>NW_015555723.1:1058737-1077010 GCF_001515605.1 Sinocyclocheilus anshuiensis
GCATCTTATCAGTAAAGCCGGTTCTGTAATCAGCGGAAAATCTCCATCACTTGCGGGCTTTCACATTGAGCAGCATTAACTACACCGAGCCGTTGTTCACTGATGAGCTGCGCAAAATCACGTTCATATTCGCGCGATTTTTTGTTTTTAGTCACTCAGACGCAGGCAGTGCGCTGCATGAGACAAAAAAGTAATATAGCCAAAACAACCGCATAGCCGCTCTTTAGTGTAGATGCATGTTGATTTTATCAGACGATGCCTCGATTATAAATGAGAGTGACTCCTGGTTAACATGTATTAAAAGTCGTGTTTAGTCACTATTTAGTGTGGTATTTTTTGACAATATTCACTCATCATGACAGTAAAATGGGGCATTCTAAGTCAATATACTGCAGTATTTCCTCTCTCAATCAGTAGAAAATATGGTTAACACCCGGTCATGCATGAAAAAAAAATACCGTCTTGTACCGTGAAACCGGTATAATTTTGAAAAATACCGTGATATAAATTTTTGGTCATACCGCCCAGCACTAATGTGTTGTGAATGTTTTCTTTCCACTAGTCTGAAAGAAGCAAGCAAAATACCCCAAAATCTCAAAATTGACCAGTGCATGAAAAAAAAAAAACACTGTAGCTATGCCTGCAATGTCTTGCTTAAATGTGTTATTTTTTTATATATAGTTTAAGATTCAAAGTCTGGGTCTGGAAAGTAGCAAAAACTCATGATGGCATGGTAAAAAAAAATGTATGTGCACTTCATTCTTTAAAATGACTAAAGATTAAGTCTTTTTTAAAAATATTTTAATACAAAATCGACCCCTGTGACGCAAAAGTGCCTGTAGTTAAAGAAACGCCCATATCAGAATCAGAATCAGAATCAGAAGAGCTTTATTACCAAGTATGTTTACACACACAAGGAATTTGACTTGACGACAGGAGCTTCCAGTGTAGAAGAAAGTACAAACATAGTGCAGACATACATAGGAATAACACAGTAGGGATGTAATATAACACTAATATAATAAAAAAGAAAAATTTAATAATGTACTATATACAGAAATAGAAGTATAGCTTTGTTAGTCTGTTCCTGGCCTGGTTATACAAGATTTTATACAAGATACAAGATTTTTATACAAGATATACTGGTTTCTTTAAAAGGAACTCTTATAAACCTCTGTCAGCTCAAATCTGCCTTTGCATCTTGACCACGTAATAGTTTTCACATTGCAAAATGGTCATGTTAGGCATAAAGCATGTGTTGTGGTTAGGCACCCGTGCTTGAAGGTGATGTTTCATAAAAAAAATCTCCCCCACAGGAAGTTGAGCTCACTCACTTTAGTGTTTTTCTGCAGATCATCACTCTGTTAAAGGTCTTTGCTCTTTTCTGTTCTCTAGATCTTCTGTTCAGTATTATAGAGTAGATTAGAAGTGCAGCTTGTTTCATCATATGTTTTGTGAATGTGCAGTCTGACAGACTTGTTTTGAGGTTCTAAGGTTGTCAAGTTGTGCAGTTTGTACGTAAGATGTCTCTATATTGATTGAATTCAAAAGCCTGATAAGATACAAGAGAAAATGTACTGTAACTCTTGAAGCCCTACACTTAAAAGTCCACAAAGAGCATTATTTGAAGCCAAGATGACTCGTTCTGAACTTTTGCAACACATTTACATCCATCAATGACAGGTATTGGGTGATCAGAAACCTGGCCTAGATTTCAGGCTGACATTTTTCCTGGTGTTTTATGAATGTTTATGAATACTATGGTTGGGTGTCGCGAACGGTTCCAATTTTCTAAAACCGTGGATGATACAATACATGCACATTTCAATTCAGCTTATCGATTCACGTGTGCACATATTAATGTGATTTTAACCCACTGACGCAAAGAAGACATAAAAGAGAACTCAATTCAGCACTTGCACACTTTCAAAAAGCCGCCTCTCATATAGTGTGTGAATACTGAGTTGAGTTCTCTTTTGCGTCGTCTTGCACTTCAGTGAACAAATACACAGAAAATTGTCAAAATATCCTCGTAAAAATAGTCTGCTTTGTCTTAAATTAATGTAAATGGTTGAGAAAGAAAATGCATGTGTAAACAGTATGTTGAATTTATGCATTTTGCCTTAAAGTGAGAGCAGCCTAATATTCCTGATGCAGTCTGTGCCATTAATGTTAATCAAAGAACAAAAGAATAAGAAATTCACTCGCTGATTTTGGCTGAATAACTTTTGAAACTTTACTAAGGATTAATTTATATTTTATTTATAAAAAGAAAACCAGTGTTATTTTACACTTGATTACATTTGATTTCAATTTCTGTTCCTGAACCTTTAGTTTTATTTATGTGCTATTGCTAATTTGTTTGTGTTATTATTCTATTATTGACTGTTACTTGTATTTAATAATGTTTGAAATCTATATTAGTTAGTCTAGTTCCTTCGTTTAAGTGTTCTTTATGCTGCTGATTTTTGTCCTGTAGGCTGCTGATTTTTTTTTTGTTCACAGTATTCGGTTGCAACAGAATGTTTTGCAAAAAGACACAGAATAAATGTGCTTGATATCGAAATGTTTGATGTTTGTATTAGGGCTGCACGATTAATCAAATGCAGTTTTCATGCGCATCTTGTCAGTAAAGCCGGTTCTGTAATCAGTAGTAAATCTCCATCACGTGCTTTCAGATGGAGCAGCATTTACTACACAGAGCTGTAGTTCTTGTTAGTGAACTACAGCTCTGTGTAGTGAATGCTGTTCCATCTGAAAGCACGTTAAAATACCACATTTAATAACATTTTTACTCCAAACTCACTTCATAACGTCAGTCGTGTGTTTGAAATAAATCCTTTTGTGAGATGATGTGGCTTCTTACACAGAATAAGGCACACAACATATTTCATAGTATTCTAAGGATGTACTCACACTAGGCGTTTTGAACCGTGCCCGAGCGCGTTTGACCCCCAAAGCCCGGTTTGTTTGACTAGTGTCAGCGTTCCGTGCCGCGCTCGGGCGCGGTTCATTTAGCCGTCCCTGGCCTGGTTGGAAGAGGTGGGCCAGGGCACTGTTCGATTGGGCTCGGGCGTGGTAAGCATTCAGTGTGAGTGCTAACCGTGCCAGAGCACGGAACAGATACTGTTTTGTGTGCACTACTGTCATCATTACGACCGCAAACATATTCTATTACTACTACTACTAGTACACTACACTTTTCAATTTATTTAATTCAATCAAGTATATTTAGGTTTATAATGGCTCTGGTTCTCACCTTATTGATGAACAGGAAATGTAGTTTGCGAGTAAAGCTGCAAATTATTTAATTAACGTCAGCTGCCTCCGTAATAATCATCTGATACATACAAGTGAAAATCAATGCACAGCATAAATTATAGATTATTATTAATTATTCGGCAGAATATTAGCGAAAGTGGTTTTCTCCATTATCTCGTACATGACGTAAGCGTGCTCCGGCCCGGAAAGTGTAGTGCAAGTGTGAGTGCAGGCCAGTGGGGGAGTGGGGAGGGGGGATAATCGCGCTTGGGCTCGGTTCAAGGCAACCGTGCCTAGTGTGAGTACACCCTAAGCAGTGATAAAGGCTATGTAGATTAGCATTGCATTAGTACATACTTTATTATAATAAAAATTATAAGACTAATTCAGATAAACCATATAGGTCTATGTCGTAGTCATGTGTTTATTAGTCACATTGAATCCATGAAAGCAGTTAAATCTTATGTATATTCAGCAACCGCTATAGGGATTTCCTGGATTTCTTCTGCAGGGTGTATTTGGAATTTCTGCACGAGAGTGCCCTCTGGCCTTCAGATGGAGATTTACTACTGATCACAGAACCGTGCTTCACTGAAAGATATGCATGACAATCACAGCTTCTGCCGATTTATCACCTTTGCGATTTAATTTTGATTATTCGTGCATCCCTAGTTTGTATACCTTACTGGAATAGGTTAAAATCTGGGACTCAATAAGCAGAATTATAATCATAATCACTAAGTGCGTTTTACATGCACTTTCTTAACCTGATTATGCTTAAAGGAGACATATTATGCTGCTTTTTACAATATGTAATATAAGTCTCTGGTGTCCCCAGAATGTGTCTGTGAAGTTTCAGCTCAAAATACCCCACAGATCCCTTTTCCAGAATAGAGCTGCGCCATTACAGCTCGTACCTGCTAAAAAACATCTGTTTTGGTTCTGATTATCACGCTGAAATCATGCGTTTTAAACCATATTAGTTTAAACTTCTTGTATATTGTTTTCTGAGCACACACATCCGAAGCACACGTACAGAAAGCGGCTGTCACAGCATGTGAGTACTAAACTAAGTTCTCATTCACACACAAGTTTACGTTAAAAACACGCATGAGTTACAAATTATGTTTTCCTATCACTACCGGGAAATAAGCTGATTTATTAATAAAGTCTTGTAAACGCTGTTTAGGTTATTGGTTTGCATGTAAACCGGGGACAACGGGTTATGTCAGTAAGCTGACTTTTGTGAGTTATCAGCGTATTGTTGTGCATGTAAATGTGCTCACTGAAATCCGAACAATAACCAACCCTAGTGAATACAGGCTTTGCATAGATGCTGTTATTTGAAGGGTGATGGTTAGGGGTGTGCCATATCATACTGTCCACGATAATACCGGTATAAATTTTTCATGATTAAAAAAAGTGTCATATCGCGATATCAATGATATAGCGACGCGATGACGTATGGCGCATTTACGTTCCCTAGTGCACACAACAACACCACCACAAACCCAATCGGTGTGTTCGACTTGAAGCAGCACTGCGCAGACTGATTCTAGAGCGTATTAGAGCGCACACTCTTATTGTCAAAAATAGGCGAGGCGCCTATCTTTAGCGAAGTGGCGTGGAGAGCTGCTTCTGGGACGCTTCTGAAACGTGCCGCAGTGCGGCTAGTGTAAACACAAGCATTGACTAGAGTGGCCGCGATCAGCTCCAGTGGCCGTGTAGGAGCCGTAACGCACCGCAGACGCGTGCAGTGTAAATAGGCTTGTTTGAGATGCAACTAGCCACGCCTGAAATTTAGGCAAGAGTAGGCATACACCGATCGGTCTGCTTGTTTGCACTAATAAAATTGTGATAAAGGGCCAAAACACCCAATGAGGCTGGGGTACACAACTGATGATGTGTTGCATTGGTGGAAACACCATACAAGTGTCATTGGCAACATCACCTCAACAAAAGGCATTTTTCACCCAGGCTAAAGTTCGCACAGAAACTGGGATCTGATGGACATCAGAAAAGGTGTCCGTCCTGGCAACATCATGAAAGATAAGTACACATCATGTACAGCATAACATATCATCAAAACGTCAAGGATCCCCACCCGATGACTGCAGCAAAGAATTATACCGTCTTCATCTATCCATCTTACCATACTAGTCCTTTTTCTTATTGTTCCCCAGTCACGCATAAAGCACTTGTAAATTCACGACTGATTATTGGGTATTGAGGCAAGAACCTTAGGCCATGATCCTGGATTCTTGCTGAACCAAAATCAGAGCATAACAATTGCTGCGTCCCACTGTGTTCTGCTCACAGCGAAGGGAAAATGTTATATGGTGCGGCTAAATGGTGCTGGATATTGGGATCATAACATCTAGTCCTATCATTCAAACTGCTGCCTGCCAGCTGCAATCACCAATAAAACGTTCCGTATTTTTTTTTCTATATCGTCATAAATATCGTTATCGCAAATATTCTTGAAATATCTTGATATAATTTTGAGGCTATATCGTCCACCCCTAGTGATGGTTATGGAATCATTATTGAAGTCTGTTAATGAAAACTTTGTTCAGCGCCATGCAGTGGCAAGCACATCCTCCCTGCGCTGTTGAGTTGGTCACACCGCTCGGTAGGGCTGTGCGATTTGGGGGAAAATATCAAATTGCGATTTTTTTGACAGATATTGCTATTGCGATTTGATTTGCGATTTTAAATTTGCAAAGTCAAGCTTCAGCTCAATATTGCCAATAATGTGCAGCACAGTATGGGTATCATTACCCTGCTGACAAAAACAATAGAAACCATCACAGAAATTCTTATAGTCTCCATTAAACTATTACAAAATTCCTTTTTGTTTTGGGCATTATTCCAATAGGAATTACTGTTGTTCTATTGGTTGCCATCTGCCAGATTACATCCCACCAATAGAATCCATCAAATAGACACCATTATAGTTTACATTAAAACTAGGGCTGCACGATAAATCGCATGCGATATTTAACGCGCATCTTGTCAGAAAGCCGGTTCTGTAATCAGCGGTAAATCTCCATCACCTGCGTGCTTTCACATTGAGAGCTGCACTAGAGAAGGCAACGAGTGTTATCACTATGCCGGAGACGCGCTAATTTTCTCAAGGCAGACGAACTTAGAGTGGTTACAATCATCTGGGTTTAAATCGCGATAAAATTGATTTGATATTGACGCAATATTTACACTGAAGCTCGCAGTAGTAAGGGGCATGTCATTTCCCGACCAGGCGCCATTATTTTATTATTTTTTATTATTATTCAAGCCGTTCATGCCAGACTGTGGAGAGAGATGTTGTAATGTAAAATATGTGAAAAATAATCTGTTTTTCGAACAACCTGGTATGAGAGCCTGTTCTAGTACACCCCCAAAACAAAATCAAGACTTTGTAAAAGAGCATAATAGGATACACTGAAGCTCGCAGTAGTAAGGGGCATGTCATTTCCCGACCAGGCGCCATTATTTTATTATTTTTTATTATTATTCAAGCCGTTCATGCCAGACTGTGGAGAGAGATGTTGTAATGTAAAATATGTGAAAAATAATCTGTTTTTCGAACAACCTGGTATGAGAGCCTGTTCTAGTACACCCCCAAAACAAAATCAAGACTTCGTAAAAGAGCATAATAGGACCCCTTTAAATATAACTTTTAACTTAGCTTTTGAAATTGCTGACAAATTAAAAATGGTCTGTTTCATGATTTAGAAAATAATTTATGTAAAAAAACACATGAACGTATGTGAAAAAACACAAATATAGATATGCGAGTGTTCACACAGGACACATTTATGTGTTCAAAAAGAGTGGAGGGCCAGGGATGTCTGTCTGACCAATTAAAAAAAACAATTAAGAATAGTGAGAACAGCCCACTGGTTATATACAGATCATATGGCTTTGACAAGCTTTTGACATATCTTTAAATTAATCTTACGAAGCGTCAGGATATCAGTTCAGTTCATGCTTACATTCTGAACACATGAAACAAGAATTAGGTCGTACGTACACAAAATTGGTACAAGCTAGTATATCGTACCTAGCAAATTGTTGGTTAAAATTACCATTAACAATAACCAATGGCATTAATTCCACTATCGGCATCAATAATCATTTAATTTTCCCAATTATTGCACAATAACATATCGTTTCCTGATATATTGTTCACCTCTACTTTTTTTTTTTTTCCTAATAAGTCCTTTTTTATTTATTTCAAGGCTTTAAAATTTGTTGGTAGATGTGATCAAATGAATTGGTTCTGATCTGAAGTCCTCAAAAGACTTTGGATGTGAAGTTTGGAGGTGAAATTTGCATTTGCACTGATGCTCAGATTTTCTGCATTCATTTGAAGGAGGAGCTTGATAATCTGTTCATTTCCTTGTATTGTCTTTGCGCAACAAAAGCATGTTCTGCCATATTAGTAGCCATCCGGTCATCTATTGGTAATCTGACTGTGTTCTCTTTCTCCACATGTCCACCACCAGGTGAATGTTGCTCTTTTGTCTCTCATGGCTTGTGTCTCTGTGATGGACATGGAGACAGCTGTCTGTGAGCCGCTTTACCAGAACGGTGACGTCCACCATGAGGAGCTTGGCCCGAAGCAGCCCACCGTTCTCAGGATCCACCTCTACCACAGCAGCCAGAGCGACTCTAACTGCGCCCCCCTCTGCTACCCACCGGGAGAATACGTTACCGAACAGCTCATCATCAACACTGCCAAGGAGTGCGGTCAGTCATGCCCATCATGTAATATAGAAAAGAAGCTAAAAATGTATGTTGACTTTATAAAGTAAATGTGAATTATACATTCTGATCAAGAATAACACATTATTCAACACAGTAAGCACTGTGTTTTGCCTAGATGCAATATGATAAATCTCTTCCATGAAGTTTTTGTCCAAAGGAAACATGACTGTGACAAACATCTTAGACATTTTATCCGTTGCTTGGTATCTATATTTGTTTTGTTGCACTGGGTAGGCCCTTTCACTGTGAAGTTTCATTTGATCAAAAATTGTGATGCTCACAGCTGTATATCAAACAAAAATGATGGTGAGTTACACAACATTTTCACTTTCAGTGTGAACAGAAATAGGAACACTTGTCACGTTGCGCCTGGTTAGGACACGTGTTGAAGTGAATTTCCCCAAAAAAAAAAAGGCTTTACCCACCTGACATTATTTAATACTCATACAAATTGATTATTGATAACACAGTGTCTTCAGTTTTTTTATACCTATGAGGGGAAGATGTTTTATTGTACTTACTGAGATTATTGTGTAAACAGTTAGTTATTGGGGACACGTTGGGGATTCTCACATCTCACAATCTGGTGCAGTATTGATGGCTTATATAATATAAGATCCTGTCAGTCCACCTGTGTTTACTGTTTACTGTCACTTTACACGGGCTGTTTTGGTGTGAAAAATTGTTTGTGTTTGGGCCATAAGACTAATGTTGTGTCTGTCTCTCTTGTCTCATTAGCACCTGTTCTTTATCTTCATGTGTTTCTCATAGGAGTGTCTCCAGTCTACTGCAGCCTGTTCGGACTGTACAAAGAAGATGAAAGGGTCTGGTTATCACCCAATCATGTTCTCCATTTAGACGAAACAGCCAACGAGAGTTTGTTATTCAGAATTAGGTAACGTAATAATATTATTTTATGGCTTTTGTTTTCTCCATCTCAATTTTTTCAGCCTGCAATTTAGTGACTGTGATATTTTCTGTCAGGTACTATTTTCCCGGCTGGTACAGTTGTGGGGCGTCCCGAGCGTACCGCTATGGAGTGACTAAAGGATCTGAGAGTCCTATCCTGGATGACTATGTTATGTCTTATATTTTTGCTCAGGTGAGGCTTCCCCACATCAGCTTTGCAATAAAGAAATGACCTTTAATTGTGAATTAAGTGTTGTTTGTGCTGTCATGGATTTTGAATCACAATAGCAACAGTGTTTTACAGTTACGTTTCACTTGGCCTGAAATCTGAGCATATCTTGGGTAATTGAACACATCCATATATAATTTAATTACAATTTGACCTAGATTATCTTCTCAAAGAAAAGGCAGTCTTGGTTTCGGGTTTAGAGTGTGCAAATGTGAATTATGACAGTGTATATCTGCACGGATAAAGGCCCCTATTTAAACGAATGATAAATAAAGAAAACTCATGCTGGCAGCTCTCTGACTCTACTGAGTGGGCTTGTTTTGTGGCGCCTGTTCGTCTTCCACCAACAGTCTGGTATGCGATGACTGTCACTGATTGAACGTGATTGATCCCTGATTTTTTTTATACATAACTATAATAGTGTCTCTTGTTAAGTGTCACTCTCGCAAGGACATATTAAAGATAATTCAGTGTTTTACATTGTCTGAAGTGCATGTTTTCATGAAAATCGCAGCCACCTTTGAAATTACCTTACTATAGCAAGCAAGAAAGCAATCACAAGAAAATGGCTACAACCAGTTTTGCCTAATCTTGAAGACTGTATATAGTAAATTATATTTTGGTAAAGGAGAAGTGCACTTATGCTTTAAGATTGCCATCTCATTTGTTTTCACTACTATGGAGAGATTGGATTGAGTATATATCCCCTGTACGTTCAGATTTTGTTTAGCTGAATAAAATAAAGACAGGCTATTTAGTGACTTGGCACTTGGGTTAAAATGTTTTGGTTGTGGGTATGTTTGCTGATGGTTGGGTATTATTATTATTATTACTACAATTTCTGTAATTTAACTTGACTATTATTGTCAAAATTGGTCAAAGCTAATTTTATAAGGGGAATATATGGGATTTATCCAATGAAGGTTATAAAATCACTTTTGTAATTTAATTAATAATGTTGTTTTTGTGAATACTTAAGTGTGCCACACTGGAGTTTTATGTAATTCCCTGGACATATATGTATATGTATTTTACTGGTTAAATAAAAATTAAAAGAAAGAAAGAACGAAAGAAAATCACAGCCACAGTGAACCACAATGCTGGATATTAAAATTCTAGACTTCTGTGTTTAAATACATTAATAAAAGTCCAAATAAAACACTAAACTTGAAATTGTTTTAAATGTGAGCTAAAAAAAGATGAAATGAAATTATTTTTGAGATCAAATTTTAACAGTGTTATTTAATTATTATGTGATTAAAAAATGCCTTTAAGTGAGCATTAGCAAGGTAATTTAAATGTAAAGACAAAGAAAATGGGCCGCACAATTTAATATCCAGTGATGACCAATAATAATAAGATAAAAAAGAAAAATCTCTTAATATTGGCCAATAACCAGAATGGTAGCGATATATCCAGCATGCTTAGCTAAAATGTTTTGCACAGTTATAGCCTGAAGTTACATCCTTAGCTAATCTATTAAGGAGCAAGAAATATCCTTGATAAATACATCAAAAGAAATATTTTTTCAGCGGAAGTCAGACGACCATCATGTTGAGAGAGCAGGCTTATGGGGGTTTAAAATTAAGCTGTGATGTGTTTGGAGGTGAACTCTGTCTGACCCAGTTGGATTACATGGGTTTGTCCTGTAAATTTGCAAGTGTGACACAGGCAGGAGTCATTTCCCCATAGGTGACCCCTACTCGGAATTTGTGCTCTGCATTTAACCCATCCAAGTGCACACACACACACACACACTAGTACACACACACACACTAGTGAACACACACCCTGAGCAGTGGGCAGCCATATTGCTGCGGCGCCCAGGGAGCAGTTGGGGGTTCGGTGCCTTGCTCAAGGGTCTCACCTCAGGCTTGTTTTGTGGCGCCTGTTCGTCTTCCACCAACAGTCTGGTATGCGATGACTGTCACTGATTGAACGTGATTGATCCCTGATTTTTTTTATACATAACTATAATAGTGTCTCTTGTTAAGTGTCACTCTCGCAAGGACATATTAAAGATAATTCAGTGTTTTACATTGTCTGAAGTGCATGTTTTCATGAAAATCGCAGCCACCTTTGAAATTACCTTACTATAGCAAGCAAGAAAGCAATCACAAGAAAATGGCTACAACCAGTTTTGCCTAATCTTGAAGACTGTATATAGTAAATTATATTTTGGTAAAGGAGAAGTGCACTTATGCTTTAAGATTGCCATCTCATTTGTTTTCACTACTATGGAGAGATTGGATTGAGTATATATCCCCTGTACGTTCAGATTTTGTTTAGCTGAATAAAATAAAGACAGGCTATTTAGTGACTTGGCACTTGGGTTAAAATGTTTTGGTTGTGGGTATGTTTGCTGATGGTTGGGTATTATTATTATTATTACTACAATTTCTGTAATTTAACTTGACTATTATTGTCAAAATTGGTCAAAGCTAATTTTATAAGGGGAATATATGGGATTTATCCAATGAAGGTTATAAAATCACTTTTGTAATTTAATTAATAATGTTGTTTTTGTGAATACTTAAGTGTGCCACACTGGAGTTTTATGTAATTCCCTGGACATATATGTATATGTATTTTACTGGTTAAATAAAAATTAAAAGAAAGAAAGAACGAAAGAAAATCACAGCCACAGTGAACCACAATGCTGGATATTAAAATTCTAGACTTCTGTGTTTAAATACATTAATAAAAGTCCAAATAAAACACTAAACTTGAAATTGTTTTAAATGTGAGCTAAAAAAAGATGAAATGAAATTATTTTTGAGATCAAATTTTAACAGTGTTATTTAATTATTATGTGATTAAAAAATGCCTTTAAGTGAGCATTAGCAAGGTAATTTAAATGTAAAGACAAAGAAAATGGGCCGCACAATTTAATATCCAGTGATGACCAATAATAATAAGATAAAAAAGAAAAATCTCTTAATATTGGCCAATAACCAGAATGGTAGCGATATATCCAGCATGCTTAGCTAAAATGTTTTGCACAGTTATAGCCTGAAGTTACATCCTTAGCTAATCTATTAAGGAGCAAGAAATATCCTTGATAAATACATCAAAAGAAATATTTTTTCAGCGGAAGTCAGACGACCATCATGTTGAGAGAGCAGGCTTATGGGGGTTTAAAATTAAGCTGTGATGTGTTTGGAGGTGAACTCTGTCTGACCCAGTTGGATTACATGGGTTTGTCCTGTAAATTTGCAAGTGTGACACAGGCAGGAGTCATTTCCCCATAGGTGACCCCTACTCGGAATTTGTGCTCTGCATTTAACCCATCCAAGTGCACACACACACACACACACTAGTACACACACACACACTAGTGAACACACACCCTGAGCAGTGGGCAGCCATATTGCTGCGGCGCCCAGGGAGCAGTTGGGGGTTCGGTGCCTTGCTCAAGGGTCTCACCTCAGTCGTGGTATTGAGGGTGGAAGAAAGCGCTGGTTATTCACTCCCCCCACCTACAATCCCTGAGACTCGAACCCGCAACCTTCGGGTTACAAGTCCGACAAGTCCCCAGTTCTGATGTGGGTTTTCTCTGGCACCCTCATATTAATGCACATGAGTGTTGTAGTTGGTAGTTTACAATAGAAAAACATTATGTAAAATAAAAAATATATATATATTTGCTTACTGATGCTTGTTTGACATACCATGTTTAATAAATGGTGTTTTTGGTGTATAACCCCAGAGCCATGGTGAATAAGTGTTTTAAATTTCGCATACACTTAACAACACTTAATATCATTAACCCAGGGTAATTTTTATCTGTAGACCATTATACCGGCCAGGCCAATTAATTGGCTGACAATTAGCATTTTGAGAGTTGTAACAGAAACAGTACAATTTTGTGAACATCTATTAATCATCTTTCTAATCGATTTATTTATATCAACTACAAATATCAGTTTGTGAATTTAAAAAATCCCCCTAATGTTTGATCACCATTTTTAAACCTGGGTTATTGTTTCACACTGTTCATGTATATGTCTGTATATTATTCCTATTTTAAAATTAAAACTTTGAAACCGTTAATTAGATCATTTTGACTGTTTTTGATTTTTATTCAGCAAGGACACGTTAAACTGCTCAAAAGTGACAGTAAAGATATTTATAATGTTACAAACGAGTTACATATAAATGCTGTTCTTTTAAACTTTCATCAAAGACAGTAATGGCTGCTGAAAATTCAGCATTGTCATCACAATAAAATATTAAAATAGAAAACAGTTATTTTAAGTTGTAATAATATTTACAGTATTTCTGTTTTACTGTATTTTTCATCACTTAAATGCAGCCTTGGTGAACATAAACTTTTTAGAAATATTATTAAAAATCTTACCAGCCCCCAAACTTTTGAATGCTAGTGTATGTGCCATTTAGGGTTGAGTTTATCTTAAATATATGATACCACAATTATAGAACTACATGCAGTGAACCTACTGTAATAATCATGAGACTAAGGTAACTAATATGAGGCTAACCCAGGGTTAAAAATGACCTTAACTCGTGACCTTAACTGTTCAAACCTTGTGCCCACAGAGTTACTACCATGCCATTCAACTCTCCCTCTCACTGATTTCCACACATTTTTGACATTTTCTTATACTGTCATGCTGATACAGGTTTTTCCTCTTGTGTTTTATGCAGTGGAGGAGCGACTTTGTAACCGGCTGGGTGAAGCTATCCTGTGCCCATGAGGTTCAGGAGGAGTGCCTTGGCATGGCTGTGCTGGACATGATGAGGATTGCCAAAGAGAAGCAGTGCTCCCCACTGGACATCTATAATGACATTAGGTACTAGTAATGGAATGATTTTCTTAATATTTAGGCCTGTCAATGTGTCATATATCTGCGGTGAAAAGTTATGGACCCATTTGCCTTTTTTCCAAACATTTCTGATTCTAAATTCATTATAGACACAACCTAATAATTTTCAGCATTTTAGTGTAAGACTTTAGATTGGGTAAACTATCATTAAAGAGATAGTTTACCCAAAAATGAAAATCTTGTCATCGTTTAATCACCCTCAATTTGTTCCAAACCAATTTGTGTTTTGTTGAGCACAAAAGAGGATATTTTTACCACCAAACAGTTGACGGTAGCCATTGATTTCAGTAGTATAAAAAAATACTATGGAAGTCAGTGGCTACCGTCAACTTTCTGGTTCCAAACATTCTTCAAAATATCTTTTTTTGTGTTCAACAGAGGAAAGAAATTCATACAGGTCTGGAACAACTTCAGGGTGAGTAAACAATGACAGAATTTTCATTTTTGGTGAACTATCCCTTTAATATCTTGAGAAACATTGTCTTTTGATTTGTACTAAACACCATGGTACCGAATACTTATTCATGTTATTATTTAAAATAAAATTGTCATGTTATTTTAACACTACCTATACTATCTAGAACACTGCCATGGTTTCATGGTAAAAACATGTTGTAACATTGGTCCCATGTCCCAAAAACTTTAAAATATAGTACAAACACGTCTACAAACCTCCATCCATCCGAGACTACCTAAACAAAATATAGTATTTGATACTAACTCTTATTATCTGCTTTATTCACAGTTACAAGTTCTTCCTCCCTAAAGACATGAGGGAGCAAATCCAAGACTATCATTTTGTCACAAGGAAGCGCATCCGCTATCGCTTTCGGAAAGTCGTGCAGCAGCTCAGCCAGTGCCGAGCCTCAGCCCGCGACTTAAAGCTCAAATACCTGATCAGCCTTGAGTCTCTGGACTCTGGCTTCTACACCGAATGTTTCCAGGTCAAAAAGCACTCGGCCGAACAGGTCACCATCATCGTCTCCGCAGACCATGGCATCCAGTGGTGCAGAGAACGACACAAAGAAACACAGTCTGAGGTAGCCAATATTAAATGTTGAACCAAAACTTTTCATTTCAAATTCATGAATACTTCAAAATAACATTTCCCCTTTGGCCATGCTGATACACAAAGCGAGTTTTAAACTAGTGTGATTGAAGTTGATATGGTCACAAATATATTTTAGTGATGTGAGTAAATGTTTAAACTGCTTTGACATTATGAACTCTTTATGAGAGCCTGTTTGTTGTAGGACCCAGCGACCCACTGCCCACTTCAGATGAAACAGATCCGTCTTTAGATTAGTAGAGGTCTAGCCAGGCCAGTAACCCTGTTTTTAAATTTGATATTTGATATTATAGTGTTTTGAAGGCAGCACTAATAGTTCTGTTGTTATTTTTCTCAACAAATTTCCACAATTCGAAAACCATTTAACATGCGCTATAGGTCCAAACTTTAGGGTCGGTTAAGATTATTATCATTTTTGAAAGAACTGTTCACCACGTCTGCATTTACTTTGATCAAAATTATAGTTAAAAAAAACAACAACAGTTATATAGTGAAATGTGATTAAAATTTTAAATAACAGATTGCTCTTTTAATATACAGTACTGTGCAAAAGTCTTAGGCCATTAGTATTTTCACCGACAAAAAATGGCTTTAACAGTTATTTCTATCTTTTGCTGTAGTGTGTCAGTAGGAAATGTCAGTTTACATTTCCAAACATTTCTTTTTGTGAAAATGTCTTTTTGTATTCTACTGACCCCAAACATTTGAACAAAAGTGTACATACTTTATACAGTTTTTGGTTTCTACATAATTTAAATCTTAGTTACACTATTGTAATTTCTTTCTATACACTTTTTAAGACAGATCTCTGACCTTTAAAATTCTAATTGTCACAATTATATAATTGTTTTATTAACATACCGAGTTGCAATTGATCTACTACTGGAGTTGCGATTTGTTTCTGGCGTCTATTCAAGAATCTACAGCTGCCTTCACACTGCAAAGATTGTGTTGTGTCATGTGTCAATTCTTCTGCGCAGTGGGCAGAAAACAAGACACATGCTACGTGTCATGAAACCTAACCTAAACCTACCTGGAACTTTGAAAGAATTCTTTTGCAGCTATGAATGCATTGGCATATTCTGAAGGAAATAGCAGTCTTGTTGTGTTTATTAATATGTCTGTACTCATGCCAAAATAAAGTGGGAGGTTACTTTTTCTGCTGGTGAAATTTCATAACACTATTGTATTTTTCTCACAAGGACCTGCAGACGTATTGTGATTTTGGGGAAGTTGTCGATATCAGTATCAGACAAGCCAGCAAAGAGGGTATCAACATGAACCGCATTGTTTCCATCAACAGACAGGATGGAAAAACTCTAGTAAGTCTGTTGTGAAAGAGAAACTCTGCTGCATTGTTCACTGGGATATCCTTTCATTGTCACACCATGTTAAAGGGGCTCACAGTGACTTTGAACTTCTGGATTTCTTCCTGCTATTATCGGTGAGAATATTTAAAATTTGATTTTTTTTTTTTTTTCTTACAGGAGCTGGTGTTCTCCTCCTCAATGGAGGCGTTGTCTTTTGTGTCTCTAATTGATGGCTACTACAGACTGACCACGGATGCCCATCACTACCTCTGCAAGGATGTCGTTCCACCCCATCTGCTGGAGGCCATTGAGAGCTACTGCCACGGCCCAATATCGTAAGCACTACAGGAAATACTTACAAATGAAAATGAAAGAATTTATTCAGAGCACCATTTTTGCCCCTGGTTTATATTTAATTTTACAGGCACCAGTGAAGTTATTCATCAAATTCTCCGAAGATTTGCAATCAAGCATCATTTGTAAGCATTATCATTGTTTTCACTGCCCGTGTTGACAGAATGGAGTTTGCAATCAGTAAACTACGCAAGTCAGGAAATCAGAGAGGTCTATTCGTGCTCCGGTGCAGCCCCAAAGACTTCAACAAATACTTCCTGACTCTTGCTGTTGGGGTATGTTTTTGCTAAGCACTTATTAATAATAAAAAAAAAAACATAATAAATTGTCAATTTAGCAATTTGTACTTCAGACTGAATATTCCTCCACTGTAATCCTGAACTTCATGCACTACCGTTTAAAAGTTTGGGGGTTGTTAGGATTTTTTTTTGTTTTTGAAAGAATCTTGATCAACGAAGCTGCATTTATTTGATCCAAAATACAGTAAAACGGAAATATTGTGAAATATTATTACAATTGTAAACAATTGTTTTCTATTTGAAATATATTTTAAAATGTAATTTATTCATGTGAAGGCAAAGCTGAATTTTCAGCAGCCATTACTCCAGTCTTTAGTGTCACATGATCCTTCAGAAATCATGATATGCTGATTTGTAGCTCAAAAAACATTTGTTATAAAAATGTTCAAACAGTTGTGCTACTTAATATTTTTGTGGAAACCATGATACTCTGGATTTTTTGAATAGAAAGTTAAATATATATCTTACTTACCCCTAATATTTGAATGCTAGTCTACATTTCTTGAATCTCTCTTGACATCAGCTTTTCTTTCCACCAGGCGTATGAGGATGTAGAGTACAAACACTGCCTGATCACCAGGTCTGAGAATGGCGACTACAATCTTAGTGGAACCAAAAAGAATTTTAGAAGTTTAAAGGAGCTGCTCAAGTGTTACCAGAAGGAAACTGTGAAATCAGATGGTGTCGTCTTTCAGTTCAGCAGGTGCTGTTCACCAAAGGCCAAAGGTCAGTAAAGCACCTGATATTCTCATCATGATTATGATATATGAGTACCACAAATGTACAACTCTACAGTGTCATCTTCTGGCAAACAACAACCTTTTAGATTGTGAAAATGTATTCTTGTTTACCTTTTTTACCTTAAATGTATCATCCTGACATCCCTTTGCCTTGTGTATTTGTAAATAGAGAAGTCGAGTTTGTTGGTGTGCCGGAGTCATCGGGGTTTAGAGGTTCCCCTGTCCTCCTCACTGCAGAGACACAACATCAGTCAGATGGTGTTTCATAAAATCAAAAAAGAAGACCTTGATCTTGTAAGCATCCTGTTACCTTACACATCTGAACAGTGGTTGTGTACAACAAACTGTGGTGTATGTTACACTACCGTTCAAAAGTTTGGGGTTGGTAAGATTTTTTGGTAACACTTTCTATGAAGCCCGTATTTATAATACATTATAAGGGTATTCTTAAGGCATTATAATGAATGCATAATGCATTCTAAAAA
>NW_015555723.1:1077181-1089778 GCF_001515605.1 Sinocyclocheilus anshuiensis
ATAAGTCTCTTATCTTGCCATTTTTCTTATGCTACTTTACTTAAAGCGGTCAAAGACCACTTATAAGTAATAATAATAATAAACATTTTTCTCTCAAACAGCCATAAGATCAGATATCAGATCAGATGAATGTGTAATGGCACATTTGCTTTGAACTATTTTTATTGTAATATCAGTTTGATTATTTTGATGGTACCCTTTAGACAGCTGTTGATAAGTGACTCTGCAACCACATATCAACTAGCGGTCATTAGAGTATTAGTATGTCTGCTACTGTAAATATATGCTAACACTTTATTTTGATGGTCAACCAACAGATAAACTGACTATAAGTGTCTTTGCAAGTACGTCAACTTATTCTACCATTCTTGAGGATACTAATACTCTAATGAGAGTTAGTTGGCATGTATTTGCAAAGTTGCTTATAGTCGATTGATTAAGGGGACCATCAAAATAAAATGTAACCATATAAAACATTGCATTTTTTTCAGTTGGAGTATTAAGCTCACATCAATTAATTAACATTAGCTCCACAGGAAACACTCAAATAACACTCAACATCTAACCACTCACAAGCTGTAGTAAGATACTGTGCAGATCTTAAATAAACAATGTCAAGATATGATGCAGTCCATTATACTGTAAGTGAAGTAGATTTAATACGGTGTTCATTGTGTGTTATAAATAATCATACTCTTAAACTTATAACCACAAATACATAAGTATTATGATGTATTATAATTGTTATGATTATTCATGAGTTGATATAACATATTATAAGTTTTTTTTATAATGCATTATGCATTCATTATAATGCCTTAAGAATACCCTTATAATGTATTATAAATACGGGCTTCATAGAAAGTGTTACCGATGTTTTTTTTTCTTTTGTTTTGAAAGAAATCGGTATTTTTATTCGGCAAGGATGCATTAAATTGAAATATTATATTATGTATAATATTAAAAAGGATTTCTGTTTCAAATAAATGTTCTTTTTATAAATTCTCTTCTCTGAATTTACTATTTATCATAGAATACTGAAAAAAATCACAGTTTCCGCAGAAATATTGTTTAAATAATAAATAACTATTCTCAAAATTCATAATAATAAGAAATGTTCCCGAGCATCAAATCAGCGTATACTAATGATTTCTGAAGAATCATGTGACAAAGAAGACTGGAGTAATGGATGCTGAAACTTCAGCTTTGTCATCATGGGAATAAATTACATTTTAAAATAATATTAAAATAGAAACAGTAAGTTTAAATGTAAGATTAAATAAATGCAGCCTTAATTAGAATAAGAGACTTCTTTCAAAAACATTCAAATATCTTTCTGGCCCCAAACTTTTGAACAGTATTGTAAATGTCAAGTTGCATATGATTATGTGTGTGCAACATTGTTTTCAGGGTGAGAGTCAAGGTCAGGGGACTTTCACCAAGATATTCAAAGGGATTCGGAAAGAGCAGGGAGACTACGGAGAAACCCATAAGACTGAAGTCATTGTCAAAGTCTTGGACAAAGCCCACAGAAATTACTCTGAGGTAAGATATAGATGAAATTTCTTGTTTCAAGAGATGGTTTCTTCAAAGTGTTCCACATAAATGTAAGGTGAAATATGCCCCAGTTTCTGGAATTATTTTGGAATTGAATTGAGACTTCCTGAATTTAAAAAAACTAATTAAACTGTTAAGTGTCTTAACATTTCATATGACTTTAGACACCCCATTTTTCAAGTCATCTAAACTATAATTTTTCCTTGAAATTATCCCTTTATCATCAAATTTCATAATAAGAGTTGACATGTCTCAGTCTAACTGCAGGAAATAAACTTGTTTGTGCTTGATTAACCATTTAGCATGTGGTTTCTTAATTTTTTTCTTCCTCTTTAAGTCTTTCTTTGAGGCAGCCAGCATGATGAGCCAGCTCACCCACAAGCATCTGGTGTTGACCTACGGTATCTGTGTGTGCGGAGAGGAGAGTAAGTGTTCACATTGCTCATATGTGACCAAAATGATTTACTGCCGCATACTTGAAGTTGTGGGTTTTTTGTCTTAGATATCATGGTGCAGGAATATGTGAAGTTTGGGTCCTTGGACATGTACCTAAGGAAAAACAAGAACTCAATATCAGTTAATATTCTGTGGAAGCTGGAAGTGGCCAAGCAGCTTGCCTGGGCTATGCTCTTTTTGGTAAGAAACCGCAACAAATCGGGAATAACCATGTGGGTTTGCGAGCCAGAATTGACTAATGGTTTTTGCTCTTTCACACACACAGGAAGAGAAGAATCTGGCTCATGGGAATGTGTGTGCAAAAAACATCCTTTTGATCAGGGAGGAGGACAGGACATTGGGAAACCCTCCATTCATCAAACTAAGTGACCCTGGCATCAGCATCACAGTGCTGCCCAGAGAGAGTGAGTCAGCAGTGTGAAGATTCTTTGAAGAACTTGTGTGAATCTGTAGCTGCCTTTTCACTATCTCCGACATTTGCATATGATTAGCGCATTTTACCTTCCTAGTGGCAGTCGCCACATTCAAACCAGTTGTGATGCAACTTAACTCTCCACTTGTTCACGATGATAAAGCGAATGAATAATGACTGAAGCAGTATATCCACACAAAACAAATGGTTGCCAATACGTCTGAAAGAAAAACATTGTAGATTTTCTAAGGCTAATCAATGTAATTAATTGGCAATTATAAAATAATTATTTTGAACATAAATTTTAACCACACGTTTGATAGAAAAAGTGTAGCAATTTAATGGAAAAAATTGTGGAAATTCTCAAATTGTTCATCACTAATCTCTGGCGGTCACATGCAGTTTAACTGCGAAAATGCAAATATTTCAATGTATCCGAAACTCAAATCGGATCCAAACATTCTGCATGTGCATATAAACAGAACTCCACGCAGCTCCCATGGTATTGTCCATTACAAATCAATGACTTCCAGTCTGTTGACTATCAGAGATAGTGAAAAGGCAGCTTTTTGCTTTAGTTTTTTCAGTATAAGGATGTAATAGGATTAGACCATGTTCTGATAAGAAGGTGTGTGTTTGTGTGTACTTGTTTAACTATACTTGTGAGGGCTAAATGTCCTATAGTGAAATAATATGACAGTACACTAGTGAGGACATTTTACTGGTACTCACTAGTTAAAAAGGCTTATAAATCAGACTAACATGTTTTTATTTAAATCTAGTGTTTTGCACATGTTCCTGTGAGGGTAGGATTAGAGGTAGGGGTTTGGTTAGGGGATAGAAAGTATCATTAACCTGGTATAAAATCAATGGAAGTCCATGCAATGTTCTCACTACAGTGAAACAAACATGTGTGTGTGTGTGTGTGTGTGTGTGTGCTTAATGAAAAGAAAAGCATAAAACATTTTTATAATTTAAATAAAGGATTTGAATCTAAAAATCTGAGATTCTCAATCATAGCATCATTAAAAATGATTGCTATTACCTCAGACTGAAGAAATGTAGTAAAAAACTAATGTATTTCAAAACAAATTAATGTAATTAGAGATAAATAACAAGAGAAATTCAAATTAAACAACAAAACAAAATAATTTTCAAGATACTGTGATGTAGACTGTCAAATGCTAGAACTGGTTTAGCATAAACATGTTTGCACACTAACCAGTAGAGGGCATATTTTCAAATAAAATTGTTCCTGTTTGCAGTGTATTATTAAAGGGATGGTTTGGTCATGCACTCACCCTCTTGTTGCACCAAGTTCTGTATGACATTGTTTCATGAAACAGAAATACAAATATTTTGTAGAATGTTTTAACCCCACACAATGTATTTCTCCACTCAGTGACAATTATTGAGGTCCAAAACAACACTGAACCCCAGTGAATTTCATTGTATGGACAAAAAAAAATCCACAGAAGAAAGAAAGTCATACCGGTTTGAATGAAACAACATGAGGTTGATTAAGTGATGACAGAATTTAAATTTTGATGTGAAATTTCCCTTGAAGATTTGTTGTTAATATGGTCCAAATGTATTCTATTACATGTAGTGGTCAACCAATGTGGGTGTCCAATGCCCAATATTATGACAACTTTTATATCACCACATAATTTAATGAATGCAAATAACATTTAAATAAACATGGTAAATTTTATTTGCTAAATTAAATTAAATTTACCACATTATATCAACTTTATTTAACACATTTATTCAAATTGTGCCCTAAAACTGAATGAAAGAAAGAAAGAAAGAAAGAAAGAAAGAAACGAGCCCAAATGGGAGAATTTATTTTCCCCATGCTGATAGTTTAAAATTGTTAATATTTATGCCGACCAGTGGTCTCATTAGGTAATAGATAATGAATTTTCACATTTGATCAAAATGTTTGCATTTAAAATGTCATTTTAAATGAATTGCAAATATTTTTGTAGTTCTGGTGGAGCGGATCCCCTGGGTGCCCCCTGAATGCATCTTAGACCCTAAAAGCCTGAGTCTTGCCTCAGACAAATGGAGCTTTGGTACAACTTTATGGGAGATTTGCAGCGGAGGAGAAAAACCACTTGCCAACATGGACAGTTCCAAGGTAAAGCAACACTTGTGTCCTCAGTATACTAATACAATAAATATAAATCAGAAAAACCTGTTTGTAGTAAGAAATGCTGTTAAAAGAATAAGCCGGACCTCTCAAAGAACATCATCTTTGTATTCCTCTATTCAGAAACACTTGTTCTTTGAAAATCGTCACCAGCTGTCTGCTCCCAAGTGGACAGAGCTGGCTAACCTGATCAACAGCTGCATGGACTACGAGCCAACATTCAGACCTTCATTCAGAGCCATCATACGAGACCTCAACAGTCTCTTTTGCCCAGGTCAGTACAGTCACTCTATAATACACACAATCCCGCTGGCATTTTGACATGTCACAATTTAATTGTGTTGTTTCTCTTGGACTTGCCGCATAATGTTGAGTGATGAAATGTGTTTGCAGATTATGAGATTGTGAAGGAGAGTGACATTTTACCCAGTAGAGCAGGAGCATCTGCATTGAGCACTGGAGCACTTCAGAATGAGGATCTAGTGCAGTTCGAGGAGAGACATCTCATTTTCCTGCAGCAGCTTGGCAAGGTAGACACCAACAACCCTGTGGGATCACTTTTTGTTTTGTATATAACCTACAGTATGTTCAATAGTTTCTGTGTTTTTTTTGTTTGTTTTTTCTTGACAGAAATTAGTTGTATTCAGCAAGGATGCATTAAATTGTCCAAAAGTGACAACAAAGACATTTATAATGTTACAAAAGATTTATATTTCAAATAAATACTGTTCTTTTGAGCTTTATATTGATCAAGGAATCCTGTGTCACAGTTTCTACAAAAATATTAAGCAGCATCACTGATCTCTGCATTGTTAATAATAATAAATGTTTCTTGAGCACTAAGAATACTGCAGTAATGGCTGCTGAAAATGTAGCTTTGCCATCACAAGAATAAATTACATTTTACAATATATGAAAATAGAAAACAGTTTTTTATATTTTTTATATTTTACAATATTACTGCTTTTACTGTCATTTTGATCAAATAAAGCTTAAGAGACTTCTTTCAAAAACCTTGAAAAAACTTTCGAATGGTTGTGTATATATGAATTGTCGATTTGCTTCATATTTCTTTAATGCTTAAAGGAGAGCAAGAAGTTAAGCTATAAAAATAGTGTTCATAATTTCTATTACCACAGTTAATTATTTGATTAAGTATGTGGAAAATAGTACAAATAAAGATGTGTGCTAATCAACTAATCACAGTAATTATCTCCTGTTTCAGGGAAATTTTGGCAGTGTGGAAATGTGCAGGTACGACCCCCTGCAGGACAACACCGGTGAGGTTGTGGCAGTGAAAAAATTGCAACACAGCTCTACTGAGCACATCCGCGACTTTGAGCGGGAAATTGAGATCCTCAAATCTCTCCAGCATGAGAACATTGTGAAATACAAAGGCGTGTGCTACAGTGCAGGTATGGGATTGGAAGTTGTGTTGAGAAACCTTGTCATTACGCTCACACATTTCCACAGAATTTGGATGACAGACTTTTTTTTTACACACTTGTGTTTTGCATTTTAGAGCTTCCAATAAATGTCATTTCAAAAAGATTTTGTTATATTTGGCTAAACTGATATTTTTGGAAATTATGAACAAGTCTAGTCAGCTGCATTAGCACATTCTGTTATATTTAAGGTTGTTTTCACTCTTAGTTCAGTTGCTTGGTTTGATTCCAGACAAGCAACAAGGAATTAAACTAGTGGTATTCAGGGTATATAGACGGAGTGAAGTGACGTGTGGTCAAGTATGGTGACCCATACTCGGAATTTGTGCTCTGCATTTAACCCATCCAAGTGCACACATACAGTAGTGAACACACACCCGGAGCAGTGGGGCAGCCATATTGCTAATATTGAGAAGGGAGTTAGGATATCCCATAGTGAGACACCAAAAAGTATGCTTGAAAGAGAACGATAGGTTACTTGCATAACCCTGGTTCTCTGATAGCATTAAGTGAGGTGTCTCATCAGAACACCCTCCTTGCTGTGCGAAGCGAAGTAGAGGTGTGCTCATTTTGAATGTCGTAATGACGTTGCATTGCTCCTTTTATACCAAGAGGAGAGAGCCACTCCCTGACACAACGTCATGTCTGCCAGCTAATTGGGGCGGGCGTAATGTAATTGGGCTTCTGAGGAATACGTATAAGGGATTGAGACACCTCACTTAATGCTATCAGAGAACCAGGGTTATGCAAGTAACCTATCATAGTGAGACACCTCACTTAATGCTATCAGAGAACCTGGGTTACGCAAGTAACCTATCGTTTTGAAAGCTGATTGGTTATGTACTTGCTCAATAATTGATTTTGGATAATGTTTTGCCAAAAACAGTTACGAAATGCAGCTTTAAGTTTATGCTTATGGTGTTGAAACCCTTGGCATCAGTCTCTCAACTGACCAGCACAATAACTGCATTTATAAAGGTCTACAGTGTAATTACATTTGTTAATGTGAAAATTTGCAGTGCAGTTCAAACATATTAAAACATGTTCAAACATATTAAAGCGTAAACATTTTCTAAATGCATGGTATTGATCTTATTGCGAACATTTCATCCATGTACTATATGCTTCATTTTTTAAAACGTTTATAATATACAAAATATTATAATTTGGTCCTCCGTTGAAACAGGATCCAATCATCCACTAAAACTCCGCCCTTTTCTTGCAATCCACTGCAATTTCACTAAACAAACCAGACTCTTGTCTCAAATGGTCTTGGGTCCACAGCAGAAGTTCTAGTATGAAAGTGACCCAATTGAATGCATAGTTTTCTCCCGCACTCAGTACAGAAAATGTGAAAGTCCATCTAGCCAAAGCTTTTTTTATTGATGAAATTAAGTAGATCTCTGCTTTTGTCTTAATTTTGGATTATTGTAAGCTTTAGCATGATTTCTTGTTCTCTTAGGAAGGAGAAACTTACGATTGGTTATGGAGTACCTGCCTCACGGCAGTCTACGGGACTATCTCAACAAGAACAGAGACAGGATTGACCACAAGAAACTTCTGCATTATGCATCTCAAATATGCAAGGTAATGAGGACTTTTACTCTTACATCAGTGGTTCTCAACCCGGGGCCTCAAGATGACTTAAAATGATTTCAAATAAGACAAAATAAGCTTTGAATTCAGATAAAACCATTTCAGATATTTTTATTTTTATTCACCGTCGGCAACTGTTTTGTTTTTTCTTGGAAGGACCAGCATTCCCACTTTCTTGGAAAACTAAGCCTCGTATTAAAAGTGTGATTTCTAAACCTGGAAAAGGTTTAATACAATTTTAAGACTCCGTGAGCTTTTTTATAATGAATATATATTTTTATAATTATGCCAAGCTCTAAAATATTTTATCAGATAGAAATACTTTTTATCCTAATCCAGTAAATCACAAACAACTAGAAAAGTCATGGGGTCTTTGAATATTGTTGTGGACTCTAAGGTTGAGAACAACTCTCATGTAGTAGTAATAACTTGCATCTCTACTAACTTTGGTCTGTAAGCCTCTTCTTTCTTTCTCTTCATTTCAAACATGTTTTTATTGTTCAGACTTGCATGTCTTTTCCTTTTTTGCATTTTCTTCTTCCCAATCTCCTGAAATGTCACGTCTGCTGTAATGTCTCTACAGGGCATGGAATACCTTGCGACAAAGCGGTACATTCACAGAGACCTGGCCACACGTAACATCCTAGTGGAGAGTGAGTTCAAGGTGAAAATTGGTGACTTTGGCTTGACCAAGGTTTTACCTCAGGGCAAAGAGTACTACAAGGTTAAAGAACCTGGAGAGAGTCCAATATTCTGGTACATTTTATTTTGTTAGTTTTCATTCCCAACAAACCCATATGACTTTCATGCTTCTGTGAAACAGAACGGTTCACAGAAGAAAGTTGTGTTTGTGATTGTGTTTGTTGTGTTCGTTAGGTAGTTGAATTGTTGTTCATTGTGACAGGTATGCACCCGAGTCTTTGACTGAGAGCAAGTTCTCAGTAGCGTCAGACATCTGGAGTTTTGGAGTGGTTCTGTACGAACTCTTTACATACAGTGACAAGCTAAGTAGCCCACCTACAGTAAGTTTCTTGTTTTTTTCTGCATATGTGATTTCCTTGCACATGTCATAAGGGCAACCTTTAACAGTTGCTTGTTTTGAATTGTTTTGGCTATATAAATCACACAGAGCATGTCCAAAGAATCTGTCAACGACACGTTGTGGAAATTCTCTGAGGAATCTCTGTTTTGTTGTCTTCAGGTATTTCTGAGTATGATGGGAGGTGACAAGCAGGGACAAACAATAGTATATCATCTCGTTGAGCTCTTGAAAAGAGGAAACCGTTTACCTCAGCCTATGGGCTGTCCTTCAGAGGTACCACATCTCACAACACAATGTCAGCTTAATCAGATTAAGAACCTGACTTCTAATGTACAGTCCTCATAAGATTTATTCACAAACATAAAGCAAACATATAGTGACAAAATGCTATTAATAATCTGTAGACATTTGACATTTATACCCCATAAATAATATTGCACAAATTCAATCCTGCTAAAATTTTGAAAAACGGGGGTGGGGGGGGTGATAAGATTTCTTTCAAGTAAATTCTGTTCTTTTGAACTTTCTGTTCTACACTGATAATAAGAAATGTTTCTTGAGCGCTGAATAAGAATATTATGATATGTGATTTCTGAATGAGTAATGGCTGCTGACACAGGAATAAATTACTTTTTAAAGTGCCACGATTATGCCTTTTCGAATATTACCTTTCATGCAGTGTGTCATGTAGCTGTATGTGAACATAAACTATCTGCAAAGTTGTGAAGCCGACAGTGCACGATAAATAAAGTTATTGTATACCATCTGACCAATCACAGCAGTGAGGGCTCACAGAAAGAAGGGGTTTAGAGAGACTGATTCTTTAAACTGCTTCGCACGAGTTATAATTTAGAAATTAGGTCAAATGAAATCTATTTTTTGAGAAAACTAACGTGTTTTTTTACCTTGCATGCATGTAAACCTGTTTTAGGAGACTCATAAAACAATATTAGCAACCTTAAAAATGGCATAATAGGGGCACTTTAAAATATATTCAAACAGAAAACCAAACAAAAATTTTAAATTATGTGATGTTTCACAAATATTAATGTTATACTGTATTTTTTCTGCAAAAACGTTTTTTTTTTTGTTTTTTTTTACGGAGTTGTACAATTGTATGAAGTGTCTGGCAATTTCAAAGCAGCAAATTGTAAAATATTCCCTTTCTGAATTCTTTTAGATGTGCGAGATCATGCAGGAATGCTGGGACAACGATCCTAGTCTTCGGCCACCCTTCAAGGAGCTCGCTCTCCGCATAGACTTGATCCCGGACAGCAGCGATTCAGACCGATATACCCAAGTGCCTGCGTTTTAAGAAAGAAGCTTCACTCGCTCACCGCTGCCATGCAGATACCCAGAGCCTGTCCTCTGGCCCTGTCCGCTGTCTTAATTCGTTTCTTTGTGCCATTTACGGAAAGATCTGACCCCAGGACTTGATCACCTCATCTTCTGACCGAACAGTTAAGGTCATTTATATCAAGAATGGGTTTCTCTTTTGCTAGCAGTGCTGGCATGCGCCACTCTATCAGCGATGGAATGAATGAATCGTTTTCTTAAATGCAAGAGCTGTGCATTTTTACATCCACATGTTTGTATGTACATATATAAAGATGATTTTATAATTTTATAAAAATGAAATGAAGAACTGTTTGGATGCAGTGTCATGTAAATTGAGATTTCAAAAAGATATATAATTGTTTATAGCTTGTTTGTTGTAATGCAGGTGGTGTCTGATTGAAAAGATAAAGGATCTTGCTATTGTAAGTCTTTCTATTTTCTTTGAATAAAAAATGCTAATACGTTTCAGTCCTTGTTACAGCCCAAAATAGCAATTAATGAGCCTTTTTCCAATGGTGTTAGCCCCCATTAGCCTCCTTGTAAGATGGTGGGCATGTGGTGTTTTGTGCTAACCTATTGCTAACCTATCTTTGAGGGATTCTGTGAATTGGATGTAGAATTTTCCTGTTTTTTGCCCTCAAACATCTTTTTTTTTTTTACTATTTAGAACCTATGATTTGAAGTTGTACAGGTTAAAAAGGAAATATAGCATTTTCTATGTTGTGTTGAAAGGACATGCAGAGTGTGTATTCTGATCCGTCAGTCCCCCGGAGCTGTGGAATGGCAACAGTCCGGTAGTCAAACAGACTTGACATTATCCACCTTCTGCTGGCTAGTACCAGTTTCCATCACACCGACTGACCCTCTAAACTGGCAGGGTGTTATTGCACCAGTTTCTGAAATGAAACTGATCTGTGTATAGCACACTTAACTATTTTGTGACAATTGAAGCTTGTTAAGTTAACAAAAAACAGATCAGTCATTTCCCACAATTCAAAGTTAGAAGTCTGAACAACTTTTTACTCCTATCATCGTCATTTTGGCATTGACATTGTGTGTTATTTTGAATCACTTTAGAACAGATAGAATGACATGTGAATGCATTTTCATCTCATGATTTGCTTTGCTTATAAAATAACAAAGCTCTAGTTGGATTATGATGCCAGGTACTAATAAACCCGTATTTTGAGCCTAAAGCCTGCTCAGATTAGGCTGTCGCTATCTAGTTCACTTTTTTTTTTAATGGTAAACCATGTCTTCCGTGGTACAGAGTTTTGCTTTATGGAACAGAAGCAGCATCCTATTGCGTACGTTTTCTGTGCTGACAGTGACTAATGCAGTTCAGAACAGTGCAGATGACTTCATGTACTGTTGATGTACTGGAATGCATTTGTTCTTTTAGTGTGCATTGCATAATTCACATTGCACATATGTACGTTATACAGCTAGAGTTTGTAACACGTGCTGAACATGTTTACATGAATATGAAATCTGGCAGGAGGTTGACTCGCAGTTTGGATCTCTTATGCAACCAGCTGATGTTTGCAAGGAATTGGTGTGGAATATATTACAACATTCTTTAAGGATTTATTGAGCAGGTTAGGACAGATGAACAATGAACATCAACATCTTTTTTCATGGTAATAAGGTGGCCGACTTACGGGATATTGCATTATGCTATATAAGGGAATAGACACAAAGGCATGTTTGATGCAAAAATTCAGTTTTATTTTGCACGATATTTAAGTGGCTGTAGTGGCATTTTAAATTGTTGTATATACATCAGTGCAATTGGAAGAAAAAAAGTGCATGGAAGAATGAAATATGGCAAGTTTGAAGAGAGGAGACGAGTCTTAGCTTCTGACGTCTAGTTGTAGCCATATACTTTTGTACTTACGTTTTAAATATCCTGTGCATATAGCGCTTCATCGTTTCATGATATTTTGGCCAAGTGTATTAAACGACAAGAAAAACTATAGCACCCATATACTATCTTAGTTTGAAGGAATCTTTTGTAACAAACAAAAATTATTTGAAATTTGGTAGGAAACAGAATTTGTGATTGCAATTTTTTCCTTATTGTGACTCATATCAGAGCAATATAGCTTCTCCAATGAGAGAAAAAAAATAAAGTATGGTGGGACTTATCCATGGGGAATTAATTGAATCATTGCATCGTTGTTGCTTCCTAATCTGCTTGTTAAATCCACCATTTTTGGGTCCAATCACTTTATCAGATTCCAAAAGCAAACAACATAAATAGTGCTAATACACACATGGTGTGCTGTAATGCTTCCAGAAATCACGATTCTAAACTTTATCTCCATAGCAAAATCTCATTTGGCCTGACTGTGATTGATCTTTTATGAATCGTTAAAATATTGGTGTCTGGGACACAGTGACTGCCTAGCGCACACCACGACTTTTTAGAAGCTTGGGTTTCAACGAATAAATGAAGAGTTTGGTTCCAAAACGCTATAAATCCATTTTGATTAATTTGAGTAAAAATGTGTTTTCTTTACCAAGAAAGTGGCAAGATGAAAACCACTATTTTCTGTTTCAAACTTTCACATAGCATCTTTAGGTTATAATAACA
>NW_015555723.1:1089969-1100947 GCF_001515605.1 Sinocyclocheilus anshuiensis
CTACGCAATATCGCGTTCATAATCGAATGCGACTCATCTGCGATTATGAACGCGATATAGCAGTGATCTATGGCAGTGTTTCCCAACCGGGGTGCCGGTAAATATTATTTCTGTTTGCAATAGCCATTACTGTCTAGAGTGCGTAAAATGGTGCGCTGTGATTGGTTGAGCGAATATATCGCATTCTGCAGAAAAGGGAGACTGGCCTTTGTCGCGGTTTGTTTGAAGAGAGGAGACGAGTCTTAGCTTCTGACGTCTAGTTGTAGCCATATACTTTTGTACTTACGTTTTAAATATCCTGTGCATATAGCGCTTCATCGTTTCATGATATTTTGGTCAAGTGTATTAAACGACAAGAAAAACTATAGCACCCATATAGCTACAATAAAGTTATAACCTGTAAGTTGATGAAATCGTTTAATGCGATGCACTTGCTGCCTCAGATACAGCTGTTCTAATGACAGACAAAACACAGACTTCCGTCATTCGCTGGTCAAAAACGAACTCCATTTGATCTTGATTTTCATAAAATGTTAAGTGCAGGTGTCTGATAAAGCCACAATACCAACTCTGACGACATTTAAACGTTATCCCTTTCTATCTTTTTTTTCCTATATTTCTGTGCTTAATGTTGTGCCGTTGGATTTTTTATTTATCAAAACTGTCACAGCGTTTTGTTTATTCAAACACTGTCTATAAAGGTCAATGTTTTTGTGTGTTTGAAGAGAGGAGAAGAGTCTTAGCTTTTGACGTCTAGTTGTAGCCATATACTTTTGTACATTTTAAATATCCTGTGCATATAGCGCTTCATCGTTTCATGATATTTTGGCCAAGTGTATTAAACGACAAGAAAAACTATAGCACCCATATAGCTACAATAAAAGTTATAACCTGTAAGTTGATGAAAGCGTTGAATGCGATGCACTTGCTGCCTCAGATACAGCCGTTCTAATGACAGACAAAACAGACCTCCGTCATTCGCTGGTCAAAAACCAACTCCATTTAATGTTAAGTGTCTGATAAAGCCACAATACCAACTCTGACGACGTTTAAACGTTATCCCTTTCTATATTTTTTCCAATATTTCAGTGCTTAGTGTTGTGACATTGGATTTTTTATTTATCAAAACTTTGGTAAAATATCTAGTGCTTATACAGAAACCTTTTATTTGCACATCAGATGGTTATATATGTGTTTGGAGGCTGCTGACAGCTTGATAGCTTCTTTAATACATCAAGCAGTAATATGGGAACAAATCAAGGACACGGCCGTCATGAACTATGCTGTAACATGAGTATGTTTGTCTGCTGCTAGTGGTGCTGAGTCAATGGCAGTGAAGAACTGGCTTAGTCTGTAATCCTGTTTTTCTTTAAAATCCAAAGTCACTACAATGTCCTTACCAGTACTACCTCATGGGTGACCTCAACCACTATTGCTGTGTTTCATTTGGGAGGTGAGGAATGCTTTTATGTGCTGTCTTTTTCATTTAGTTATCAAAAGAAATTGTATGAACAGGTATAACAAATTGTCTGAAACTGACATTTAATGATGACTCCAGACCTGCATAGAGAGACGTGTTTTTCTCATCTGCTTAGCTCCTCTTGCCAGTGCTCTCAGTATGCACCTGTCCCAGCGTGCTGTTATCATGGTCGGAGGGCTTCTGGCTGCTTCAGGAATGATTATCGCCTCTTTGGGCCTCAGTCTGCCTTGGATGTATCTGTCTATGGGTGTACTACAAGGTAAGTTTTAAATAATTATGCAATTCTGAATTGCAGCACACAATGCTTTTTTCACTCATACAAGTGCATGAAAATCTAATGGTGTGTTGAAAGCAGCAAGCCATCATAGTGTTATATTAATTTATGTTATGTTTATGTTAATAAGTTAATAATATAACATACATTATATATTATGTTGTTCTTTAATACATTGTTTCACAATATGCTGTTTTGGCTTTTAATATTTTTTATTTAATGAATGCTGTGCACTGTTGTATGCACTGCCATATATAAATGTATTCAATTTGACGTGCAGTCTTTATGTAGTAGGGTAGTATGCTATTCTAAACACAGCATCACTTTACCTCACCAATGGGAGGACTAGTCTATTTAATCTAATCCAGAAACAAGCTGTATTGTACAGTATTTTAAAAAATGAGTTTTCTACAGTATGGAGGACATAAAGTATGTGAGTGTCACTTCAAAAATAAAATGAGGAAATAAACGATCAAATTATTATTTTAAAATAATCTTTTCAAATTGACAAACAGACTTATTTAAAACATTATTTTAATATGTTGGATTATTATATTTTTCCCCCAAAGAATTTAACTTTTTTCAAAGAATTTCATACTTTTATTCAGCATTGTGAATAAATGCATTGTGATTTCCACAAAAAATTAAGTTGGTTTCATCACTGATAATAATAAGAAATGTTTTTATTGTTCAACAACTGTTCTGGACACAACGATGCCGCAAACTGTAAGTAACCTATTTCAAGTAAAAACTATTTTTAAAACAGTAATGGTGGTAATGGATGTTAGCCAATCATAAAAGTCGACGGTTACACTGACCTCTTAAAGGGAAAACACCCCAAAACCAACTGTTTCAGTCAGAGGATGAGAAACAGGGTGGAAAAACGTCATAAATCACTCAATTTTGAATGTTTTTCATCCAAAAACTTTAGTAATATTATAATTACTCCTCGGGGAACATCATAAAATAAAATAAAATAAAATAAAATAAAATAAAAAACATGTCATGACCCCTTTAAATGCTTAAGCTCTTTAAAGTCAGGTGGATTTTGAATGTCTGTCAGTGTTTTTATAATTCATCAGTTGAAACAAAGTGTTCTGTGAGTGATTTCAGCAATATCTGTATCCATCATTATAGCTGTGATGTGGACTTTCCTATTGTCATGGAATTAGAATGAGTATTAAAGCTTTATAGTTATTGTTATAGTTATCGTCTAGAACTGGCCTTACTTTCTGTTTAAAAACATTCAACAATATTTGTCTTAAAAGGGATAGTTCACCCAAAAATGTAGATTCTGTCATCATTTATTCACCCTCATGTCATTCCGAACCTGAAAGACTGACTTTCTTCTCTGGAACATAAAAGAAGATATAGAAAGTCATACCTACAGAACAAAGAAAAAAGAGTTGGAATGACATGAGGGTGAATAAATCATGCCAGAATTTCGCTTTTAGTTTTTGGTGAGCTAACCCTTAATAATTTAACCAGCATTTATTTATTTTTATTATTTATAATTTATTTACTAGATGTGTAAAAATTCATTAATGCATTGTGATGCATCAGTATGACAATGAAAAGCGGAATTTATATATATATATGTATATACAGTATATATATATAGTGAGCAAATTTCAAGATGCATGGCAAAATTGAACAAAAATCATCATTAAAATGAATCATTGTTATAGCAAATAGTTACACTTCTGTTAGTGTCATATTTGTAAAATATGTAGGCTATATAAATATGTAAAATAACATATAAATTGGTCTAAAATTACCCTTTTTAAGGTTTATATGAATAATATTATTTAAATAGGGGTCCCCTTTCATATTTTTATCACTTTACTGTTCAAAAAGACACATGCTTTGATTTTTACGCAACTTCTATTTTTGCATTATGTGTAGATGCTTTTTTGACCTATGAAAAACTTTTGATACAAATGTGAATGTTATGTGCATGTCGAAGTCAGTTTGAACATTTTGCTGCATACTCTTTTAGACCCAAACACAATTTTACAGTTAAATTAGTTAAATGGTACATTCTTTTTTCTTTCTACTACACCATGATGAGCCGGGCCAAGTAGGTGATGATGTGTAAATGTAGGTGTGCATGTTGACACACATTAATCTCTATCGTCATGAAGGATCTAATGTTGCGAAACTTAGCTAAGCGTTTTTTGCAGCTTTTAAAACAACCATTTATTATGAGTTATTTTTTATATTATATTGAGTTCTTTTATTCCCAAAAGACTAAGCATATTTGATTTCTCATGATATGACCCCTTTAAGACTTGATTTGAGTGAGTATAAACTGCTAAACTGAGTATGGCTCAATTTTTAATGATGGTGTGTCAGTAGGGAGGATACACACACCGCTAACAGCAGGTTTTGTCTTTATCCCAAAGGCTCTCTGTGTCACCTGTCTCATGTTCCTTTTGTGTATCTGTGTCACAGGCTGGCTGGTGGACTGGACTCATGACTTCAGTGTTAGTTTCTACTTGTCTGGCCTCTGCCTTGTCCTGTCTGGGGTCTTCGTGGTGCTTGTTGACAGGCTGGTGTAGAAGAAAAAACTCAAACTACCAGATTAATGAGCTGAGACTACAGATCATCCAATACTTAAAGCGGACAGTGCAGATGTTTAAAAGCCACTGAAGATAATTTACTTTTGTTATTTGAACTTTTGTTTATTTAAAGCCATATTATTATTAATGTTTTTACTTTTCAAAAAAGCAACAGGCATTTTATGATCTCAGCCTCTCGCCCTATAACTTCCAGACAGAGAGATATTGGTTTAAGACTGTGGCCTCATTGTAGCCACGTTTCAAGCCACTAATAGTTCACAAACAATGACAAGAAACATATGCCATTCAGAGCCTGTTTCTGCCCTTAGAAATAATTAAAGAAGCACTGAGTGCAGATGTAGCTGCTTATTATTTCCTCACTTACAGAACAAGCATTCATATATGACTACTTTACAGTATCTGAAAGCAATATAAATAATCAGATTTTTATGTTTGTGTTCATGGCAAGTACTACAAATTACATGTGCATAGAAGCTACATACAGTGGCTCCACGAAAGTAAAGTGGCATCTGCAAACAAGTAATATCCTTATCATAGTCTCAAGGTCATGTTTGAAGTTTTATTTAAAATATTGCAAACTTCTCTCTGTGAAGTGTACTAATACTGTATTAAAAAATAAAAAAAATTTGTTCTCATATACTTTTTACTGATGCCGTTGCATTCATTAGTGTCCAAATACTTTCTGGCCATGAAAGCCATGAGATTAGTTCATGGTTTTTATCAGGTGTTGAGGCAGTGGATTGGTTTACTTCACTATTTAAATGAGTCTTGTTTTTCATTCTATAATGCCACATTTCTCTGAGTGTGTAGAGCATGTCCTGTCTACTCTGTATATGTGTGTACACACACAGAGCTTTGGAATCACAAAGATGCCCTAGAAATTAAGAAATCTGCTTATATGGACAAAGTTGGCAAATACCTTTTACCTCAAAATAACAGCCAGCCAAATAATGCTGTGCACTGAACTCCTGAATTACAGAACCCTGTTCAATGTTCAGGTTTATGTAAAAACACTATAGACTGTTTATATCATGTCTGAGGATATCATTAATTTCCTTATATCATCAAATTCTGTGTTTGTTATTTAATGTGCCATGAACGGTGGAATCCTGCTATGTAATTTAATGTAATAGCATTGTTGTCTTTTAGAACTTCCCTAAACACACGTACCAAAGATAAATCGCAGTGTTTTACTTTGGTGTATTGTGTAAGTCGTGTCTTAGTTTGCAGAGATGGATTTGTCTGTTTATGTACGGTGTGTCTGAATTTGTGGTGATGACAAGACTTGCTGTGCCTTAACTGCAAGTGACAATCAGGAACTCTGTAGTATTTATTTTAATGTTCCCGTTGCAATTAATTTAATTAGCAGTAGAATATCATATTTAGGCTAATCAGATCAGATTTATTTCTGAATGGCAGCGTTTAAGAGGTTTTGTGAGTGGAATAGGTCATTTGTTCAGCCTTTACGTTTTATTACATGCAAGAATTATATTGTTGACAGCCACTTGTTTTTTATATTTGAGACATCTGAAAAGCTCTTTTGATATTTGGCTTCACACAACGCTCTTTTCACATCTGTGAAACATTTTACTGTAAAATTAAATTATTCAATTATACTCTTGTAAGCACCACTGGCACATTACCAATAATGTGATCAACCAAAGCACTCCAAAGACAAACAGAACGAGAATTTGTCCCTAAATTTTATATATTTTAACTGAAAATCATGGCAGGTTTCATTGAGAATGTGAAAATCGTTTGTGAGTCCAGTGATTATATCCCATCACTTTGTATTCTAGCTGTGCATACTCCGAGATCATCTCGCTGTCCCATCACTAGATGGCAGTATAACTACAAGAAAAGTCTTGTTTCATACAAGAAAAATATATAATTTCACTTTTTTGTACTCTGTTCTTCTGACTAATTAATATAAAGGTTTTGTGTGTTTGTTTAAAAGCAGAACATCTTACTACACAGTTATAGTAAACGGTGCCAAACTCCAAAAATTTAATAAAAAGGCCGAAGTTTTCTTTCATTGTCCATTTAGTCTATGGAAAAATTAAAATTAAACGGGTTTGGACATAACATGGACGTGAGGACATTGGTGAACCAACCCATTTAATTAGCAGACAAACAGTTCAGTTAACATGGTTTATTAGTCATTGTTAAAGGGATAATTAACCCAAATATGAAAATTCTGTCATCATCTTAATGTCTTCAAGTTATTTTTAATATTCTCTCATTTTTGTCAATCCATTAAAAGTTCACACAACCAAAACTTTTACTCATCAAAAAAGACATTTTAAAAGTAATCCATACGAATCGAGCAGTTTAATTAAAGGCTTATGAAAAGAAACAACAACGTCAAATGATGAACAGATTTAATTTAGGCTTTTATTTATATAAACATATAGACTGATGCACACAGAGCACATTAAATATATGGTATAAGCTCAAATGTTCTTGCTGGTCTAGCAAGCTTGGTAAAGCTTTCATGTTTACTATATTTAATGAGATATTTGAAGACATTTGTTTTACATTTGTATAATTTACACTGCATCTGTGAATTTCTCACAGGATTATAATTATCAGAACACTCAGTAGTGGAAGCACAGCGATATATGAAGACCAGAGCAGTTTCACTGACTCTAAGCTCTGGAGCTCCACACAGACAACAACACAAGAAATGGTCAGTTGAGTAAAAGCCCAGTTTATATACACATACAGCCATTTCCTCCACTTGGAGGTAAGCATTGGATGCAAGAAGTGATGTATTTTATAGTCCCCCTGCACGGTGACGGCCCAGATGAGAAAGCCCAGAATCTGACCTGGATGAAGGCCATGCCACCACGCTGAGAACAAAAAGGTCATAAACAGTGGAGATCTGTTGGATCTTTTGAAGACCATTCTTCGAAGCCACACTGCCGTGGTTCTGTTCCACTGGCGCGCAAATGCTGAAGGACGACTCAACGCTTCAGTCACCCATGGACTGCCATCAGAAAACCCATCCCATGATTTTTTCCCACTGTGACTGTACCCATGGAAACCTATGCCTGCAGCATTGTTAACACACTCACTGACCTTCCAGTGTGCATAATAATTCATCTTAAGTAGCAGCGACAGGATCCAGATCCATATTATGTTTTGACAAACGCAAGGGCTGTTTACTCTAAATGTGATTGATTTTAAGAGCTCCTTGAGAGGATATTTAATCCACACCAAAACTAAAACTTGCAATAGCTTTGAAGTAAGTCTCCTTAAATATGAAGACAAAGGTGGAGTCACACTCATTTGCCTAACAGACTGCACAAAAGTGTTAAAACTGCAAAGTGGTCCTCCAAGAAGTGCAGGAAAATTAAGTGAGTAGCTTAGAAACGGTATAAGGACAGATAGATCCTGACTGCTGTTTTGAAAGGGACTAGTGACTGTTCCCTCCTGCAGATCAAGTGATAGAGAAGAAACCCTCTGTGTCATCAACATGAGAGCAGATATGGCCAGTAATAGCCTGTTAGGAATAAAACGAGAGCTCACAATAGGATCAAATTTAATTTTTTGATACAGTTCATAATTTTGGAGAAATACCTGGAGTCTGGTGTCTCTTGAAGCCAGTATAACTGGTACTGGATGTACAAGTGCCAGAAGGTTTGCCAACACATCTGCAGTCCCAACATCCACTGATGAATATGGGATGGCTGTAGACAATATATCAGCAGCAGGAGAAGGACGGCACTGAAGAACAGCAATAAGCTGTATGGACCCACTGTTACAATAGCAAAGATGAATCCTCCCAGAGTCAAATAGACATACCTTACAAGTGGAGACAAATTTAATTTCATAAGTGATCTAAGAAAACGGACACAAGGATTATGTTGTCATACTGTACCTGTTGATTACTGAGAGATGTCCTTGCCTGGCTAAACAATAAAAAAGAAATGCAAATGGCATGTTCACAAACTGGTAAAACAGCTGTGGGTTTCCATCACAAAATAGCCAAACGAGATCCATCACCAGCCCAGAACTGTTCTAGTAGGCTAATGTGTGTGAGTAGAAGAGATAGCCTATTATAAATATGTACAGAATGGCCGACTTATTTGAATTTCAGAGTAAAATGTGTTTCTGGATTCCAGACGTGCATAGATAGACAGATACTCAGTATGTCACAGCTGTGTACTTATTTCCTAAATGGAATCTGAGAGTGCCAACCAAGTTATGAGTAAACAATCCTCTCAAACAGAAGAAGAATGGAAACACTTTTTACACACACAACAGACAGAAAGGCAGACAGACAGAAAGACAGACAGATAGATAGATGTATTCCCCACACTCGAGAAAGCATCTCCATCCACAATCCTATGTGCCTTAGATGTCCTATTGTGTATGTAGGGAACTTCAGTATGAAGTATATATATATATATATATATATATATATATAGTTAATATGCAAATTAGATACAGTGTATAGATAACATTCTGCTTAATGGGAAAACCAGTTTATGGAATTTTCACACACATATTGCATAAAGCAAAATGGTATATCAAATCATTTTGTTATATATTTTATAACATAGTTGAGATATATATATATATATATATATATATATATATACACACACAGTATATATATATATATATATATAGGCTATATGATGCATTTTCCTTATGGAGTAACTTGACAAGAACTTGGCTTCATCTTGAATATTCCCCCAGAGAACCATGCTTTTTAATGGATCTGCAGAGGATTCCCCATGCAGGTGTGGAGAAGCCCCTTCATTTTCACTCCATTCAGTTGTATGATTGCTTCACGATTGTCTCAGCATTTCACTGGGCGTTCAAGAACGCGACTACAAAACATGTAAAAACATAGAAAGCATATAACGAGCAGATACCAAGTGTGTGACTAATGAAGCTCTAAACCGTGTACTGCAAACTCCCCACAGCACATTCAGAGCGAGTTATTACGGCGGACCCTGAGCGAGTAGGGCTTGCCTCTGCGTCAGAGAGAGTTTCCTTATCGATTGGCTGCTCCCTGTGCAACGAGGAGGCGTATAAAATAGACACTTTTAAGGAATTTCACAGACATTTAGTGGGTTACACGGTGTGGAGGCTGGCTGAAAGATTCTCCCGTACAATTTTCGTCAATCTCAAGTGAAGAACATGCAGAGCTGCGCTAAATCCTGGCGTGTTGTCATCAGCAGGTCGATGAACGCTCGCGTGCCGTACAGGAATTTCAGCAGTAAAGGGGATGTTTTTAAGAAACTTCAACGTTTAACCGCAGATGTGTCTGCAAATGTGCGCTGTATGGGCACCTCACAAGTTTTGTGGTCTAGAAAGATTGAACGAATCCTGCCGAGACACGATGATTTTTCTGAAAGACACATTGGACCGGGTGACAAAGAGAAAAGAGAGATGCTTAATACCCTTGGACTTGAGGTAAAACCCTTTAAGTTTTTATTAAACGTAATGTTATATACTAATATGCCAGATTGCGAGTCTATTTAAACGCTTTATGTCAGCATTTTACTCGCATTGTAAACTTTAAACAATTTTACAACAAAACTGTGCAACAATTTTCGCGGTTTTTGTTGATGTCGTTTTTATCATCATATACGATGATGATAAAAAATAAACCAAATAACAGTTTACACTTTTCTGTTGATTTCAGTCAGTTGCTCAGCTTATAGAAAACACAGTTCCCCCATCCATCCGCCTGGGAAGAAGTTTGAAAATGGACGATCCTGTGTGTAAGTTGCTCTCAGCCGCGGCAGACAGAGGAAACACGTGTCGTTTGTTGTTGTGAATTCATCCTATAGTTGCAGCGACTGTCTGTATAAGGCAAACTGCGAGGTTAAGTTTCATTTCAGCGGTATTTGAAAACTGTGTCTGGTGTCAGATTTTAGGGCACTGGAATTATTCATTCCATTAAGCCTTTTTAACAAATATATATTTTTTGTTTAGCGAAATATGTCGAATTAGGGTTTTCTAACGAACCAGACTCTAACAAAGGAGTCCATCTGAGCGAGGAATGTAGGTTACACGCTCTTTGTGTGCCAATAGACCTTACTGGAGTGTTTTTCACCGTTAAGTCTTCCTTTGAACATATTTGGAGTTGTTTTTGCGGAGCCCGGCGAGCAGCACCAATCTCCTGACGCCCTCGGCCGATGCCAATAGGATGACAATTAGAGTGTAAAGTTCAGCGTCACACGGCCAGTTTGATCTGGTTAGCAGTAGCATTACATCACGCGTGCACCGCTCAACATACAACTTTGCGTAATGATTGAAAATTGAACAGCATTAAATATGAATAGCAGGTGGAACTTTCAGTTGCATTTGCAATTATGAAGTCTGATAATTATTTCAAAAACGTACACTTGGAAAACGGGCGATTTACACATACAGACATTACATATAGTACACCGGAGTGTGAACAAACACGTTTTAACTTACATTTTTGCAGATAACATGACTCTTAAAATGTAAAACACTAATTTATGCGTATGTTTATGCAGATGTTTAAAATAAGGTCTCGATTTTAAGAGATATATCCTTCTAACAACATTGCACCAACCATCAAGTCACTAGACTGTTTTTCCCTCCCCTAACTAAATTGTTTTTGTCATGCAAATAGCCTTTGATGCTGACATG
>NW_015555723.1:1101123-1110328 GCF_001515605.1 Sinocyclocheilus anshuiensis
TATATATATATATATATATATATATATATATATACCCTCCCCAAACTATAGTGAGAATGGCAAGATGAGCGTTTTAAAAGGAATATTGTTATTAAATACATAATTTATTATAGTTCCTCTAATGTTTGACATATGGCAGGAGTCGGTTTTCTCATCTGCTTGTGTGTGTCTTTAATGAAGCAAGCCATGCTGAAGCTGATGGGGGGGCTGGACTGGATTCTGCTGCTTCAGCTGCACAGAGCTCGATCTGCAAATCCTCACGGCTCAACAATAATGGGCTCTAAACTTTCCCTTTTGTAGTTTCATGAATATATTATTATTGCTCAAAATGGTTATGTTAAAATAGGGTACCTTTTAAAACTAATTTAAACACTAGGCTATATCAAGGCATCAAACAGCTGCCTGCCTCATTGTCGCACAAATATTCAGTGTAAAACTTGTCATAATAACATCCCCCAGACATGTTAGTGGAGGGGGGTCCGTAATGTGTATTTCTTTCTCTCTCTCTCTCTCTCGCTCTCTCTCTCCCCCCCAGCTGTTTTTACTACAGCATTATCTTTGCTCCCTTCAGTTGCTGTGTTGCTAAGCTGCAGCACAATGCCTCGGAATTTGAGTGTCTCTGTATGAACCGGCTCCAGCGCCCTCAAGCTATTAAACTAGTTACCTAGCCATCAGGAAATGTCCCATATGTGCTTTACCTACCTTTTTGCTACTGTGTTACGAATTGCAAAAACACTTAATGCATATATTAATCAGTGAGATCGTGTGCTCTTGTATTATTCATCAGATCAATGTAGGTCATGCCGTGTGATGTTTTCGTAGGTGTGTGTTTAAATACCAGGTGTATTTGCCAATACGTGTAAAAGCAATTGTTTTGCACTAGCGAGTCATGTGAGAAGCTTCCTAAAAATATCAACTCGGAGTCACTTGCGAAACAGAAGCTTAATTTAATTTGATGCAACACAAACCATAGGGTTTTTTTTACTGTCAAATCAGACCAATTAAAAAGCAAAACTACTATGCAAGCATGTGAGCACTGTTTTATTAATCTAGGGTGTTTTATGCACTTACTGTGTTTAACGGTAACCACAGATTTCTGAATCATTCTTCTCTTTGTGCTTAATGACTACAGGTGAGAATGAAATTCTTGATTCGCTCCAAAAGATTGCATCGAGGAACAAGATGTGGAGGTCCTATATTGGAATGGGTTATTATAACTGCTTCGTCCCACCAGTCATACAAAGAAACCTGCTAGAGAATTCGGGATGGTATGTATCTCTTGCTGTTTGAAGAATTTATTTCACCTTCTGCTGGCCCAAAATCAAAAAATGGACCAATGAAACATTTTTTTGACAAACATCAACCCTTTGTTTCAACTTGGGGACTAAATATTTACTGCCACGAGCTGGAACACCTTGTTCATTAGTTTCTCGTGGTCAGTACAGTTCTAGTCAAAAAGCAAATTGCATTTTGATGATTTTATTACATAAACGAATAGTAGCGTGTGCCCAGCATAAGATAAATCTTGTGACTCAGACTGAAGGTCTTTGGTTAGGGCTTCAGTGAGTTTTTGTGTTCTCTATAGGGTGACCCAGTACACCCCCTACCAGCCTGAGGTCTCTCAGGGGCGCCTGGAGAGCTTGCTCAATTATCAGACCATGGTCTGTGATATCACGGGAATGGCAGTAGCCAATGCGTCACTGCTGGATGAAGGCACTGCTGCTGCTGAGGCCATGCAGCTTTGCAACAGGTTAGTGCACTAACTGCTGAACACATCTATGAAGAACATGATTCCATTCATCAAGGAGACATTTAGTCTGTTAGCCAACACCTGAACCTGCTCATTCAGGTTTTTGGCGTGCAGGATGGTGTGTCCCCCATGGCTGGGAGTAATAATTAACACTCACCTTTTCCTTTTCAAAGACAAAACAAAAGAAGAATTTTCTACATTGACCCACGCTGCCATCCACAGACTATTGCAGTTGTGCAAACCAGAGCCAAGTAAGGAAGCTCACCAACATATAAAATAAAACAATATACATTTGTCCATCCGTCTTTCTGTCTATCTCTCTATCTTTCTATCCATCTGTCTAGCTCTATCTATCTTTCTGTCTATCCTTCTAAACGTGTCTGTCTGTCTACATGTCTGTCATCCATCTATCTGTTTATCTCTATTTTTTCTATCCGTCTGTCTCTGTCTGCCTGTGTATGACTGTCTGTATATATAATTATCTCGCTGTCCATCCTTCTATCCATCTGTCTGTCTGTCTGTGCCTCTGAACCTTTGTCTGTCTGTCTCAATCTTTTGTCTATCTATCTATCTATCTATCCATCTGTCTAGCTCTATCTTTCTGTCTATCCTTCTGTACGTCTCTGTCTCTCCATCTGTCTGTCTGTCTTTCTGTCTATGTCTCTATCTGTCTTGTCTGTCTTTGTCTATGTCTCTGTCTGTCTGTCTGTCTTTGTCTATGTCTCTCTGTCGGTCTGTCTTTCTGTCTATGTCTCTCTATCTGTCTGTCTGTCTCTCTATCTATCTGTCTGTCTGTCTGTCTCTCTGTCTGTCTCTCTTATCTATCGGTCTTTCTGTCTATGTCTCTATCTCTTTACTCTTCTGTCTAGCCTTCTATCTGTCTGGATTGATTAAAACTAAAAGTTTGTATCCTTTAGTTACGTTGGTGTGAAGACTGTTCTCAAGCTTCCTCATGAGATGGACTTCAGTGGGAAGGATGTTAGCGGTGTGCTCTTCCAGTATCCAGACACTGAGGGCAGAGTGGAAGATTTCACTGCACTTGTTGATCAGGCTCACAAGGGTGGTGTATGTACCTCTCACCTCTCTATGTTATTATAAAATTCACATTTACAGTTGCTGATACCAGTATTTGCATATATTAGGTTTTACTTGAACCATTCATTCCAAATTAATTTATTCACCCTCATGCCACTCCAAACCTGTTTGACTTGTTGTATTTTTTTTTTTCTGTGAAACACAAAAGAGGAATTCTCGAAGAACACTGTTCTTTCCGTACTACTAAATTGTTTAGGGCTGTCAGTCACTGATGTGAAACTTGGTGTGACCCATCTTCATGGCAAGTTTGAATATAAGGAAGTGAGATTTGTTAGATGGAAGAAAAAAAAAAAAGTCATACAGGTTTGGAATGACATGAGGGTGAGTAAATTATGACAACTAATTTTTGGGCGAACTATACAAGTGGTCCTTAATTGCGACAACAGAATCTGTTATTAGTTTTTGTGCACAGATCTATTGCAACAGCTGATTTAGACATGTTCAAAGCACCAGACCTGATTTTTATTGTTTTTTTGGGTCCATTTTTTTTTTTTTAAAGGCACTGGCTTGCTGTGCCACAGACTTGCTGGCGCTCTGTGTGTTGCGTCCTCCTGGTGAGTTTGGAGTTGACATCACCTTGGGCAGCTCTCAGCGCTTTGGAGTGCCTCTCTGCTATGGTGGGCCTCATGCTGCATTCTTTGCAGTCAAAGAAAATCTGGTTAGGATGATGCCAGGAAGGATGGTCGGAGTGACCAGGTAAGTCTGTAATTTATAGTCTCAGTGCTTCAGTGTACTTTGCTTCATCAGTGCTGGTATCAGCTGTCACATGTTTCCTGTTACAGAGATGCAGCTGGTAAAGAGGTTTATCGTCTGGCTCTCCAGACCAGAGAGCAGCACATCCGCAGGGACAAAGCCACCAGCAACATCTGCACTGCCCAGGTAGAGCTTAACAAATCTGAATATACAGTGTGTATATGTGACCCTGGACCACAAAACCAGTCTTAAGTGTACATTTTTCGAAATGGAGAATTATACATCATCTCAAAGCTAGGAAATTTACAAAATATCTTCATGGAACATGATCTTTACTCGAAAAATCGATAGTTTTGACCCATACATTGTATTTTTGGCTATTGCTACAAACATACCCCAGCGACTTAAGACTGGTTTTGTGCTCCAGGGTCACATATATTTGTGAAGTTGAATGACTGTACTCAATTTTATTGTTTCATTTAGGCTCTTCTTGCAAACATGGCTGCCATGTATGCATTGTATCAAGGTCCTCAAGGATTGAGGCACATTGCAGAGAGAACCCACAATGCAACGTTGATTCTCGCTGAGGGCAAGTTGTTCGACTCCTGTTTACTTTTTTCTTTTAATAAGAATTTGATAAGAAATTTCGTGATACTGATTGTTTCTCATTGTTATAATAGGACTGAAAAGAGCAGGGCACAAACTCCAACATGAGAACTTCTTTGACACGCTGAAGATCAACTGTGGTGTGGCTGGCAAGGACATCTTAGAAAAAGCTATGCAGCGGGAGATCAACTTACGGGTGTACAGTGATGGACTGGTGAGGCCGGTGAAAATGTTTAAAATAAAACACAGACAGTGTTCATTTTATGTATTGTTTTTAAAATATATATTTTTTACAAGTTTGCATTTTTATTTCAGTTATTTTTATTATTAATTTAATGTTTATCGATGTGGTTTTAGCTTGGAGTGTCTCTGGATGAAACTGTCACTGAGAGAGACTTGGACGATCTGCTCTGGATCTTCGGTTGTGAATCCTCAGCTGTAAGTTCTTGCCTAAATCCAAAAGATTTCAATTATTCTTTAAAAATCATCTAGTCTCCTTGCCCCAATGAGATCTCATCTTTTTGACATTTATCAGGAACTTATTGCTGAGAAAATGAGTGAACGAACAAAAGGATTGCTGGCAAGCCCTTTCAAGAGAACCAGCAAGTTTCTTACCCATACAGTGTTTAACAGGTTTGTTTGCCAGTTTTAATGCTAGTTGTTGTTTCTAACAAATCTGTTTATCAATGCAACTTGCTTCAAAATCAGAAAAGCTGGTTCTTGTTCATCTACATGTATAGATGTGCTGTTTTTCAGTATAATAATTACTTGAATATATTGCTTCAATTTCAGTTATCACTCAGAGACCAATATTGTACGTTACATGAAGCGCCTGGAAAATAAGGATATTTCCCTCGTACACAGTATGATTCCTTTGGTAAGTAAAGAATCAGAGTTTACTTTAGTGTTTATCCACTGTAATGATTTAACATGCAAACATCATAGTAAACTCTGCTGTTGAATCCAGGGTTCGTGCACAATGAAGCTGAACAGTTCCTCAGAGCTCATGGTGAGTGTATTAATCTGCTCTTTTACATCTGCCCTCCTTTTTACTGCTGTATCCAAAACTGTATCTCTGGCATTGCCTCATTTCAACCAGTCTGATCTTTTCACTGTTTCATTGTAACCTTTTCACAACAGCCAATCACCTGGAGAGAATTTGCAAACATCCACCCTTTCGTGCCACTGGATCAGGCTGAAGGTTATCAGCAGCTCTTCAGACAGCTAGAGAGAGACCTTTGTGAGATTACAGGATATGATAAGATCTCCTTTCAACCAAATAGGCAAGTGTCCTGCCTGATATTGTTGTTACAATATCAAGAATGTGATTTATTTTAATTTCAGTCAACAGTGTTGTTGTAGTTGACAAAGCAAATATCAGTTTCATTCAGGTTTCTGGTGCTGATAAGCTTTGGGGGTGTGTAGGCATCTATACATTCTGCATTGTTGACACTTTAACAGGATCATTAGCATACTGTACTCTTGGGCAAGGGCCTTTTGAAGCAATCTTTGAACTCTGCTGTGCTCAGGCAGAAAGGTTACATATACATGATGCTATTGATTTTTCTTTGTCCCGTAGTGGTGCGCAAGGAGAATATGCAGGCTTGGCTGCAATCAAAGCCTATCTAAATTCCAAAGGAGAATCTCACAGAACAGTGAGTATCATCCTGCAGTGAAACACTCTTTAGCAAAGTCTCCTCTCATTTAACTTCAAGCCTCATGTTTTACCTCAGGGCCATTTAAAAACATAAGTGATATTTGAAGTATCAAGTTGACCCTCATGACTTTTCCTAATCTTGGAAAAGAATAGGAAAAAAGATTTCCTAAACCTAATCTGATAACACTCTTTGAATGTCCTCCATAAAAAAAATTCAAAGTAGGCCAAATAGAAATAATTATATAAAAGTATAATTTAATATTACATAATATTTATTATATAATATTAAATATTGTATTATATTTGTATATACAAATATAATATATACAGACACTTTTGTGGTTTCTTGTATTATTTAGATTTTTGGTTTAAAAAAAAAAAAAAACCTATGAAAATTGAGTTTTTAAAAATGACACCCATAAGTGATTTAACTCCTGACAAAAATAGAATTGCTGCTGAAAGGAAAGCAAATGGTTCATGAGTAATACAAAAAGTTAAATTCTCCTCACAGTGAAAAGTGGAAAATGGGTTAAAGTGTTTTATACCTGAGAGAAAATAGCTGAAAAAGTGGTAAATTGTTAGTGGGGAGTGGAAAGAAAGCCCGTGATAAGAACGTTTAGTCAAGTCATTGCAGTGTTTTGTAATCTGGCCTTTGTTTTTTGTTTTTTATCATCTTCCTAATAAGCAGATCTTCGATAGCGGATGCAGCTCTTAAACCAGCCAAGGTTCAAACTGCCATGGTTGAGTAAATAGCCATAGAAAACAACCACCCTGTTACAGGATTCAACTTCAGTGCAAGACTCCATATTTGGAGATTTTTAAGACATGCAGTCCTTGGACGATAACTTTGTTCATGGTGACCTATTGAAAATTGCATAATGCTAAGCGTTGTGTCCTTAGTTCAGAATGTCTGTCATACAAATTTAGCAGCCTCATGCCAATTTAAATGTCTCTGGAACACAAAAGGATTCATAACGAAAGTAGACCTAAACATATGGCTCCATGAAAGTAGTCCATATCAGCTACAATAGCTTCATGCAGAACAGACCGAAATTTGTTTTGATGAAAGTAATTAATTTGCAGAATATGCATAATCTCAAATGTGAGATCACATCTTGCCAAGCTTAGTGTTGTATATATTCCCCCGGTTTCACAGACAAGGCTTAAGCTTAGTTTAAGACTAAAATGCATGTCTGAGAAACTTGCACTGACATTTCTTAAAATAAATTAGTGGCATTGTTTTGTCACAAGATGCGCACCAGTAATGCTTTTTCTAAGGCATGTTTATAAAAGATACTTAAATGTCCTAATTGGACAGGCCTAATCCTGGCTTAACCCAAGCGCTGTCTGTGAAACCAGGCCCTAGTGTATAACCAAGACAACAAAAAAAATTTGGATTGAGTGCATGTTAAACAAACATTAAAGATGAACAATACAGTTTCTGCGCTAATAGTGTCACCCTGTGAAATTACAAAGCACAACCATTGCAGATGCTCCTTCTGTAACGGAATCTGAATTTCTTTTCCCATGTAACGTGTCAGCTATTGTCCCACACTGACTAAACACCCTCTGGATCAGTCTGCAACAGTAGCAATGCCCCAAACTCTCGCTATTGGTTGAGCTGATCTGAGCAGACCTCTCTAAATGTTTTGATGGTGCCTGGGAGACTCAATGTCCATTAATCTTCTATTTCAAATCTGTTATGAATTCATTCAGGTTTGTCTGATTCCCAAATCCGCTCATGGAACAAACCCTGCCAGCGCTCAGATGGCAGGCATGAAGGTTCAGGTGGTGGAGGTGGATAAAGATGGCAACATTGATGTGTCTCACCTTAAAGCCATGGTATGTACAATGATTTAAAATGTCACATTTTGCATCTTTTGTCAACAGGAAGCCTTTATCTTTTGTTAGAGAGCCATTTACACTGATACACTTCTCTATGATAACATTATCTTGTCAGTGTCAAAGGTGAAGTGTGTAATTTCTGCCTCACTAGCAGCACCAAACGAAATTGCAAAAATAATGACGAGGTTAAAAACTGGTGTAGCAAATTAGCTCAAGGGAAATGTATATAAATAATTAGTTAATTATGATTAATTACAATTATTTATATCAGCTGCCAGTAGCAGAATTAAATTGCCATCAACCAATCTGTTCGTCCAGCGAACATTCAGTGTAAGTTCATATCAACTCTAGGAAAGGATATTTTCGTGGCCACAGAAAATACTTTCATACAGTATTAATGCATTAGAGCATGTAGTAAGGATTGGCCACTCCAACGGATTTGGAGTATATTTAGCAGTGAGTTTTTGATTTTCTTCTTGAGTCTATATTGCTTCGTCGGTTACACTCTATGCCTCTCGGTGCTATCCGGTGGCTGGTGTTTTCCGCGACAATAAGTTAACGGTCTCCCGTTGACTTAGTCATCTGTTATCTATTCTGAGTGTTTTTCCTCGAATTTATGTTATACTCTGTGCCCTTCGGTTCAATTCGTCGGCCATTTTAGATATATTTTCCTTTTTTGAGGAGATACTTGGTTGGCATTACCTGTCGGTTCACCCGAGGGAATCGTATATATTTTTTTTGTTGTTGTTATTTTTATTTTTCCTGCCTGTCTTCGTTGTTACCATCATCCCGCTTAACTTAAACCTTACGGTGCTATCCGAGGGTGTTATTAGCAAGTAACTATGGCTCACAGCTCGATTGCCACTGGTTTTCCACTGACTTGTAAGCTGTGCCCTAATAATCTTCGGTCATGACATCTTTTTCGGTCACGACTACGGTCATGACATCTGCCCGTCATGTTTGGGTGTCCAACATCTGAGAGAGGCTCTCACGGACCCGTGTCTGCACTGCAGCCTTTTACCCATGTCGGAACGACGGCTCCGTCTTGCTGAGTTAGATGCTAAATCAACGGTGAAACTCGGGCAGTTGGATGTAGCCCCTTTGCGAACTTGGAAGCGCAAGGCGTCCGCGGCAGCCGGCGCTCTTCTCCCATCTAAGAAGAGGGCCACATTGCGACGTGATGAACATTTGCATGTTGAGGAAAATTCACTTTCTAAGACTGTTTCTGTGCTTTCTTCAGAGATGGCAGAGCTGAAACGCCTGCTTCACTTGCTTCAGCCTGTCACATCTGCTACACCTGTGAAGATGACACAGGAGGATGAGAATGTTCAGAATCAGGGAACTGGGGAAGAGTCCCTTGATTCCCTTTGTTTTTCACATCATTCTGATATGGATGTGCTTTCTACGAGTGCTTCAGATTCTTTTTTTCGTGATCACGGAGATGCTGTAGATGTTGCTGCACAACCATCTCCTCAGGATGTTTTCACTGGTTATCCAGCAGCAGAGGGGTCTATTGGAGGGTCAGTTCAGTCATCTGGACAGGCCCAGTCCTCTTCCGA
>NW_015555723.1:1111300-1138191 GCF_001515605.1 Sinocyclocheilus anshuiensis
TCATTCTGATATGGATGTGCTTTCTACGAGTGCTTCAGATTCTTTTTTTCGTGATCACGGAGATGCTGTAGATGTTGCTGCACAACCATCTCCTCAGGATGTTTTCACTGGTTATCCAGCAGCAGAGGGGTCTATTGGAGGGTCAGTTCAGTCATCTGGACAGGCCCAGACCTCTTCCGATGATACTTTGTCTGTACTTCGACTGGCAATTGTTAGTCTAGGACTTGATGAGTCACCAGTCCAGTCTGCCCAATCAAATGTTTTTTTCAGACAGGCCACAGCTGCAGCTTCTTTTGCCATGCCACAATGTAAAGACTTTGTGGCTGAATTTTCAAATGCCCTCACTGGTTCTGGTCCGCCTAAGCGGCGCTCAAAGATTGCTCGAACGCTAGCATCTATGGCTGAAGCAGATTCCATCAGGGTGAGTCTCCAGAAGATAGAGCAGCCTGTTGCAGCCTCCTGACGAGGCACTACGAGGGAATATGCAATGTCCCAGTGCTCAATGTGGTCGTACGGATTCCCTACTAAAAAAGGCATACGAGTCTGTTGCCTACATTACTCGTGCGGAAAACACAATCTGCCAGTTACTTCTTGCTGCCACCAGTACGTTGGAACCATCCGGAACGTTGATCCCTCTATTTCAGTTTCTGCAAACTGCTCTCTTGACAATGGGCCATGTGACCCACGAGCTGGGAAGTCTTACAGCCACGCTCCTGGCAGCCCACCGCCAAGTGTGGCTTGCCCAAGCACGGCTACCTGAGGTCTGAAAACCTTGAGAAATCTTCCATATGTTCCTGGGCATCTTTTTGGTCCTAATGTTCCGGAACTGTTAGAAAAGAGGGTAAAGCTGTCTGAGGCCACTCGTCAGCTGACGCAGGTGCAGCGCAACTCTACCTTTAGGATGCCAGCAGTTCAGACCCGTCATCACTATGCTACATCGGAGCAACGTTTCCGCCGGCACAGCCGCCTCAAAGGTCTCATGTTAGTGAGGATGCGAGAGTTTTTCGGCCACCTTATCGACAGTTGCCAGGGGGACCCCGTCAACGACCACTAAAAGTCGCACAGATAAAGCTTGAGACATTCAGGCCAGCGGTCGATCGTTTTTCAACAGAACAGCTGGAGTACTGGAGGACCAACACAGCAGACCCCTGGGTTTTGACGACTCTGAGCAGGGGGGGATATACTCTAGAGTTCCGCTGCCGGCCTCCCAGATTTTCAAGAATTGTTCCTACAATCGTCAGACACAGTTTGTGCAATGGCTCTCTCTCGGGAAATTTGTTCACTGTTAGAGAAGGGAGCCATAGAAAAAGTTCATCCCCTTCGTTCAGGGAGACCGGTTCTATTCGACATATTTTCTTGTTCCGAAGAAGGACGGTGGTTTCCGCCCGATTCTCAATTTGAGGCACCTGAATTTGTTCCTGAAGGTCCTCCCTTTTCGAATGCTGCGCACAGCCGACGTTCTTCGGTCTGTGACCGCAGACGATTGGTTTGTAAGTGTCGACCTGAAAGATGCATACTTTCACGTCCCAATTGCTGTTCATCACCAAAAGTTTCTGTGTTTCAGTTTACTGAATCAAGCGTACCAGTTCAAAGTGCTACCTTTTGGGCTTTCCCTTGCTCCTCGCGTCTTCACAAAGTGTGTGAGCACAGCTCTTTCTCCTCTTTGGATAAGAGGTATGCGTATTCTGCCCTATTTGGACGACTGGCTTCTTTGTGCCCCCACGAAACAGCAGGCTGTGCAAGACTTCAGACTACTTTTGAGACATGTGCGGAAGTTGGGTTTTACTGTGAACAAGAAAAAGAGCTGTCTGTTTCCAACACAGACCACTACGTTCATAAGAATGACCCTGAATTCCCACCTAATGTCTGCCTCCCTGTCTCGGGAACGTGTGACAAACATTCTGCAACTTTTGGCTCGCTTTTGCCAGGGTGTGTCTTTGCAGTACAAGGTGGTCCTGTGACTAATAGGGATGTTAACGGCGGCCACAGGGGTGATTCCCCTGGGTTTACTCCACCTCAGACCACTACAGTTATGGAACAACAGTTTGCGGCTATATCCCACCAGACATCGCCATCGGCTGGTTGTAATTTCTCACCGTTGCATCCGTGCGTTGAGGCGGTGGAGACAGTTAGAGTTTCTGAAGGCAGGAGTGCCCCTGGGTGTTGTTCCCTCTCGTCAGGAACTGGTCACAACAGACGCATCCCTCACAGGGTGGGGGGCAACGTGGAATCGGAGAGGGATTTGCGGGAGCTGGACACCGACCCAGGCCACAGAACATATCAATCTGCTGGAACTACATGCCGTGTTCTTGGCTCTAAAGTATTTCATGCCAGTCCTGGCAGGCTGTCCATGTTCTCGTTCGGTCCGACAATACCTCAACAGTGTTCCATCTGAACCACCAGGGCGGCACAAAATCTCGCAGGTCTCTACAGCTTACTCACGAGATCCTGACATGGTGTCAGCCACGACTCGCTTCACTGAGGGCAGCTCATATTCCAGGAGTGTGCAACCAGACAACAGACGCTCTTTCCAGGGATCAAGTACATCCAGGAGAATGGAGACTTCATCCAGATGTAGTGGATTTGGAAGAGCGGAAGTGGTTCTTTTTGCTTCAGAGATGACCACTCACTGTTGTTTATAGTTCGCAAGGACAGAAGTGTCCAGTCCCTTGGGCCAGGATGCACTGTCTCACGAATGGCCGAACTGCCTACTATATGTGTTCCCACCTATCCCTCTGTTATGAGAGACTTTACACAGGATCTCCCTGTACAGGCACAGAGTGCTATTCGTGGCACCACATTGGCCAGCCAGACCATGGTTTCTTTTGTTGCTGAGACTTCTGACAGGCAATCCGTGGAAACTTCCCCTGAGGATGGACCTCCTCTCCCAGTTGGAGGCAAGGGTCTGGCATCCGGATCCAGCTCGTCTGCAGCTTTGGGTCTGGCCATTGGGTTAAATCCTTCTCTGGAGCATTGTGACCCTGCGGTTATCCATACCATCTCTAACGCCAGGGCTTCTTCCACACGACAGTTGGAAGCTTTTTTCTGCATGGTGTGGGGGAGCGGGGGCTTGATCCTGCAACATGTGACATACCGAGCATCTTAAACTTTCTTCAACATTTACTGGAGGAGGGCAAGGCAGCTTCCACGTTGAAAGTGTACGTCGCTGCGATTGCTGCATATCATGCTCCAGTTGGTGGATCTTCTCCTGGATCTCACAGTCTTGTCTGCAGTTTTCTGAAGGGTGCACGACGTCTGAACCCTGCTCGGACTCCTCACTTCCCTGTGTGGGATCTGCCACTTGTGCTTACGTTCCTTTGCTCATCCCAGTTTAAGCCCTTGCAAAGCACTGACATTAAATGGATGTTCTTGAAGACTGCTTTTTTGTTGGCTTTCGCGTCTGCGAAAAGAGTCAGTGAGTTGCACGCACTGTCTGTTAACGAATTGTGTTTGCGTTGGTTGCCGGATGATTCCGGGGTGGTTCTACGACCCAATCCTTCTTTTCTTCCGAAAGTCCTTCTTCCTCAGTTTATAAACCAGCACATTGAACTGGCCTCTTTTCAGACTTCTTCAGGGTCTTGATCAAGTACCCAACTTTTGTGTCCTGTGCATGCCTTGAAGTGCTATGTGAACTCTACCGCTCAATTTCGACAGTCAGACCAGTCATTTGTCTGCTATGGTGGTGTGAAAAAGGTGCTCCAGTGTCAAAGCAGAGATTGTCAAACTGGATAGTCGAGACCATTACACTGGCTTACAAGGCAGCAGAGAGGCCACTGCCCTGGAGACTAACCTGCCATTCCGCTAGGGCCATCTCATCTTCATGGGCTGTTTTAAGAGGAGTTTCCTTGGCAGATGTCTGCACTGCCGCTACCTGGTCTTCTCCATGCAAGTTTGCCCGGTTTTATAAAGTCAATGTTGCTGCTCATCATGCCGTTAGTTCTGCGGTTCTTCAGGAGCGGCCTTAATTTTCATCAGGTGGGTGGCATTCCTCATGACTATGTTGGTATGTGTCATCCATAGTGTTTACACTGCCTCTGGTGGTCAGTAGGAATTAAACTGAACTCTAGTTACGCATGTAATTGTGGTTCTGTGAATTCCGGATGACCGCCAGAGTTCTTGGTCACTCGGAATGCGCGAGAAAGGCGTACCGAGGCAGAGTGCTGAGCTACGGTGGCTTATAACCCCCCAGGGTTCAGCATACGTCATTACGTGACTGTTGGTATAGTCTCTCGACCTATCTAGCTGGTGCTGCGATAATCCATAGTGTTTACACTGCCTCTGGCAGTCATCCGAAACTCACAGAACCACAGTTACATGCGTAACTAGCGTTTCTTCCCAGTGGAAAGTGAAAAAGAGCTAAGAGAGACATCAGCTGAGATCCTAGGATCTTTGGTGAATGGAAAGTCAAGGCTGAGGCCTGGCAGGAACTTAGGGGTTGCAGAAGCGTCCTAGCTCCTAGCCTCATCTTCTCCGTATCTAACAGAACCGCAGACTGACTGACTATGTGTTGGAGCCCACTGGGCACGCCCGCACCGGCTCAGGCTCTCCACACGGGCCGCAATCAGAAGGTTTTAGCAGAAGACTTAGCAGAAGAAAAACATGGGCGGAACTGTGCGTGAGCCTTTTAAGGTCTGAGAAGATTCACGCCTCTCAGGATGGGCTTATCCAATGAGAAAGGCTGAAACTCCAAGCGGAAGGTTGGAAATACTCGATTGGGTGTTGATGCAAAATTACTAAAGATTCTTAGAACACTAATACAGGTGCATCTTTAGAAGACAAATTCAAAGAGACCAAACATGGTATGGGTGGGGTTATATTAACTAGTGATCTATCCTAACACGCGCACACAAAACCGTATACAATTCAAAAGACAATATACAAGAACAGTAATGGTATACACAATGTCCTGAGGAGATGTGTGTTCATTCACAGAAAGGTTTTCCTATGAATTAGAGAAGAGTCCATTTTTATGGGGATTGTGTGTCTTTCCTAAGGGTAAATGAATTGGGAGTTGTGCTCTGCCCGCATTCCTTTGAGCAATAAAACTAGTGTTATTAGATGGTTTGTCTTTGGTTGCCATGGAACCAGAGGCCTGTTCTGCCCTTTTTAGGTGTTTGTTGCATTTCGGGGGAAGGGTCCATAGACCCTCATAGTTGACCCTTTGGTTAGGTGAAGGGGGCATTAGAGATTATTTGTTAAATATAACAAATAGTTGTGTGTCTGATTGGTCCAAATGCTACACTGGTTTCCTGAACGCATGTCCTAACTGCCATTGGTTGAGCAGACAAATAGTCCAAACTCGCATGTTGCTGCTGTGTCATGATTCTCAAACTAACAGCAATGTTTTGAAAGCTCAGTGTTTATAGGTTTTGGAGGGAATCAACCTATGAATAGCTTGGTTGTGGATGGGAGAAAGTGTTTTAACATCCAAAAAATGACGTCACCTTTAAAGATGCTCTTCAGTCAATCAACCACGCTTTCTTGGTTTTTGTCAGGTGGACAAACATAAGGCCAACTTGGCTGCCATTATGATCACATACCCCTCCACTAATGGTGTGTTTGAGGAGAACGTGAGTGAAGTGTGTGAGCTCATCCATCAGAATGGCGGACAGGTGTACCTGGATGGTGCCAACATGAATGCACAGGTCAGACAAAGAACGAACAGTAACGCTTTAGAATACGGCATTATTAACATTAGTTATAAAATCAACTAGCAATGAACAATACATTTTACAGCATTTATTAATCTTGGTTAATGTTAACTCCTGCGGTTTTTTTACATTAAAGGGGTCATATGATGCTTTTTTAAAGATCATTATTTTGTGTATTTGGTGTAACAGAATATGTTGACATGCTTTAATGTTCAAAAAACACATTATTTTTCAAATACTGTACATTATTGTAGGTCCTCTATGCCCCGCCTCTCTCAAACGCTTCGTTTTCTACAAAGTCCCTCCTTCCGACAAGCGCAGTCTGCTCTGATTGGCCAGCTGACCCAGTGCATTGTGATTGGCTGAACACCGCAAGCACTCGTCGGAAATGTAACGCCCCTTACTATAATCATGAGCTTCATCTTTCAAAATAAATGTAAAGACAGTAAATAATGTCATTAGTTTTACCATCAGTTCAAGCCCGAAAGGGGAACAGACACAGTAATGATGCAGTACACAAGCCGTTCCTAAGGGTAAATGAATTGGGAGTTGTGCTCTGCCCGCATTCCTTTGAGCAATAAAACTAGTGTTATTAGATGGTTTGTCTTTGGTTGCCATGGAACCAGAGGCCTGTTCTGCCCTTTTTAGGTGTTTGTTGCATTTCGGGGGAAGGGTCCATAGACCCTCATAGTTGACCCTTTGGTTAGGTGAAGGGGGCATTAGAGATTATTTGTTAAATATAACAAATAGTTGTGTGTCTGATTGGTCCAAATGCTACACTGGTTTCCTGAACGCATGTCCTAACTGCCATTGGTTGAGCAGACAAATAGTCCAAACTCGCATGTTGCTGCTGTGTCATGATTCTCAAACTAACAGCAATGTTTTGAAAGCTCAGTGTTTATAGGTTTTGGAGGGAATCAACCTATGAATAGCTTGGTTGTGGATGGGAGAAAGTGTTTTAACATCCAAAAAATGACGTCACCTTTAAAGATGCTCTTCAGTCAATCAACCACGCTTTCTTGGTTTTTGTCAGGTGGACAAACATAAGGCCAACTTGGCTGCCATTATGATCACATACCCCTCCACTAATGGTGTGTTTGAGGAGAACGTGAGTGAAGTGTGTGAGCTCATCCATCAGAATGGCGGACAGGTGTACCTGGATGGTGCCAACATGAATGCACAGGTCAGACAAAGAACGAACAGTAACGCTTTAGAATACGGCATTATTAACATTAGTTATAAAATCAACTAGCAATGAACAATACATTTTACAGCATTTATTAATCTTGGTTAATGTTAACTCCTGCGGTTTTTTTACATTAAAGGGGTCATATGATGCTTTTTTAAAGATCATTATTTTGTGTATTTGGTGTAACAGAATATGTTGACATGCTTTAATGTTCAAAAAACACATTATTTTTCAAATACTGTACATTATACAGTCGCTGATTCAGAAGCGTCAGATTGTCTTAGCAAAGTCAGAATTACCTCCTCTCCTAGGTTCATGAAACGGTCGTCCATAAAATGACTTACAACAGAACAGCAATGCATTTAAAGATTCCTAAATGCATCTACTTTCGGAAGGCTTTTGCTTTCGCCTAGAAACACACAGCGTCTCTCTGACATGGCTGCTTCAACACTAACTGCGGTTACTGAAACCACGCCTTCTTTCTTTGCGTGCACATTTGGTTGCATTATGCAAATATTCCCACATAGTGACGTAGATATGTGGGGGCGTGTTAGAACGAGCCGTTTTAGGGGGGTGTGGCAGAGTCTTAACTTTGATAAAGAATATCTCTTTGGTTTTGAGACTTTAGTCTTTGCAACTTCAGGGATCTTATCTATTCACGAACAGCTTGTAACACTCCAAAGAGAAAGGAAAACTTGAAATCGCATCATATGACCCCTTTAACAGTTGTATGTGCTGTATGAATGAACCATGCACCATATTTCTAAATTAATTTTAATAAATGCTGTAAAAGGTTTAGAAGCAAGAAGTGTTTCAGAGAGCTGTATTCACAGTGATGTAAGATTTGTACATTGAACGTACATGTTCTTATGGATTTTTCATGTTCTTCTGATTCAGGTTGGATTATGTCGGCCAGGAGACTATGGCTCAGATGTGTCTCACCTGAATCTCCATAAAACCTTCTGCATTCCTCATGGTGGTGGCGGCCCTGGGATGGGACCAATAGGAGTGTAAGTGTTTTGAAGTGAGCAGACCTGCCTACTGAATCTACCAGAACAGTTGAACTGTTGACTCCAGTTAACCATATGGCTTTTTCCGACAGGAAACAGCATCTCGCTCCCTTCCTGCCCAGTCATCCAGTGGTGAACATGCAGTCCAGTAATGCAGGAAGTTCTCTGGGCACCATCAGTGCCGCTCCCTGGGGCTCCAGCGCTATCCTGCCCATCTCATGGGCTTACATTAAGGTAAAAACTCACATCTTACCTTTTGTTTATCTGAATAGCAGCGATGCATCAGTATTAACATTCTGACCAGTACTGACTAATTATTTTTTTAGGTTATGGCTGAGATCAGTTTCTATACTATTTTGCCTAAATACATTAAAAATAAAACGCTAAAATAATTTCAAATGCACAACATTAAATGGTACAGTATGAACAATAGATATTCATTTTGAGGTTTGCTAAAGATTACATTTGTTAAATGTTTAATTATTGGTTTATTTAAAGACTAACTTAAAAGGAATAGTTCACCCAAGATTGAAAATTGTAATTTATTCACCCTCAAGTTGTTAAAATCTTGTATGAGTTGAGCACAAAGGATGATATTGTTGATAGTAGCCACTGACTTCCATATTATGGAGGGGAAAAAAACCTATGGAAGTTAATGGCTACTGTCAACTGTTTGGCTATTCACATTCTTCAAAATATCTTCTTTTGTGCTTAATAAAGATTTGTACTCCTAAATATTTGGAACAAATGAAGGGTGAGTAAATGATGAGAAACTTTTAATTTTGAGTGAACTGATTGAGTTTTAGTTTAAGGCAAAGGTCATCTGAATGTAAAAATAAAGGAAATGAGCAGTGCAATTCAATATCCAATAAAAAATTATAAAATAATATCGTCTGATATGGTATCAATAAATCATGCATGCCCAATTTATTCATCTAATATTTGATTTCTTTTCCATTTAACAGATGATGGGTTCAAAGGGTCTTGTTCATGCTACAGAGGTCGCCATCCTTAACGCTAATTACATGGCTAAAAGACTGGAAAACCACTACAAAATTCTTTTCAGGGGCTCTAAAGGTTGGATTTATTCTTTTTTTTTTTTTTTGCTGTTAAATGAATTGAAGTACCTCACAAACATTTCTGATTATTTTGCATTTGCAGGATTCATTGCTCATGAATTTATTTTGGATGTGCGGCCTTTCAAAAAGTCAGCAAACATTGAAGCAGTTGATGTAGCAAAAAGACTGCAAGATTATGGTAAGTGGAAAAACATCTATAAAGTAAATATGTTTGGCTTTAAATATGTTTGATAATTTATTAATTCTCCATCTTTTATGACAGGTTTTCATGCACCGACCATGTCATGGCCTGTGCCTGGTACTCTGATGATCGAACCCACCGAGTCTGAGGACAAGTCTGAGCTCGACCGCTTCTGTGACTCACTGCTGGCCATCCGTCAGGAAATCGCAGACATTGAAGAGGGCCGAATGGACTCAAGGGTTAATCCTCTCAAGGTGAGCGTTTTAAAGCTTAACTAACTTAACTTGAACCCGGAACATTGCTTATCGGTAGCATCTGTGCACAGTGTGCAGCTTTAATCATGTGTACAGTAATGCACATACACTGGAAGTCTATGGAGCATAGAACTATTTGTATTGCTCGACATATTTTATGCCCAGCAGAATTAATATAAGCGCTTTATTAAAAACACAAGCTTCTCATTTCTGCTTTTAAACCCTTCGGATTGTCTTTGCCCTATTGAATTTCATTAAGTGCATTTTGCATTAATCGCATTAATTCTAGAACTGAACTTTTATTGAATCTGGATCTTTCTGTAGTTCCTTTAACTTGTCTTTGATGTTTTCCCAAAGATGGCTCCTCACTCATTGGCCTGTATTACCTCTACCACATGGGACAGACCTTACTCCAGAGAGTATGCTGCTTTCCCCATGGTGTGTATCTTACATCAATGTAAAAATATATAAAACTTAAAATAAATGTTTTTATTCACTCAGTTTTACAATGTATCTTCAACCCTGTTATTTCAGCCTTTCGTGAGACCTGAGACCAAGTTCTGGCCCACAATTTCAAGGATCGATGACATCTACGGTGACCAACATCTTGTCTGCACCTGTCCACCCATGGATGTCTACGAGTCGCCATATGAAGAAAGGGCTTCGTCGTGACCTCATTACTCAATGAAATGCTTCTTCATCCAAATGAACCATTCCCATCAAATATGATCATTTATTCTTCCCTGTGATTACAGTCTCTTCGGTACGTTCATGGTGCCTCATATTTCCTTTGGCATACAATGCACAAATAGCTGGCCTCTCCTCCTCTGTTACTCTACTAAAATGATCCAAATCTGATTCAGATACTGTAATCGACCTGTATAGGGGGTTCATTTATTTGTTTTTATATTTTTATTCACTGTATAAAAAATATTTGGGTGTTTTTGGTCTGTTTGTAGGCATAACTCACTGGCACTGTTCTCAATGTTAACATTAATTTTATAGATGTAATGTAAGTTTTCTAATTATTTAAGAAATTGAGCCTGTTTGTAGCAATTTAATAAATATTTTAAGAGGAATATTTACTGGTTTACATGTTTCCATCAATGGTATAATTCCAAGTCACACAACCAGCATGCGTTCTAATTTGAAATGGAGTTAAGTTGCGTTTCACACTGATGAACATTTCTCTTTTTCCATAAGTTTCCAGTCACTATTCCTAAAAATAAAAGCAGTCCAAGGTTTCGGTTTGAAGCAAACTTTTCCCAGCAGTCCTCAGGTCTGTTGATGTCCACAGCATAGATCTGTGGAACACAAAATAAATTATTAATTGTCAAAGTAACACTATTAAAAAAAAAAAAGTCATAAATTCCTTATTTAAGAGGTTTTTGTTTTATTCAGCAAATATAATAAATTCTTTTTTAAATGTCTTTTTTTCAGCAAATAATGATATGTAATTAATTAATCTGGCGTATCATGTAATTTAATTTTGATTTTTAAACAACTGATAAGCCAAAGTTTTTTCTTCAAAAGGCTTAATTTGTTTTCTTGTAACCCCAGGCAGGCTAATACTATCAAGTACAGTCTATCTTGCTCACCTGATGTGCTAGATGAATGGCTACTGCAGACACTGCACAATAGTAGGGCAAAGTCTGGTCCGCATTAGCTCCTGTTAGAACCAGCCCTGACAGCATCACCCCAGTGAAGCCACTCAGCCACAGTTTGGTGTTCTCCTGAAACCTCAGAGCTGTAGACTTCACGCCCACTTTTAAATCATCATCTTTGTCCTACTCGAGATGAGAAAATGGATCACCAAATATACACCATGCACACAATTATGTTGGGGTGTGATAACTAATCAGATACTGTACCTGATGGGCATAGATTGTGTCATAAATCAATGTCCACATGACACCAGATACATAGAGGGGTAAACACACCGAGCAGTCACATGATCCCTTCACAGCAGACCAACCCAGAAGAGCACCCCAATTAAAAGTGAGACCTACAGGGGCAAAAATGTACAGAATGTTCATGTAGACACACTTTCAACATTTTTTTTTTCCAGCAATAATATGGAGGGAAGGGTTTGAGAAACTGGTATAGAAATATTAAGTACATTTAATAGTAACACACCTAAAACAAACTGTGGCCAGTATGTGAATCTCTTCATGAGAGGGTATGTGACCACTAGCGACAAAGAGGCGGTTCCAAGAGCTATGCTAGAGGCAGATGGGAAGTCACAGTTTATCAGTTAGTAAAATGAAAGTTGGTATGAAACAGAAATTGCTTTCTCTAAAGACTTTAAAGATATAGCAACAAAATAAACATTAACGCACCCCTATTATGCCATTTCCAATATTGCCTTTCATGCAGTGTGTAATGTAGCTGTATGTGAATGAAAATGATCTGCAAAGTTGTAATTCGAATCAAACTTCCGTGACGGCTACACATTATAATATGTAAAACACATTTACATATTATGTTATGCTGCATATATGTCCTACGTTGGCCGGCCACAAACAACTTGACCCCGCCCACAAACACGTCATTTTACTGACAACTGCTTCTCTAATCTTGGGGAGTTTAACACGGGACCCGTTTATTTGGACCAGCTGGCTCCACTGAATCACAACCTGTAAGTATGATAAATAATAGATGCTTATATTTTCTATCGAGCGTTCAATAAGGAACTTTGGCAAAGGGAGTATCGTTTCTGACACGCGCTGTGCACGGTAGACCAATCACAACAGACTGGGCCTTCTGACCAATCAGAGCAGAGTAGGCTCACGGAAAGGAGGGGTTTAGAGAGACTGAATCTTAGAACTGCTTCGAACAAATCGTTTGAGAATTGTTGGAAAATGAGGCGATGCATATTTTGATCAAACGAAAGGGTGGTTTGATCATGCATGCTTGTAAAACCTGTTGTAGGAGACTCCAAAAACAATATTAGGAACCTTAAAAATAGCATAACAGGTGCACTTTAATATAATATCAACTTGAAAGTTAAAATTGTACTCCGGTCCCAAATGTTGGCAAAATACATAAAAATACAGGTAACACTTTAGTTTAGGGACCAATTCTCACTACAAACTAGTTGCTCATATTGGCTGTTTATTAGTATATATAAAGCACATATTAATGCCTTATTCTGCATGACCATATTTTAGATCCTTTAATCCCACCCCATACCTAAACTTAAAGTTTACCTTGCTAACTATTAATAAGCAGCAAATTAGGAGTTTATTGAGGCATAAGTTGTAAATAATACTTAATAGTGAGAATTGGTCTTTTCTTTAAACTAAAGTGTGACCAAAATATTGTGTGAAAATACTGTAAAATAGAAAGCACCTGTAGTAATTGAGGCAGAGCAGAACCCCCAGTGCTAAACTCAGCTGGCCTCCAAGGAAAACCAGAGCCTGAAACGGTGTGATCTCCCCTGATGCAATGGGCCGAGTGGCTGTCCTTGACACCTACCAGAAATATGACATAGGCTATCCCAAAATCAGATTCCAGCAGCAGCCAAGATCAAATCCAGGTCATCTTTTTTTTGTCCTGAACCTTGCTAACAGTCTAACTGTAACAATCATTTGGCCCACTTTTTCAAGATTCTGCCTGATTAAACTGATAAAACATCAACAACCCAATTATTAGCACTTTCCTATTGCCAAATTTGTGGTTTTTATTTAGACTCAATTGCATTATTCTGCTTGTATTATACGCCTGTTTAATGATACAGTTATGTACCACTTTAATTGTACTAAATGAGACTAAATGAATGATAATTAGACAAGTCAAGCATGAGTGGCATCCCATGTCTGTTAACTTCCGGAAACACTTAAGTCTTCCATTTGAGTTTCATATCAAATCAGGTTAAAGTGACAGTTGACTGAAAAATTAAAATTTATGATTATTTACTCACACTCATATCGTTATCTTGAAGAATGTAGGTAACCAAACAGTTTTGGCTACCACAGACTTCTGTTGTATGGACAAAACAAAAAAAAGCCACTGGGACATTTCTCTTCTTACCACAAAATATATATCTTCTTTTGTTCCACAGGTTTGGTAAATGATGACAGAACCTTCATTTATGGGTGAACTATCCCTTTAAGTCTTATTATCTGACATTGTTTATGAGATATGTTATAGCAAAGGTGCCCAATTGCTTTGACATGCTGACACAGGTAAGATTAGGAGATATGTTAGCCTTAGTCTGGGTGTGCAGATGGCAATGATGAAATTTAGACCACTAGTGGAATAGATAACCATTATGTCGAATGTTCTCAGATAGTGAGAATAAGCAAAAGTTGACTTTCTGGGACTAAGGGAAGAACATGATGAGGGAAACAATCCATCTTCTTCTATGTATGTACTCTTACCTTCACGTCAAAGTCTTTATCCCACATGTCATTGATAGTGCATCCTGCTCCTCTCATAAGCAAAGCTCCCACACCGAAGAGCGCAAGCATGCGCAGATCAGGAAGGCATCCTGGGTCTGCCGCCAACCCAATACTCCACGTACAAGGCAGATACAGCAGCCACGTTCCTACAAGAACACAACATTAAAATTTCACTGAAACAAAGAACAGCTTGTAATTTGCAAGAGCATCCTGGATAACAACACATTACATCTCCGTTTCACATGAGCTCACCTATGGGTTTGTCCAGCCTCATCAATCTGAGGTACGGCTGAACGGACGCCGGGGCTGCGTTCACAATCCCAGCAGGAGTGAGGCTAAAAAACCTTCTGCCACAGTTGTGACCTGCCAGTAAAGGAGGCCATATTCTCTGTTTGTGATCGTCACTTTTGTTAAAGCAGGATCCAGGCTGACAGAAGGCTGTGGCGATGTTTTCATGCTGCCTTCTGAGACTTGAAAGATGGGCAGCGCAGATCTGTGGTAGACCCTTCTTCAATGTATGCGGCTCAAGCAGTGTCAGTAGTCTGGTGGACATCATCTTGTCTGTTGAGCTGTCATGACCAACTTTTAGTAGATGTCACGACTGCAAAGTAGCGAGGCGCTTCATTGTATACTTGCATTCAAGTGCAAATGAGGGAGCAGGAACAATGAACCTGACAATACAAATAGCAGAGAACACAATACACAGTATTCAGTGCAGATTACTGACCAGTTATGAAAATGCCAAGTTGAGTGAATAAGGCTTTTTCTTGTGCCAGTATTCTGTACGTGTAGTCAAACTAAACACAATTTTAAGATATTAAATATTATGCTGCTTCTGTTACACTGAACACTTGCTATGACCATTGAAACGCCCGATTGACTAATGGTGTTACAAGCAGCAACAAGCATCGCTAATATGTAATACGAATACAAATGATAGATCAGTAATGTCGTTGACCTTTCCCGGTTTAATCGTCTGTAAATCATTTAATTCTATTTGACATATTGAACTTACTGCACTCAGTGACAGCTGAACAATTTTGAAGTCCTTCACGTTGTGTGTGCCGTTGTCGTGTTCCCCCTGAAACGTTTGTTTTTCTGTATGGTTCCGCCTGTGAATATGAAACATTTGCTGGTTTGAATTTTCATTTATTCTACTGTACATGTTGTCTTTCATGTTATTTCATAATTATTTGTAAGCACAGATTTAAGATGACGTGTACAGAAATATCACAGTCAACAGATGCTATTATAAAATATGCTTTAATAAAGGCTATGTTTCATTCAAATCTATTAAGTCAAATTAAAATGTAATGCACATATATATGGCACGTTCATAATGATTATGGGTCTTTGCAAAGCAAGCATTGTAACAAATTATATAACTGCATTAATATGTTACTGTAGCAGGCAAACATGGCACTTAAAATGACAAAATGACCCAGATATTTTAAATGTGAAGACAAAAATACTTTGTGTGCTTGTAACATTGGATGGGCTTTGTTTTATACTATTTTGTTCACCTAAATAATGATGGGTTTAAATAAAATGACAATTCTTTCGCATAAATGTAACACTGTAATTTTATACATTATTTTACTGGCGGTCCCTGCTTATTCTCTCTATTCAGAGGTTGAACATCATTTGCTTTTCTTTCTCTCTCTCTCTCTCTCTCTCTCTCTCTCTCTCTTTCTTAAAAATGTTTGTTTTATTGTTTATTATACTGTATAACTTACTGTTTCTTGTATTCACATGAACCTGTTTAAGTATTTGTATACGAAATATCAGTTGTATAACTGAAAATTTGAGAACTTGTTACTTTTGTATGCATTACATACATACATTTGCTTTTAACATTATAAATGAACTCCCTCGCGTGGTCATTGGAAACCACTACAATGTGGCTTATCAAACCAGTTATGTTAAAATTTAAAATGAACAAATACATTTAGATATTAGGCTGAAAGTACGGGTTGGTTTTTGTATTTGCGTGTTCTATGATTATCTGTTCTGACAGATGAGGAATTTGTAACTTTGTCTTCACAAGTTCCAGAAATCAGCTCATTGCTCCACAAGTCACTACTGTCGTCGATGGTGTATGGCAAGCCATATTAGCTTAAAGGTGGGGTAAGTGATTTCTGGTAGCTAATGTTGATATTTCAAATCACCAAAACAAACACGCCTCTACCCCAAAAGTGTCTCGCCCCTATTTAAAACCTCCGCCACACACAATACGTACGCAAGCCATGCAACCATTGGTTCTGTGAAACAAAGCAAAACCACGTCAAGAAGAAACAAAGCAACCTCGGTGTCCGATCGTAGGCCTTCCGCTTCTTGAGTTCTCTCCAGAGCTGGAAAGCTGATCCGATATTTACACGGGTCCTACTTCTTGCCTTATCGTAAGCCTTCTTTTGTTCCGCAGACGTTTTCCTCTTTTGTTTTTTTATCCGCCATCTCTATCTTTCTGTCGTCGCTCGGCTAATGTCCGTTCTGTGCACTGAGCGCTCTCTCCTCCGCATCACGAGTAGACACGGCCCTTACTGCTAATTGGCTACAAGTTTGTTTTGGTACTCGGCCGATTCAGTTTTCTAAAGCTTTTTTGAGCTCTCTAATCTGAATTGTTACTAGTAAAAATTGAATTAGAGAGCTCTATAATTGGAATTATTACTAGTAAAAAATTATTTAGAGAGCTCTCTCATTTAAATTGTTACTAGTAAGGATTCAGTTGTAGAGCTCTCTAATTGAATTGTTACTAGTAAAAATGCAATTACGACGAGTAACACTGGGAATATTTTAAGCTAAAACGGCTTGCCATACTGGTGAAATGAGACACCGCTTCCTGGTGTGTGTTCATGATGGGGACTGTGTGGGGAAGTAGCAGCATCTTCTGGAAACTTTGATTGCTCACTCCGAGCTCCAGGTAGGAAATCAAGTGTACTGTACTGTCTAGTCTAATCGAAGAAAATATTCGACAAATGAGGCACAGACGGGCAAGTTTAATAGAATTTGTTACAGTTGATTTGAGAGTTGCCTAATTTCCCGATGACTCAAGCAGACTGGATTCATATGTTACTGTATGGGCGGTGCGAGTTTACATGACCATCTGCCCTGTGCATGATTGTTAAGAGTTTTGGAATTTAACCATGTTAAGCTATAGTTAAGTTGTTTTGAATCAGTAATTGATAAATTAAGAAAAAAAGTAAATATTTATCAATACTTTTTGGTAACACTTTATTTTACACGTTACATGTACTTACAGTAAATATTGCGTAATTACAAGCACCTAACCGTAAACCAAACCTTAACCCTAAGTAGGCTACGTGTTGTTAATTAAGATTATCCAGTACTTTTTGTGTACTTTTACGGTAACAAGAAAACCTTAAAGTAAAGTGTAGCCTACCTTTTTAATTTATTGAAAAAAAAAATCTAGTTAAATGGTGGTAATCTTGGTTATGATATTTACATGACTAAAGAATACCATGGTGCAAATACACAGTACCATTTTAAAGAAAACTTTACCATACCAGTGCACTTTTGGTACTTTTGTAAGGACACATGTTATACTGTTGTTCACTTTGCTGATTTGTTTCTGTTCAGTAATTCAGTTCAGTGACCACAGGAGATGCTTTAAGAGTTCTCAGCGGTCAAGAAAAACTTTGGGACACTGGAGTGGAGAAATGGCAGGTGACAAAACTACATCTGAGGACGTGCGCTCCTCCAGAGTCATCAGGGTGGTTTTCTTAGCACTGCTGCTTGACTTGCTGGGCTTCACATTAATACTTCCTCTGCTCCCCTCCATCTTGGACCACTACAGTCAAACTGGGGTGAGATCATATTTTATGGTTATAATTTGGATATGTCGTTGTTAAAAAAAATTTAAAAGATGTTTTGCTGGTTTGTTCAACAAGAAATGCTGCTGTATTTGGCCTAGATTAGTCATGCATGCATCTAATTGTTGTTAGGCTACCTTATAGAAAGGATATAAAGAGCATTTCCTGTACAAAAGGCAGCAGTGACTTAAGCAATTACATACTGAATGAATGAACTTCATAATATATGCTTTGTTCAAGAGACATGTCTGTGGAATGCCTTCAAGCTCAGAGCTGTTCTTTCTCATTAAATGAAGCTGACAATGGCTTCATTCACTTTTTTATCTAGCGCACACTCATTGAACTATTCCAATTAATGTGTTATACTTGGCAGTGTATAACATTTCTTTACTCTGTTACATTTTTCTCCACTGGATAGCAGCAATTGAATGGAAACAATAATGTGCACTGCAAAAAAAAAAAGGTTTTCTTACTCAGCATTTTTGTCTTGTTTTCCAGTTTTAATATCTAAACATTCTTAAATCAAACTACATTTACTTTATAAAATGACTTAAGACTTAAGAAGTATGTCAAAATTAGGTGAGATAATGCTAAAAACAATAAAAAATATTAAGAAAAATAAACTTAATTTATATGGAAAAATATAATTTTTTACCCCACTGATTTACCCCACTTTTTTTCTTGTATTAAGCATAAATTGACTTACAGTGGGTACGGAAAGTATTCAGACCCCCTTCAATTTTTCACTCTTTGTTATATTGCAGCCATTTGCTAAAATCATTTAAGTTAATTTTTTTTCCTCATTAATGTACACACTTTCCTTATCATTTTAATGTTGTAATCTCTGCATCTACAGGACGGTGTGTATCAGTCGTTACAGAGTGTAGTGGACTGGTTCAGAGGGGTGGTTGGAGTTCCTATGGAAACGAAATATAACAGTGTTCTTTTTGGAGGTAACTTCATTACTCTGACTGATGTTGGGGGTTTCTTCAAATGCAGCACATAATTCAAATTGCCCTTTTGTATTGAAGACAGGTACATTGATTATCTTCGTCTCTGGTGTCTTAGGTCTGATAGGCTCTCTCTACTCTCTGCTACAATTTCTGTCATCACCCATTACTGGGGCTCTTTCAGATGATTATGGAAGAAAACCACTGCTGCTGTTAACAACCGTAAGTATAGACCATACTGACAAAATTAGATCATTATAGGGCAGGGATTCCCAAACGGTTTTGTCAGTCAAACCCCTTTGACATAAAATATTTACTTAGTAAATACCCTCTGAAATTTTAAGTTAATATTTCAGTAATTTAGCAAAATATTCATATGTTCACAGTTCTCATGTTGGTAAATGATCACATGGCGTGCAGGTAAACAAAAAATAATTATTTATTTATTTTTATTATTTTATTAATTATTAGCTTTTCTAGGGGTTTGTGAATCCTGTTTTGGGAAACCCTGATATAAGGCATTTATTAATATAAAATTAAATGATAACATTACCTTTAATGTGTGTCAATCTCTTTTCTTATGGAAACCTGTTTCCCGCCATGGAATAAAAAAAAAAAAGGTAATTGTGACTTTTTTCTTGCAAAATTGTGAGAAACAAAGTCGAATTTGTAGATTAAAAAGTTGCAATTCACTTTTTTTATTTATTTTTTTTATTCCATGGCAGAAACGGGCTTTTATATTTTCTAGACCTAGTAGATCTGAGTAACACTTTCCTTGTTTTCCAGGTAGGTCTCATGGCATCCTACATTCTGTGGGCTTTCTCTCACAGTTTTACCATTTTTCTGCTGTCTCGAGTGGTTGGAGGAATTTGTAAGGGTAATGTCAGCCTGTGCACTGCTATTGTGGCGGACCTGCCTTGCCCTAAAGCAAGAAACAAGGGAATGGTGAGTTATGGTCATCATTATCTGAAATGAATGTTTTCAGGGCAAACGTTACATTTTAAGCTTTTATCTCTGGAGTCTTTTGAAGATTTACTGGGTTTGTTTTCTTCTGTTGTCAGGCAATGATTGGTGTTGCTTTCTCCTTGGGGTTCACACTGGGTCCATTAATGGGAGCATACTTTGCTCTGAGACTCAAAGATGCTGAGGTGTTTTATCAAGGCCCTGCCTTGCTGGCTGTCCTTTTTTCTTTAGCAGACCTGCTTTTTATTTTCTTCATGCTGCCAGAGACTTTACAAAAGGTCAGCACGGTGACAATATACAACAACTAGAAGCTAACTTTTAATAATCAGTTTATTTAGTGACTAAAATAATGCTCTTCAGTTATGTTGTAATAATGTAATGTAAGTATGTAATTGTCAGTGAACACATTATGCTTGAATATTTTAGTGACATTTAAATCTAGCATGAAATGAATGAATGTCAGGATATAGAAAAAAAGATTTGTTGCTACTTTCGATACATTGTGACTTTTATTGTAATCACCTCTTGAATGGACTTCAGCTTAGTTTTAATTGTTAATAGAATTGTCTTTAATTAGAAATGTAATGAATGTTTTTCACGACTCAGGGTGCATCAGAGTCTTCAGGTATTCAACACTCTGGAGATCTTCTTTTCCCTGTTGCACTTTTCAAGTTCACTGCCCTCACAAGAACACAGAATCCACCATCTGAGCAAAGTGAGTCCATAAGCTTTCAGCCAACTTAAAAGTCTTAAATTTGACCAGGATGAATAACTCACAGCAATTGATTGTGATGATTATTTTACTTTTTTTCCACAATAGAAATGCTACATTTGAAGGCGCTTGGATTGGTTTACTTCACATATCTGTTTCTCTTCTCTGGGTTAGAATTCACCTTGAGTTTTCTGACACATCAGCGCTTCCAATTTTCCAGGTAAGGCCTGAATCTACAGCTAACGCAACAATTCTTAACATCGCAACTTCCAAGAGCCTCTAAAAAACAGCTACAAAAGGCTGTGGTTACTGCTTCTACAAATCAGTTGCCTACACAACAGCATTCAAATTGTAACATTATAAAGCACACTATTGTCTTCAACTGATAAACTGTCCGTAGCAAATCTAGCTAATCGATTTTGAGTTCAGGGCCCAACTTAAGCCATGAGATGTGACTCATGAAGTTGTGACATCTTTTGAGTTTATTTGGATGTAGGCATAAGGAACAAGGAAGTTTTGGCTAATTTATTATATATCATAAACAACCAGAACGAGGGAAAGAGGACAAAGGTTGACGTAAAGTGTATCTGCCCCTAGGATAATATATGATTTCAATTTACCAATTCACTCTTGCACAGATGTGTTTTGCTTAATCAGAACCGTGAGATACTGGTATCATTGTGTCTGACATTGTGTGTGTGTGTATCATAGAGCAGCTGAATCCTGTGGTCTTGCCTGAGGTTTTTAAAATGAACTCTTCTGTCATAGCATGCAGCAGGGGAAGATGTTCTTTTTCATCGGCATTACCATGGCAGTGATCCAGGGTGGATATGCCCGCAGGATCAAACCAGGTCATCAGATCCAGACTGTTAGCGTGGTAAACTCTTTCATGCATTACTGGATCACGAGTCAATCAAAATTTCTTGCAATTTTCTTGGAACTCTGAATATTATTTAATGATTAACTACTGAAAGGCCTGCACATTGTGACTACATACTTGCTTTCATATATGTGTATTTCAGGCAATTATATCACTTATACCAGCATTCTTGCTCATTGGAATAGCATGGAATTTGACACTGCTTTATTCTGGCTTATTTTTGTACTCTTTTGGTAAGCAAGTATGCATCTGTCAGTATACAAACACATTATTATTATTATTAGTATCATCTAAATATTTACTTTTTTTTTTTGTGTTAGTATTTGAATTTGTCATTTTTTTTTCAGCTGCTGCTATTGTTGTTCCATGCCTTTCAACACAAGTGTCTGGACACGGTGGGATTTAAAAATTTTTTTTCCTGTGTCTAGTTTTGTCTGAGCTTTATTTTCTTAAGTTAACCATTCTGTAGATTTTTTAAAAAACATTATTTAAAAGGATAGTTCACCAAAAAAATGAAAATTGACTTGCTTTCTTCTATGGTACACAAAAGAGGATATTTTTTAAGAATTGTGATGATTGTGATGTTTTGATTACTACTACTACTACTACTACTACTACTACTACAACAACAACAACAACAACAACAACAACAACAACTACTACTACTACTACTACTACTACTACTACTACTACTACTGTTGTTGTTGTTGTTGTTATTATATAATTTGTTTTCTTGTTTTGCATTGTAAATTATGCCAGAATTTTTATTGTTAAGTGAACTGTCCCTTTAATAATGATCGTAACAGCTCTCACACCTCTTTTAGTTTGAATGTGTGATGGTGTTATTGATGTCTGTGTTGGTTTGTTAGGCTCAGCCAGTCAGAAGGGGACAGTAATGGGAATCCTTCGGAGTCTTGGAGCTTTAGCTCGAGCACTGGGCCCTACTGTGGCTTCTTCAGGTAAAAAAAAAAAAAGAAGATTAAATTATATGTAATCTTATAAAGATTAAACAATTATTTGTATTTATGTTAACAACCCTAACAGTAACTTACAATTGCAAGGAAATCATTTAAATCAGTCTGTACTTTTATTTATTGCAGTTTACAGCAAATATTAACATTATTTAACTTTTTTTTTCTCCAGTGTACTGGTTGGCTGGAGCAGAATTATGTTTTATAATCAGCTCAACGTTCTTTATAGTCCCTCTGATTTTACTGAGCCGGCTGAGGAGACAGAAGGAGGAATGAGATTGAGAGTTTTAGGATTCACTCTTGTGTCATAAGAGGGTCAGACCTCTTTTTCCTTATTGAGAGCATTAAAGTCCACTCAAGAAAGTTCCTCTTAAAGTGTTTACAGTGAAAAAAAATAAAAAGTACTTGTGCTTATGGAAATTTGTTTACTTAAATGTTTAAAAAAAAGAGATGGTAAATAGTAAGACATGTCACAAATGTATTTTTTACAACACTTAATTAACACAGAGGTCAACAGATATGCATATGTTTATGCCTCTGTGTCAGTGATACCGTTTTATGAGAATTACATTATATGTTTGGCTAATGTAGATATATATGCACTGGTATATATATATTTTTATGTGTGTTTATATATCAAAATATGTGGATACTAATTGTATCTTTTCAATCAGATTTCTAAAAAAAGATTAAATAATGATGATTAATGTCTACTGGAATTTTTTATTTATCTTTCTTTTTATATTAACTTGCATGATGTTTTTTTTTATTATTTATTAATGCAAATTCAACATACAAGTAGGAATAAAAACACAAAAATTCCTACATTCAGCTGTCAAGCCAAAGTACAATGGGAAGCAATTATATTAGTATTTAATAAGAGAAAAAAAGTACGATTATTAGGAAGTTCCAATATATTTATTTATTGCAGATGTTTTGATCATTTTCTTTTTAACAGACGATGAAATTGTATCTAAATACAAATTAAATTCTTGCTTAAATACATTAAACTATTGTTTACATTTCACGTATTTACATTTATGAATTTAAAACTTACCAATACACAAAAGTAAGTTTATGCATAAAGTTGCTTTGTCCATATTTTTGTTATTAATAAAAAGCAAAAAACTAAAAGAATACGTCTATAAGATAAAGAAAAGTCCCCTAAAACATTATTTTTAGACCACATATTTTTCCTAGGTTTATTTTAAATGCTGAGAAAAATAAATCCATAAAATATAATAAAAAATGAACAAAAATATTTTGTTACGCAGGTCGTCAACCGTATTACGTACATTTTGTGTTGAGTAATGTCTTACTATCAGACCATCTTCAAAATAAAAGTCCCCGCACCGACTGGTCTTGTTGACAACTTTGAGCTCAATCTTTAATTATTCGACCTACCAGTTTTACATCTGAACCGAACAGAATACGTCTTTTTAAAGTGGAGTTTGTTAACGGCCGGAAGGTATGAAATATTTTACTATCTGTAAAATATATAGTTTTTATATAGTTCATCATCTTGACTGTGCTTACACTAGCTAACATACACGAGCTATCTAGAAATCCCATATGGTCTGAAACAGAAGAGCTGCTGGAAGCTGTCGACAGCTAAACATGCGACACACTGGCCCTCTATCATGTTATTTCACATATAAGCTTGAATCTCAAGTGTCTTAAGTTTGAATCAAAGAAGTTTGCTTGATGTTGTAGTAGCTGGCTGCTGCTAACCTATCCAATCCAATATTATCTCCTTACGACAGCAGTCCTGCAAAAACCTTATATACATTTACTTATGATCTCTTAAAATAATAAACGTCGGTGTGTAGACAATATTAAACTGTAATATGAAAGTGACTTTGGTTGAATGGATTATGACATAAGACTGTTTACTGAGCGGTGTTTAGTCTTTAGTTTGGTTGCTGCGTCATTATTTGTCATTTACATGGATTCGGCATCGTTTGTTTAAACGCAGATTTGTGCAATCCATACAGTGATTTTTTTTCAAAGTGGTTATTTTATTTATTCAACTTCGTTTCAGCTCATGCATGTTGTCTTATAACCGGTCTGATCTTTGAACCTGTCTCTGTGCTCACAGATAATGAAGGATGGAGTTTTGGATCCTCTGAATTTGTTTGATTCATAGCCTTCCACGGCAAGACAAAATGGAGGACCACTTAAAAAGGTAAAAATAACTGACTGCGTGGAATCTGATTTTATTTACCAGTCAGAGCAAGCCAGCATTGAGAAATTATTCATTAATTGATGTAATGTTAGATTTGTGTTCAAGTTCAGTGGCCCCAAAAAGTGTTGGGATACTTAAAATGTATTAATATCTTTGCATTATATATCAAACCATGTGCTTTCTGCAGATGTGATAGAATTACCTTTTTTTTCAGACCTAACTTCACTTTCCCGGGGAGACCCATACATGATAAGCAGGGGGGAAGAAACAAGATATAGTGGCCACAACTTATTCATTTGTTCCCTTGTTTTGGCAAAATCATTGACATGATTTAAATAAACTAATAAGGGGGAATAATTAGTACAACATGGCCATGCATTAAGTTGTGGGAACAAATTCATAATTTGTGACCATGATATGTCTCCATATTTTCCTGAGCCATTTTTGAAATAACTTTAAACCAACTCATGTTCACACAGATGTCCAATCAAAGTAATCACAGGTGTAGTTCATCAAATCCGAGGGATAGTTCACACCAAAAAGAAAATTGTACTTGTAATTTACTCGCCTATATGTTGTTCCCAAAACCCATAGGATTTTAGTTAATCATTGAGAAACAAATTTTGAATGAAACCTGAGAGGTTTCTGTGCCTCTATTGAAAGTCTGGGTAACCAAAGCTTAGATCGAAAAAGGCCATAAAGGCATCGTAAAATGAATCTAAATGAGTTGAGAGGTTTAATCCAAGTTCCGTATGCACTTCCATGTTTACCAAAGGTGGTGTGCTTCATGTATGTTGATCATTGTTTAGATATAAATAAAAAAGCCCAAATTAAACCTGTTCATCATGTAAAGCGATCATATCTCTTCACAAGACTTGGATTAAATCATCAGGACTCGTTTTACAATGCCTTTGTGACCTCTGGATCTTTTAAGTTTTGGTTCTTTTACTGTAAGTCAATGGAGGGACAGAAACCTCTCAGGTTTCCTTCAAAATATCTTAACTTGTGTTTCTAATATTTACCAAAGTCATATCAGTTTGGAACGACATGAGGGTGAGTAAATGATGACAGAATTTTCACTTTTGGGTGAACTAATTGACTATGAATATTTTCCGCTAACATTTGATGGCAAGAAAGTGTAACAATACTTGTATTCATTTTGAACAGTATATCAGTTGCTTTTAATTGTCCAACTGCTTTTTCGGGCCGCTGTACATCACATTGCATTGGAGAACTAACGAAATCTGTGCTAGTTTTGACTCGTCGTATGATTTTCAGTTTTTAACTTTAGACTTTATTGTACACAGAGCTCCATATAAAAACAAGACATGCCAGTCGTCACCCGAGGACTGGTTCAAGAGGAGGCAGAGATCAGTAGACAATCAGTATGACGTGGCACAAAGGACAAACATCTACAACAGCAGCTCTCACACCAACAAGTGCGCTGATCTCAAAACCCGCAGTGGTCTAAATGATGATTCAAACAAGCAAACTGGAAAGGTCTGATCCTAGTATGGCCATTTGGATGATTTCAATCTTTATTGCTGTTGCACTTTTGAAAGCCTAATAAAGTTTTTCAATCTTTTAGTTATTAAAAGACAACAGAGCTGAGCCTTCCTCTCTGGACAAAAGAATCAGCAGGAGATCAAAAGACAGAGGTGTTTATTCCTTTTAAGAAGACTTCTAATAATAATGTCCTGATTAAATTGTAATTGGAAGATTTGGTTCTGCTTCTAGGTGACAGAGGGACCAAACCTTCCCCAAGCCCTGCAGAGAGAGCCAAATCAGCCATTACATGTAGCAGCACATTTGAAATGAAACTTGCCGATTTCCCTGAATTGGGTGATATCACACCCAGCAACCCTACAGCAGCTTCCCTGCACCAGGAACCATGGGTATGCGCTGGTGCAGTCATGCCAGCAGAGTGTCAGAGTTCACCAGCACCCCTTTGTAAGGTAACTTTCATGCCTGGTGATTTGGGCCAAAGAACGCATTGTTCTGTTAAAGCACAAGCTGTTTACTCAATGAATCTTGGCAACGTTTGGTTTTTATTCTTATTAGAATGTACCAAAACGAAGAACCAAGTCGGCACAGCTAGTCCCGTCCAGTGGAAAGCGTGACATGTCATCAGCTATCACAGCAGGTGAAGATGTGTAAACATGCTTCAGAAATCAAAATAGACCCTATTTATTTTCTTAATACATATCTTTCTTTGTCTTATGGTGCGTTCAAGTCCTCGTATTTGCAAGTTAGGAAGTTGTAATTACGATGTCAGGTGCTTTAGTCACTTTTTTCAGAGCAAGATGTTGATGCATCTTTTCTTTAAAGGGGTCATATGATGCTGCTAAAAAGAACATTATTTTGTGTATTTGGTGTAATGAAATGTGTTTATGCGGTTTAAAGTTAAAAAAACACATTATTTTCCACATACTGTACATTACTGTTTCTCCTCTATGCCCCGCCTTTTTGAAAAGCCCTGGCTTAGCGTGCGCTGAGGCCGGGCTAGAGTGAGCTGAGGAGGCGGGGTCGAGAACGGCACGCCCGGCGGATCCGACGAATGACCAACCACATGTGACGGACCCCGGGCTGGATTCCGCTTCGTCCACGGTGAAAGTTGATGTATTCCCTCAGCG
>NW_015555723.1:1138933-1148589 GCF_001515605.1 Sinocyclocheilus anshuiensis
ACCCCCTTAAAAAAAAAAAAAAAAAAAAAGCAAAATTATTTAACTTCTACACAATGACAAATAAAAAAATGCACATCAAGTGTGTTTTGATTTTTTATGTTTTTATCCAATTTATGAAGGGGCTGTAAATTCAATCATTATATATTCTGTTGTAATTGTACATTATTGTTGTATTTTGTAAACGCAGCATGCTAGTTTTCTCGTAAATGGGGGGGGGGGGTCATTCACAAGTATGACATTGTAGTGGGATTCATGTGTGTTCAGCTCATAAACATGATCGTTATGACATGACTTGAACACACCATTATTTTGTTGTTGTTTTTTTCTTATTGAATATTCAGTTTCACAGGGAAATGCATCATATTACAGAAGTGGGTTGTAAATCTTTTTAAATTAGATTTTTAAGTTAAAATCGATCCTAAAATAATTAAATGCATCAAATTGTTTAAACCCCAATTTGATTTAGATCAGGACCAATCCAGTCCCACCGGATCTTCTGCTCAGTCCTGGGCAAACATTGCTTCTCAGCCTCCCAGAGTCATCCAGAAAAGCCCTAAAGCCAACAGATTGTCTCAGGTAAACTGCTGCACTGTTGATCAGCATTTTGAACATGTACTATACAAAATAGACACAATTTATGCTTTTTATTTTTATTTTTACTGTATCCAGGAGGATTTAACTACGCAGCCAGTTGAGCAGACAGAGAAGAAGAAGAGGAAGAAAAAGAAGAAATCCAAAACAGCATCTGAGAACGCAGAGGAGACACTAGAGGAACATCTGATACAGCAAGAGCCTCCAAAGTTTGAGGTAAAATCTGTCAAATCTGTGATTTGATATTTTCTGAAATTAGATTTTAGGAGTTTTGTGTTTAAATTGTTGTTTGTTGGAAACAAATTGCTGTATAAATCAGTTACTGTAAACTAAAACAAACTATTTTAGAGGCTTATTCACTGTTTTGTGTGTTTGTGTGTGTTTTTTATTTTTTTATTTGTATTTTATTTATTTTTATTTATTTTGGAGGATGAAGAGGAGTTTCCAGACCTATCACATGCATCTGTGAGTTTATTATTTTGGCCTGAGCACCATGCCAGCAGTTCATATAAAATGTTTGAATTTCAAAGACTGAAATATGCACCTGTTAATTGTATCATCCGTAATTATATTGATTCAGGAACTTAAAGGACATTCAGTAGCACAAAAAGAGGGATTGTCCCTACACAAAGCCACTACACCCGCTTCTTCCTCCAGTGACACTAAGAAAACACAGGTTGGTATGTTTCCCCAGTGCGATGTTAAACCCCATCAAATCTAAATGGATGTACAGTAAATCCGAATGTAAAATTAATGACTAAATATTTTGTCTAAGAAATGAGACGGTCACACATTGTAATTCAGAATCAGAATCAGAATGAGCTTTATTGCCAGGTATGTTTACACATACGAGGAATTTGTTTTCGTGACAGAAGCTTCCACAGTGTAACAGAATGACAGTGACAGAACAAAAAACACAGATAATAAAAAATAGAACAAGTAAATAAGGAATAAAAATATATAAATCGACAATTGTATGTGCAGGTATATTACAATAGACAGTTTTGTATGTACAGGTACTGTATATTATGTGCAAATTTTCGGTGTAGACTGAGTATGAGTGTTAGATAAATAAGTGTATGAGTGTATAAATAGTGTGTGTTCCACAGTTATTGTTAAGTGTTCATGAGATGGATTGCCTGAGGGAAGAAACTGTTCCTGTGTCTGGCCGTTCTGGTGCTCAGTGCTCTGTAGCGTCGACCAGATGGCAACAGTTCAAAGAGGGAGTGTGCTGGATGTGAGGGGTCCAGAGTGATTTCCGCGCTTCCTGAGCTTCACGAGCACGCCGGCTCTCTTCCCCCGTCTGCGCGTCCTGAAGCGTCTGAACAGCGCCGCTGCTCCCCCGACTACAATGTCCAGCAAAACATCAGAATAGTCGAAAACCGGTGAAATATCGGGTGGTGCGTACTGCCGAATGTCCAGCAATTTGTCTCTGGTGAAACTGATTGCAGGGATATAACTAAAGACAGGACAAACTAACAAAAACATAAAAACAACTGCGGAGCACGCCACGGAGGCAGCCATCACCGTCGGCGCCATCGTTTATACTATTTTCATGGTCGGGACAAAAATTTGCTTCTTATCCCATCTTATCTCAGCAGACTAGTCAGAAGAAGTCAAAAGTTCCTGTACAGCTTGACCTTGGAAACATGCTGACCGTTCTTGAGCAGAAGCAACAGTCTCAAAAATCCACACAAGACCAGCGACCACTAACACTTTCAGGTATTTGGCTGAAATATGCAAGTCGATACTCTTTTATGCATTTAAAGACTTTGTAGGAAACTATGATGTTACTCACTATGTGTAATAAAACAATTAATATTGCTGGTGTGTTAGTTGGAGGAGCTCTGCCTGTAGTCCACAAAGAACCTTCAGTTCAGAAAAAGCCATGGCAGCAAGAGAAGACACCGCACAACCCGCTGGACTCCACCTGTCCATTAGTGAAGAAGGGAAAACAGCGAGAAGTTCCCAAGGCGAAGAAACCAACACCACTCAAAAGAGTGAGTCCAGTGTCCACCTAAAGTTGTGGTGTGAGAATTGTGTGCCACTGGTGTCATCAAACACAACTGGAGTGTAGGGTTGTGACGGTGAGGAAATTGTCCCACCGGTTAATCGACGTGTGACAACACCGGTAATACCGGCATCACCGTGGGAATGGGGGCGTTCCCTCTTTTTCTCGCTTTACTTCGCTTTTAAATAGCTTGTAAAAGCGGCATGTGCGCATTTTACTTTCACTTTGAAATAGCGGCAATTCGGCTTAAAGAGTGTCATTTATATTTGGTGCAGAAATTACAAAATTCCTGTGAATTTTGAATCCGTATTTGATCAGAATTCTTAAAGATGTTTTGCAATTTGAACAATTTAGGTCATTCTTCGGGAGAGAGAGGAAAGGAAACAGAACCGCCTGCTGGAGGAGAGAGACCTGACCCGAGTGGCCACTGAAGCTGGTGAAAACGAAACCAGTACTAGTGAGAATCCTTCTGAAACAAGCCTCGCTGACCATGACCAACATCTTCACACAAGTATGAAACACTGTAATATATTACAGCACTTGTGATCACAATGTGATCGTTGTAGGCAATTACTGAGGTTGATCAGAATATGAAAAGTTTTAGTGTTGTGTAGCTTGGTAGCATCAGTGTTTTTGTTATATGTACAATGAAACTCATCAGACATAGATGAGAAGCCTGGACTCGTTGGGACTGAGGAGTCAGAGAGTGGCCAGCCTGGTTCACCATCTCATCACAAGTTGGATGACAGCGTGTCAGAAAATGCAACACTAAAATCCTGGAATCCCAATCTTCCCAAAATCCACAGCAGGAAGTTCAGAGAGTAAGAAAATCCCCCCCCCCAACTTGTATTGTTCCCAAAAAGGCTTGAATTCGTGATTAAATAAATGCCTAATTTTCAAGTGATAGAAAATTAATTTGAGTAGTAATAACAATAATTTATAATAATAATAATAATAAATTCATAAAAAATATATATTAATTATTATTAATAATAATAATAATAAATGAATTAAAATAATATTAATGAATAATAATAATATATTAATAATAATCATGTTGTTTTTGTTGTTGATATTAATTTATAGATGATGTATTTCTTTGTGCTAATTCTACAGCTACTGCAACCAGGTGCTTAGAAAAGATGTAGATGAATGTGTGAGCAGCTTACTGAAGGAGCTGGTGAGGTTTCAGGATCGTCTTTTTCAGAAAGACCCCATGAAGGCCAGGATGAAGCGCAGGCTGGTCATGGGCCTACGAGAGGTGCTGAAACACCTCAAACTGAGGAAGGTCAAGTGCATCATCATCTCGCCCAACTGTGAACGTATTCAGTCCAAAGGTAAAGTGAGTTTACATCACCGAACTTACATTTCCATTCATATTGCTGCTGTAATTGTTGCTGATGGAGGGCCTGTTGTGTTAATGTAGGCGGTCTAGATGAGGCTCTTCACACGATCATCGACACATGCCGGGATCAAGGCATCCCATTTGTGTTTGCCTTGTCAAGGAAGGCGCTGGGCCGCTGTGTTAATAAAGCTGTTCCTGTCAGCTTGGTGGGCATCTTTAACTATGATGGCGCACAGGTAAGTACCAGAAGTTTCTGGTCATAGTTGTGGTAAATATCTAATTCGGTGCACTTTGCTGATTTCTCTTTATTTGATGGCCACAGGACCACTATCACAAAATGATTGAGTTATCGGCTGAGGCCAGGAAGGCCTATGAGGTGATGATTGCAAATCTGGAGGCTGCATCACCGGAAGAGCAGGAGGAGCAACAGGAGGCGGAGCCATCAAGAGACCCTTCTGGAACTGAAGAGCCAGAGTACAGTACGTCCTAAATAAAGACCTAAAAATAGCATGAATTTATTACTTTTGCATGCAGTACTGCAATTTCATTATCCTTTTAGTTAACTATTCTGTTAAACTACTCCATTAACTGTTAAATATGTAAATGTTTAACTTAGCTGCTTTGTTTATAGGTAGGTTAGCCATGTATGTATAGACTCAAGATAATTTTTGTAAAATTATATCTGTATGGTGGTTGGTTGATGTGTAACGTGAGATGATAAAAAAAAAAAAGAAAAAAAAAAATAGAAAATCAGATCAAAAGTGACAGTAGAGACTTTTAGCTTGTTATAAAACATTTCTATTTCAAAATTCTCTTCTTTTGAAGTTTTGTTCATCAGTGAATCCTGAAAAAAATGCATCATGGTTTACATAAAAATGTTAAGCAGCACAACTGTTTTCAACATTGATAATAAGAAATGTTTGTTGAGCATCAAATCAGCATATTAGCATGGTTTCTGAAGGATCATGTGACACTGAAGACTGGCGTAATGGCTGCTGAAAATTCAGCTTTGCAATCATAGGAATAAATTACATTTTAAAATGTATCCAAATAGAAAATTATTTTAAAGGGGTCATATGATGTTGCTAAAAAGAACGTTATTTTGTGAAATATATATATAAAAAAAAACTTTTTCTAAGATGAAGTCAAGTAGCGTTTAAAGAGATGAGTAAAGGGATAAAACCCATTATAAACGAGGCATTTGTTGCATCCAGTGGGGACATAATTATGGATTATAATGACTTATACTGCAAAAACTTTTTGTTTATTTATTTTTACAAAACTTTCTAGGCCTGGAAATTGCTGTTCAATTACTTTTCCAGGTTTTTTATGACCGTACGAACCCTAATGTGATGATCGGGTGCGGGTCGGGTGCGGTTATCTAAATCAGACAAAAATACAGGTGCGGGCGGTTGGCGGGTGGATAATTTATTTGAAGCTGTGGATTCGGGTGACGTTTTAGCTCATCCGCGCATCACTAGTAGGCGTGGTTGACTCTTAACTTTTATAAAGAATATCTCTTTGGATTTGAGACTTTAATCTTTGCAACTTTACAGATCTTCTTTATGCACCAAGAGCTTGTATCACTTCAAAGAGAAAGGAAAAATTGATATTGCATCATATGACCCCTTTAAACTAACAATTTTTTAATAAAAAAAAAAAATGCAATTTACAAAATAGCCAAATATTGATTGAATAATCAGCTACAATGAGTTTTTTAAAACATCATTAAAGTGCAAATCATTCGTTACATGTGTGACGTGAAAACTAATTTTCATTTATAAGAATTATCCACTCCCTCCATTTGGATTCACTTATTTATTCTGCTTGTGTTTTCTCAGTTAAAATCTGGAAGAAAATGCTCGAAAAAGATTACAACCACCCTTTCCTGAATTTCGAGGACCAGTTTTCATCCATTTCTATTGGTTCAGAGCAGCTGCTGGATGACCATGAAGGAAGTTGATGGAAGTACACCGACGAATGAGACAAAATGTCTGTTTTTGTTTGTTTGCAGTGCTCAGGTCACGCTTCTGCCACACGGAAACCAATTTCTACAGTGTTTCCAACCCCGCGTGAGCCCTCAGCACCCTGTGAAATATGTCAGGAATAGCTTGAAGTACCAAATGTGCCTGTCTATAGAGGATTTTATTAAAAATGTAAACGTATATTCCTGTAACCTGGAATGGTGTATTAAATCAAGAGGCAATACAGCTGAAAATAGAGAACAGCCCTTGACTAAAAATATTTTCGTAAAGATATCACATAATTAGTTTGACGTTTCCACAATCTGAATGGTGAATATTTTTGCAAAAAGCTAATATCCCTTTATTTCTATTAAAATAAGTGTAGTAGTTTGATAAAATGATAGAAACAATCTGAATGACTTAATTTATGTAAATCAAATTATTTTCCTTCTCCACAATTGCACAATTTTACTGATCATGTCCACTGTGTTTGCAGCCCACGTGTTGTCATTATCGGCAGGGTGCCGTTAATTCTGAAGGCTCATAAAGCAAATGATTGTTACGACCATGAACTGTTTGTGGGAATACCTCTCCTTCCTAGAACTTATTAAACATCACTTACCTAAATCATAGTCCTCACTTTTAATTTATAACTCTCCTCTGGCTGTTCCTCAACACTAACTGAACCATTAATACTGAGTGCTTGAGGTGGTTCTCCTTAAAATTCTCAGTGTTAGTTTAGCTCTATGCCTTTCTGTTGTTGACTGCAGTTAATAGGGAATGTGTGTGTTATGCAGTTGTGTAGTACTCAGTGGTTCATGGCATCTACGTGTAGCATAGAGCTAATAATTCAAAACTTCACTAAGCAGTAACATCATTTTCACATATAAACATTTTCCCCTGCTTCTATGTATTTTCAGAATGTTGACTATGGGACCAAAAACAACTTTGTGATTGTGAAGGTTTTAGAGTTTTCTCTAGCATTTGCAATAAATTAATTGCAATAAATGATGATCTTGTGTCAAAACTGTCCGTCCTTGAAATACCATTATAAATTAATAAATAGAAATCAGAAATGAATCTGTAGTGCTTAAAGGGATAGTTCACCCCTCAAAAATGAAAATTCTGTCTTTTACTGAACCCTGGAGTTGTTCTTTCTTGAGTTTGTTTCTTCTGTTGAACACAAAACAAGATATTTTGAAGAATGTTGGTAACCAGATAGTTTCTGGTCCTCATTGACATCATACATTTTTCTGTAATATGGAAGTTAATGGGAACCAACATCTGTTTGGTTACCAACATTCTTCAAAATATTTTGTGTTCAACAGAAGAAACTCATACAGGTCTGAAACAACGCGAGGGTGAGTAAATGATAACATTTTTCATAAAAGAGTTTGGGGGAACTATTCCATTAAAGGGATAGTTCACTCAAAAATGAAAATTCTGTCTTCAGTTACTCACCCTCATGTCGTTACAAACCCACAAGACTATTGTTCATCTTCAAAACCTGAGAATTGAATGTCCTTTCACCCAAACATGTTATGATTCAAAAAGTTCATGAAGAGATTGTGAAAGAAATCCACATGAATAGAGCAATTTAATCCAAGTCTCCTAAAGAGACACGATCACTTTACATAATGAACAGATTTAATTTAGGCTTTTATTCATGTATAAACATTGATCAACAAACAAACAGAGCCCATGTAATACAGTAAACTGCTCAATCCATATGCATTACCGATGTCTTTATGAACTTTTTGACCAAAGTTTAGCTGAAATAGTTCAGTGGAGAGACAGAAATGTCATTTAATATCTTCATTTGTGTTTTGATGATGAACAAATGTCTTATAGGTTTGAAATGACATGAGCATGAGTAAATGATGACAGAATTTTCATTTTTGGGTGAACTATCCCTTTAAATTTGTTTAGCGGATAAAACATACCATCACAGAAACTGGCAAAATGTATGCTTTTACTTACAGGCTACTTGAGAATGTGAAAAGAATGTTAACTGATCTGGAATAAAACCACCACTTCTTGGTTGAACCAGTTCTCTGAAAATGCTGCTTTCAGGATTTATCCATCTATGATTTAAGAAAATATTAGACTTTTTGGTTATAGAACTCTTTATTTTAGCTTAAGACAACTTATAAAAAATTGCAGAACTGGTGTTTACTGAAAATTTATGGTCAAAAATAAAATCATTCCTAAACTTTTAGTGATTTTCTCTGGACATTGTCCAGCAGTGGATAGAAAACTGAATTACACATGCCACTGTCAGTGAAAGAATGTGAGGAACTCGAGCTAGAAACACCAATGCACACCCCTGTGCTGACAGTTTTTACATAACTTCATATTAAATCTCTTGCAGTATTGTACGTCTTAAGCATCACATTGTTACATAAACAAAATACATATAATGTACCACAATGGGTGATATAAAAACAAATGGCTTGCATTCTAATTTCAACTACACAGAAAAGCTGCACAATACTAGCATTTTCTTTCATGCTGAACCAAATGTTTGTCCTTGTATAGTGTTAAGTCAATGTTTGACAAAGTAACTCTTTACTGCTGCACTGCAGACCATAAATGTTCCATGATGAGACCAGCTGACCCATCTGTGGCGCTCTATATTAGGTGGAAAAAAAAACATCAAAGGCCTGCCACACTGTTTTGGGCTCACTGCCCTTGTGTTTGGTTAAGCTTTGACACTAGTTAGGCTTTGACAACCCTTGTGTGCCAGAGTTTTATGCAGATCTAATCTATTATTTGACATTAGTCTTAATTCTAGATAGATACTGCCTTTAAAAGTGTCCAAGTTCAGTTCAGAAGGATGCATTCAGTGATGCTGTCTGTATATGCAAAAATGAGTGAATATTGATGACTATTTTAACATTAAACCAGTTATAAATCAAGTTAAATCAAGTATAAATAAAACGGATTGTGAGCGACATGCAATTAGTGGATGTATAGTTCAATAAATACACTATCATCATTAGTTGTTTTGACCAAAGAAATCTCACACTTATTATATTCATAGTATCATTGTGAATAAATATACAAAAAAAAAGCTTTTCTGTATTTTAAAATGTTTCCAATAAACTATGAAAATTCTTAACAATAATCAAACTTCAAAAGATCAGGAGCAGCAAGGATTTAGAAAAGTGCCAGGTCTTTAGAGAAAGTGGTAGAAACTCCAGTGGGATGTTTTGTGTGTGTCTGCTATGAGGTAGAAGGTTGAAGAAACATTTTGAAAGGTTTAACAATTACTATAATGATCTTTAGTGGGGTATTTTTTAAAGCTGTTGGTCGATGTGTAATGGTTTGGAATGACGCTGCCTTTTAACCTAATTTTCGACCCATTACTGCAGCTTTAGCTGTGTTGTTTAGACTGGAATTACCCACAGAAACTGTTCTGTGTTTGAGCAAACTGTATCTGTAGTTGTGCAGATTGACAGATACAACGTAACGGGTGCGTTTCCCAAAAGCATCGTTAGCCAAATATGGTTGCAAGTTCCACTGCTCCCAACGTAGTTCAACAATTTGCCGTTTCCCGAAACCATAGTTCCAACGAACATTCAAAAATAGCATCGCAAAGTTGTGTGGTTGGAACTACAGCTCACGACCTGTAGTTACAACCATAGTTTCTTGTTAGTATGACATGTGGACTTTGCTCTTAAGAAAAATAAGCAAGCTGACAGTACAATCTGTATCTCTTTCATTCCATACATACCATACATAT
>NW_015555723.1:1150228-1157560 GCF_001515605.1 Sinocyclocheilus anshuiensis
TATATATACATACATACATTGAATTCTGTCTTTTACTTTGTCAAGAGAATGAAAGTGCAGTTTTTGAAGAAGGTGATTGTGCTCTAGTGCCCAGGGGAAGACAATGGCTAACAACATTTTTATAGTCCTCATATGCCATGTTTGTTATTTACATTAATAATCTGACATTAATTTGATCCGAAATGATTAATTAGCAGAAGTAATTACTCCACCACCTGCGTGACCTCAGTAACGACATTGTTGAGCCAATGTGGTTAAAATGATAAGCAGTTTTGTGAATCAATTATGAATAGCTAGTTAATTTCTCCAATGATGCTTTGTACTAAGGTAGTTAAGCAGCAAGTTATGTCGTTGTACGGGAAACGCACCCGATTGCTGAAAGAACCCTTCTCCCATCTCTGCTAACAAAGTACTTGACAGTTCACTATGAGACAAAATTATCCCAAACCTCTGAAGTTGAAGTCGCAAAATAGTCAAGATCCACTTGAAAATGTTGTCAGGGTTTCCAAGTATCCCAGAGGTTCGAAAACACCTCCTGTTTCCTCAGCTTTAAATGTTTTGTCACATTTGACCTCTTTGTGACCCTGTATGGGGATGCTGTCTTGTAGTACAAGGATATTATCACTGATAACGTCAGTGACCATACTGTAGTCCTCCCCTACCAGAGGTGTCTGGTCTCGTTTCTCTTCATCAACCTCAACGTAACCCATAAGTCCAGCAGGGTTGATGCTGACGTGCTCACATTTGCTACCGGAGCTCATTTGATTGTTTTGGTCCTGAGCGTTTACTGGTGAGCCATTGCAATCAAGGTGAAGTAGTTTTTGAGGCTCTCCAAGGACACTGCTGGTGGCATTTAGCTGATTGAAGACGGTCCCAGAGTAGACATGTTCACTCAGTGTTGTGATTAGATCCTGACTGCTGTTCAATGTGATCTGGATGCTGTTTTGAGAGATCTTTTGTGCAGTACCTGTGGGACAGTTTTCTCCCTTTTGGTACTCAAGATGAGCTTTGCCATCAAAATCCATTTCCTCATCACAGTCAGAGACCACGAGGTACTCCACTTGATGGTCTGATCTCTGGGCTATTTGGGGATATCCCGGAGTAATCAGAGCACTGAAGATTTCCTCGGACTTCCCACTCTGTGAAATGAGAAGTAAAATGACCTTTGTATTTTGTAACTGCAGTTTTGTGGGGTCAATTCATTGTCTGCTGGAAATGTTTAAAAAACTCCCTCCTATTTTTTGACAATGATAGAACATTTCAACAGATTGTTTAGAGAAATTGTCACAATGTAATGTGACTATCTTCTTTTATGTTCCACAGAAGAAAGAAACTCATACAGGTTTAGAACGACACGAGGGTGAGAAAATGATAACAGAATTTTCATTTTCTATTCTAAAGCACTGCCGTTTTTTTTCTTCCTAATGTCATATTTATCCTGTAAAAAAAAAGCTCTAAAGTACAATTAAACTGCACTACTATAAAACTGCGGCTCGTGGAAAAATTAATTAATAAAATAATATATTGTTGCTTCAACAAACTAGAAATGCATGAATTATGGTACTGTCTGCTGTACCTTAAGGAGCTGAGTTTCTAAGCCACTGATCTTCGGTTCTGGAACTGGTGGCAGTAAAAAATGCTTCACCCTAGAGAAGAATAAGGAAATACAGAATTAACTTAACCTTATTTTTAACGTAAGAGTTTTCAGGTTTTTTTAACTTGAATCTACAAGACTTTTGCTTCCAGTCCCATCCAGTGTTTTTTTTGTAGATGTGAAAAAACAGTTCATTATGCTGCTTATTTGCTATCATAAAATTTGAATTTATTATCGTAATCACAAACATACTGGTTTATAGTGCAAGTTGTTTTACCCTTCTGTAAAGTTTAGCATTTTTGCAACAGTTTTGCACCTATGGCAGCTAATAAATCAGAAGGAAAATTGTATTGTATTAAAAAATAAGGTGGATACAATGTTATATTAATGTTAATATTAATATATTAATTTGTGTCACACATTAGAGAACAGAATACTGATTTTGAATGAAAACTGTTATCGTTATACAGTCATCAGTGTAAATTCCTTTGACGTTATGATGAGGTGGGATGTCATGCTTACGATTTCATCTTGACTGTCAGCACTCCTGCAGTCAGCAGGAAAATGATGATGGTTAGTGTGACAGCAATGATCATAACCGCATTCTGTGTGTCAGACATATCTGCAATGCGAGAAACACAAAGACTTACATTTTTTGCTTTCAGTTTTCATCATCTTTTAATGCTGTACTGTATAATGACTTAAAATGGATCTAAAGGCAGAATTAAAAACGTATTTATACTTTATTTAGTATTTTTACTGTAGCCTGATACTGTTATGTAAGGCTAAAAATGCTGAGTAACGCAGCATAATGGCTGCAGGTGTGAAAGATTGAGTTGCTGGTGCTGGTATCATCTTACTGCCTGGAATATGGATGAATGCAGAGGGGCTCCATTCACTCCAGAAGCCTTGGTCTAGTTTACAGCGCACCTGAACGATGTAATTTGCTCCTGGCTGCGGACTGTAGATGCTAAACTCCAATTGTTTTCCAGCACTATATGACTAAAACACAAGAATTAAAACAATGTCTCAGTCATAATTATATTACATTGTGTCAAAACTTTTAAATGCAAAAACTAGTCAACTCACAGACTCCCAATACAGAAATATTTTCTTTTTGATAATAAATTGATCATTAATTAAAACATTTAGAAGCTAATTTTTATAAATACAGTATGGAATATTTTTAGATTAAAAAAATCCTATATGGTTTATATATGGACCCCCAGTTGAAAGCCCTGGACTTAAATAGTTTTGATTTAAAAAAGAAAAATGACAAACCATAAGAACATTTTTAAGAACCTTGATGACCTTGAAACTATTTGAATCTCACCTCCCAATTGCTGTCCTCCTCATTTCCTCTGTTCTCAATTTTTAAGCGAACTTCATATCTGATTGTTACCCAGCCTGAACGTGTGTCTGCGTCATGTGGAGGCTGCCACCGCACCAGGAAATATGGACTGTTCGTGGTCTGCATGAAAGTCACATTTACATTCTCTGGAGGGTGAGGCTGCACTGTGTGGAAGAAGATGAATCATCTTAGATGACAATCAACTGCACAGACATGATGTACCAGTAAGTGACAACAATATATGTACTAAAAAAGGAAATAAACTGAATGTGGTCTAAATGGATACTTGACTATTCTTCATATGCTTCTCATACACTACCATTCAAAAGTTCAAGGTTAGTATGTTTTTTTTTTCTTTCTTGGAAAGAAAAGAATACTTTTTCTTCAGTAAGAACACATTAAATTGCTCAAAAGTGACAGTAAAGACATTTATAATGTTACAAAAGGTTTCTATGTTAATGTTGTTCTATGTTGTTCATCAAAGAATCATGAAAAAATGTATTACAGTTTCCACAAAAATATTAAGCAGCACGATATGTTTTCAACATTAATAAAAATAAATGTTTCTTGAGCCCCAAATCAGCATATTAGAAAGATTTCTAAAGAATCATGTGACACTGGAGTAACACTGGAATAAATTACATTTTTAAATATATTAAAATAGAAAATGCCCAGCCTTTGAACAGTAGTGTATTTATACTCTTAATGCATAAACAAATTAGAACATCAACCATATGCCAGCACATTCAAGCATCTGCAGTGGGATATTCCATACATGGCTTGAGTTTTGCAGAATGCAAGACACAAACCTGATCATCCTCATTCTGTTCAGTTAGTCAGCCTCTGTTTAGTGCCATTTAGTACTTTTCCATTCCACTCAGATGCTCTAAAATGATCATCGTTTAACTCACCGTTACAGATGGAAGAGCCCAGTGCGCACACATTTCTAGCAGTAACTGAACTGGTTTAAGGGAAATTGTAACTAAACTGTATAACTTTACATGCAGTGTTATCGGTCTTGTTCTAGTATTATGATCTAACTGAAAGTTAAAAAGTTCAAAACTTCCACCGTAAAGATTTTGCTGATTGAGCTGCGTGTGCCCTTATGTAGTGGTAGGAAATCTTTATATACACTATATTTAGCAGGCAGCTCATTGCACTGTGGCTGTTGTCAAAACAACCCTGAAATTGGCCTCTGTAGTAAAACATCATTAACCATTCATGCATGGTCAGTATACACTAGGGGTATATATTGCAAGCACACAAAAACAAAAGCATTTCTGGATGCATTTTAATATTTTGTAAACACATTAAATGAACTCACCGATATCCATAACATCAACTTCTACAGATTCCGAAAAGGCTTTTCCCAGTGCATTGGAGGCCACCACTGTGATGTTGTATATGATCCAAATAGACGTGTGTCGCTTATCAAAATAACAAGAATTGTTCCCTGCCTTATGATAATCCGGACATTCAAAGACTTCCAAAGAGCTGAAAAAGTTTCAAATTAATGACAAATGAACCAAAACCTGATATTTATTCTTATAAAATATGTAAAAATGAACTTGGTTACTATACTAGGTTATCCTAGGTTTAGTGTGTTTATTAATAAGTGTGTGTGGTGTACAACTTAGAAAAATATTTAGAAAATAATAGAAAATGAAGATCAGAACTACAATTCAAATATTTGCTTTTGGAAGAAATTAATACTTTTATTCAGAAAACATGCATTAAATTAATCAACAGTAACAGTAAAGACATTTAAATTGTTACAAAAGATTGATTTAAACAATTGTTCTTTTGATGTTTCCATTGCTCCAAAAATTCTGAAATTCTTCAGTTTCCACAAAAGCTGCTAAGGAGCACAACTGTCTTCAACACTGATAGTAAAACAACAATCAGTATTGATAAGTAATATTTCTTGAGCACCAAATCAACATATTGGCATGATTTCTGAAGGATCATGCAACACTGAAGACTAGAGTTATGACTGCTGAAAATCCAGCTTTGCCATCACAGGAATAAATAATATCTTAAATATCTAAAACATAAGAAACTATAAAAAAGTAAATTGTACTAATATTACACAATATTACAGATTTTACTGTATTTTTGATCAAATAAATGCAGCCTTAGTGAGCATAAGTGACTTCTTTCAATAATCAACCCAAAATGCTAGATTATCTCAATAACATTTCATGTTACTGATAGAAACAAAATCATTTGATATTTTATTGAGACAAATAAAGCCTATATTCTAAACTGTGTCATAATAAGCACACAATGAAGTGACTATCCATGCTTTGATATAGGGAAAAGAAATAATGCAAATATACTTTTTTGACAGCGAGATGAACGATGCTGAATAGTGTTGTAGGCTGCACTCACCTCTCTTTTCTGTAATACAGGTGGTAGCTGGTGGGCAATCCACCTGTTGATCCAGGCTCCCACCAGCAAGTAAAAGTCTCTTTCTCAGGCGACCGACATCTTGTTAGTCTGGGCCTCATCGGGGGAGAATGACCTGGAAAGATATTGTAATTGAAGAGTATATGATAAGATATCTGTAAGAATAATAGGACTAGATAAAGTGAAATTTCAAACACGGACTATTAACAAACTATTATTGAATGCTACTGGAAATAGCCCATACTTTGTGTGTTGAAGCATGTTTATGGGTATTTCAGACTGAAAAATATCAAGTATTATTAAAAACTAGAATTATTTGAATTATACTTCCTTAAATTCAATATAGAATTTAAATATCTGTATCCTTTTTGCTACCTCAGTTCAAATGCAGGGATTCAATTCTGAATGTTACACAATGCTGATGTACTGTAAATAAACAACAGGCCTCCAAATGATTCATTTATAGAAAAATCACTCAACAAAGCCCAATAGCTTACCAAAAAAACTAAAAAAAGGAGTACACAATGGCAACTGTCTGGATTTATTCTTTGAATTTTAAAGCTGTGCATCCCTCACTTACACATGCTGTGTGAGATCCAAGAGAGGAGCCACATCAGAGTCAGCGCCTGCTCTGCATCTCTCCACATTTTTCCTGCACGAGAAACAAACCTCCACAATGTCAATAAGATGTCCACAACAAGCACGTTAAGTACCACCTGTAGAGCTTGTTTCTACTTTAAACATCAATCTAGACATGCAAAACAACCACTTAGCATGTGTAAACACCTTCACTCATCACAACAGCTGAAAGGTCATCATTATGTGTACAAAATTGTATGCAATTTTTCATTGAGTTAACTCTATGCTAAGATAAAAAAGACGATTCTTATCTGATTTCATGAATATGTTCTTATCGTGATCAGTAAAGTAAATACACAGTGAATTGTTTTTGGTACAGAATTTCTGTCTCGGCAAAGAAAAATGATGAAATGTGTCATTTTGATTATGAAAGCAGAACAATCACAAACACTAAGTCACACTGAAAATTAATTTGTAATTTTTTTGGAGTCAAACAATTAAGTTCTCTATTCAAACGCAAAAGCACAAGCACATCATGATCCCAGAAGAAATGTCTAACACAGTACTGAACGATGGTTATTTCTGACAGCATGGTAATGTACAAGGTTATGAACACAAGGCATCAATAAAAGAGTCGAGCACTGCAAACAGGTGCAGAGAGCTGACTTAATGGAAAGATACTGCCTTGGAACTGGATGAGACACAGATTTAAAGGGCAATCAATGTGCTTTATGTTTGTGGATCATTTTAGAAACACTTTGCTACAGTCTTTGAATTGCATCTATATTTTTCATTTTATATTTACTTGTTTCAGTTTCCATGAACATGCCATCAGCCTTATTTGCAAACATGTAAGTTATTAAAATGCCAAGGACGTGATTTACCCAAATCCAACAAGCTATTGTCTGTGGTCAGTACAGTCCTTTATTTTCCCACATTATATGCACTTATTGAGAAGGAAGTGGGTTAAAGTCCAAGTTTAAATGACCTCAAAACATTTGACATTAACTTTCCATTTCGGTGCCAGACAACTTCAAATAATAATTTTCATCTTAGCAGCAGCAAGTTTGACAACATGGCTGACCAATAATAATACATATTTTAATTAATATACATTCCTACACATTCTTATCAAATAAATATAAGGTGATCAGTGTGGAGACTTGTCTTGTGGCTTTGCATGGTTAAACGACGTACAGCTGTTATCACTGAGGGTGTACTCACTTTTGTTGCCAGCTATTTTGACAATAATGGCTGTATGTTAAGTTATTTTCAGAGGACAGTAAATCTATACTGCTATACAAGTAGTACATTGACTACTCTAGTATTGTATTGTCCCCTGAGAAGATATACTAAAATGGTTGCTGAATTGTGATGGGTGTACTCACTTTTGTGAGTA
>NW_015555723.1:1157570-1157650 GCF_001515605.1 Sinocyclocheilus anshuiensis
TCTAGTATTGCTGAGAAGATATACTAAAATGGTTGCTGAATTGTGATGGGTGTACTCACTTTTGTGAGTATTGTGAGTAT
>NW_015555723.1:1160122-1162802 GCF_001515605.1 Sinocyclocheilus anshuiensis
GTATATATATATATATATATATATATATATATATATACTCAGATCAACGAGGCCAACAACCAATCAGTACATATATATATAATTTTGGCAATGTTAACTGTGTGTAACAGTGTATAAGCTCAGATCAATGAAGCTTATGATCAATCAGTTCCAAAAAGAAATATAAAGCCTGTGCTAATATATAATTTTCATCATTAAAAGAGATGGCAGCTGAGGCCAGATACCATATGGAATTAAACAAAATGTGTAGTCATGTCAATCAATCACTACAAAAGCAAGTCTTCTCTAAAAATCTGTTCATCTGATATTCAACATATTACTAAGGCACAACAAACTAGACTAATTACTGAGTCTACACAAACTACAGTCTCCTTCTGACATTCCTCCAGGGGCCAATTTTGCCACAGCATTCTCACTGATAACAATGTAATAGCGTAAACAAACACATATTGCTTCAGTAAGCCAAGGTCAGACAGTCAACCCATGATCCCAGGTCAACTCAGCTGAAGAAAAAAAAAATGTAGGCTACTACTTCAGAGAAAGAATAGGTTATGTCATGCAGACTGTAGAATTATACATCTGCCTATCATTAAACGTCTATCTTCTTTAAAAAATATATATATTACAAAATAAATTTTAAAAAAAAACATAACCATAAGATGCAATATTAAAGAATTACAAATATAGTGCAAATCTTAATGACTCGTATAGCTGTTTGACGCTATTTAATAATCCTTGTATACATAATATATTAATCCTAGTTTCAATTGCGGTATTATGGCCCGCAAAAGAACAACTTCGCAAACTACGATATGTGCATAGTTATAGGCCTATATAATAAATATTAAGCAAGTTTTCACCGCATTCTAAAACATTATACTAGAGTCGTAGCTTTTTACAGAGACTCACCTGGATCCGCTACAATCCGTGACTGAAATTACACTCACAGCTTCACCTGTGATTTTCCCATATTCCACTTACGTGCTGCATTTTGGACTGAAAACAGTCTTTCCGAAGCGATGTGCCCAAAAAAAAGCGCGCACTATGATAGTGGGAAAGGCCAACTACAAAGTCACCCTGTTGACACCGCAGTCCTTCTGAGTCTCCAGTTGCACACAAACAGCCCTAAAGCTGCAGGGGGGAGTCTTGAGGAGTGGCATACAGGCGATGACGTTGATTCACACACATTACCTGCCAAAGACACGGTGTGTGTGTAAGAGCAACTGTAAACCAGATGAGTAAAGTGCGTCTAATAAAACTTTGGTGTTCGTCTAATAAAGCCTTGTTTGGAAGTTTGAAAATAGTGTAATGTCTGAACCCAGATAGCACATGTACGTATGCAAGATGTCTGTTAAAGATCGCTTCATCTGGAAAGCATTTGCTGTGTACAAATATTTGATAAATGTCCTTAAAGGGGTCATATGATGTTGCTAAAAATAACATTATTTTGTGTATTTGGTGTAGCCTAATGAAATGTGTTTATGCGGTTTAAGGTTAAAAAAACACATTATTTTCCACATACTGTACATTATTGTTTCTCCTCTATGCCCCGCCTTTCCGAAACGCGTCGATTTTTACAAAGCTCATCGGTCTGAAAAGCGAGGTGTGCTGTGATTGGCCTTGTCCCGGCCGGCGCGACGACGCAAAAACATGAAAACTATGAAGGTAGAATGACGTCAAAATGATTTGCATACGCAGGGTAATATTTGTGGAAGTGTACATAAGACTGTAAGCATTTAAAGGTGTAAATCGCGTTTCAAGCGCAAGAAAAAAATCGCATCATATGACCCCTTTAAGATGTCAGTTTTACATACATTATGAATCATAAACATCTTAAAGACATTTTCAAAATATTTCTAGATATAGTCTATTTAATGTCTGACAGGAAACATCCTATAGACGTATTGCAGATGAGCAAACACTCTTGAAAATACATCTTGCTGATGTCAAATAGACGTCTCTGTGATGTACGTGTGCTATCAGGGAAGAATGACAGACAAAGGAGGCTCAATTTCTGAACTTTAGTTTTTAAAATATTTTGAAGTTATACAGGTCTAAAGCCGCCAGACAGAAAGACCAAAAGACATAGGCCTACAAACAGACAAATAAATAGATGGTGCGGTGCTAATTGGTGTCTGAGTGTTTGCTCCTGAGGTTCTGACAGGTTGCTATGCATTCTTAGGGTGTTCTGGCTTGTTGCTAGATTGCTCTGTCTGGTTGATAGGACTAGTGGTTTTCACTAGAGGGCCTCAGTAAACTCCCAAAGGGACCCCAAGACAACTTAAAATACTCAAATGGTTCAGGTCATACTTAGAAGGGAGAGGTTATTATGTGAGTAGTATAGGAGAGCATAAGTCTAAGTGGACGTCCATGACATGCGGAGTCCCACAAGGCTCAATACTTGCACCGCTCTTGTTTAGCCTGTTTATGCTCCCACTAAGTCAAATAATGAGAAAGAACCAAATTGGCTATCACAGCTATGCTGATGATACCCAGATTTACCTAGCTTTATCACCAAATGACTACAGCCCCATTGACTCCCTCTGCCAATGCATTGATGAAATTAACAGTTGGATGTGCCAACATTTTCTTCAGTTAAACAAGGAGAAAACTGAAGTCATTGCATTTGGAAACAAAGATGAAGCTCTCAAGGTGAATGCATACCTTGACTCTAGGGGTC
>NW_015555723.1:1163762-1171829 GCF_001515605.1 Sinocyclocheilus anshuiensis
CAAGAAGACCATTAGACAGCTGCAGCTCATCCAGAACGCTGCTGCCAGGATTCTGACTAGAACCAGAAAATCTGAGCATATCACACCAGTCCTCAGGTCCCTATACTGGCTTCGTTACATTTAGGATTGATTTTAAAGTACTTTTACTCGTTTATAAATCACTCAATGGCCTAGGACCTAAATACATAGCAGATATGCTCACTGAATATAAACCTAACAGACCACTCAGATCATTAGGATTGAGTCAGTTAGAAATACCAAGGGTTCACACAAAACAAGGGGCGTCCGCTTTTAGTTATTATGCCGCCCGCAGTTGGAATCAGCCTCCAGAAGAGATCAGATGTGCTAAAACATTAGTCACATTTAGATCTAGACTCAAAACTCATCTGTTTAGCTGTACATTTATTGAATGAGCACTGTGCGATGTCCAAACTGATTATTTTATGTATGTATAATAATTTTCTATTTTTAACTGTCTTAAATTAATTTTAAATCAATTTTTAAATCATTTTCAAAGTTTTTAAATTCCTTGTTTTATTTTTATGATTTTGTATGATTATTTTACTTTCTTTTATGTAAAGCACTTTGAATTACCATTGTGTACGAAATGTGCTATATAAATAAACTTGCCTTGCCTTGCCTAAATTAATTTAAAATAAGACAAAACAAGCTTAAATCAAGTTATCAAGTTATTATAAAATCAAGTTATTACTTATTTTAATTCACCACCTCAACAGCTGTTTTTTTTCTTTAAAGAATTAGCCCACTATCTTGGAAAAACCAGGATATATGAGGAAACGAAATTTTAAATGTGTGATTTCTAGACCTAGAAAAAATTTAAATGAACAAAATCTTATAACTGCATAAGAATTAATAGAATCATATATATATTTTGAGTATAAAATATTTTTTAAAAATATTTATCCTTAATCCTTATTCAGTAAATCATTAAAACTGACATTTTCATATTGTTGTGGACAGTGGGGTGCCACTTTCCTTGATTTACTGGATAAGGATTAAGGATAAAGATTTTTTTTAAATATTGTGACAGATCGAGTACTTAAAACTTTACATCATTAGTAGCTACCTACTGTATATATATTTATATATAATGATATATAACTGTTGATGATCTGGCCATTAATCAACTAAAATAATTTTCGTGTGAAGTAATAATTGAAAAGCATGGCTTTTCTTATCCTCAGTCATAAGTTTTCATAAGTGTATGTTTATGAATAGCGAGTCTCTGATTTGACTATAAGAACATACTTCCGTTTAAGACCTCGTTGAGCTGCTCAGGAGAGACGAGATGAACACCTTCCTCTTTGTTAGACATCAGGAAGTGATGTATACACACACACTTATGGGTTGAAAGTTGGATTTCCCCACATCAGTCAGTGTGTAGCGAAGAATTAATATATCGCTTATAATGGGATACATGTCAACATCTGATCCGTCTGCGGTATGTGCGCTCGATGTTTACACTCTATCTGATATTACCTTTGTGTTCATGGTCAATTCTGATCTGTTTTAACTCTACTTGTTTGAATGTTTACATTTAGAAATTCGAAATTCGTGGGAATGAATGGCTTTGCTTACTTAGTTTACAGACATTCATCACTCATATTCGGTTGTTGACAAAAACTGTAAAAAGTGAAACTATAGCGACTAGCGAGTGTCTTAAAAGTAGTTCACCAAAACTGATAATGCTTCCTTCATTTACTTATCTTCTTGTCGTTCCAAACCCGTTTGACTTTCTTTCTTCTGTGGAACATAGAACATATTAGAAAGACAGACTTGGGCTGTCATTCTAACGTCTCATTAATTTGTATACCACGTAAAACATAAAGTCATTCAGGTTTGGAACAACATGAAGGTGAGTAAATCATGACAGAATTTAGTTATTGAGTGAACTTTCCATTTAAGGAGCTATTTTTACTTAACTGACCCATTAAAAAAAAGATGGAGGTTTTTTTTTTAACTCTTTGAGGTGAATTGTCATACAATTTTACCATGTGTGTATGTGAACATTTTGAATATCAATATTTTGGCCTATATTTTAGTTAGTCACCATCAGGGTTTTCAGATAAATATTTTTTGCAGTCAATTTAAATTTTGCAGACAAGTTGCTGTCATTGTGGCATTATTGAATTTTAGAAACGCCATATATTTTTTAAAATTAAAAATGTTTAAAAATGAAACGACACCTCAGGACACTGATTGAAATATCACATCAATGTCCCATTTTGCAGGTGCTTTGCTGAACATTTACATCTGAGTTCAGCAGGTCAACCAATCACAGTTGTGTATCAGCCATTTTCCTCAATCATGTCAGATTTGAATGACAACTCTTTGAACATAAATTTCTTGAAAGAATCTGTGTTGAAGAGACTCTGTGAGTCTCTTGACAAGGCCAATAATAAGGGATGGCGAAAACTGGGGGAAATCGTGAAAAGTGACAAGCGATTCAAAGTGAGGTAACAACTTTTTCTCTCTTCACTTTTTCTTTTTAATGTAATATATACTAATAAACTCAGTATTTTTCTTACTGTCTTCTTCCACTCACTTGCACAGTCTGGATGATATGGATATGTGTTCTCTGAGGGCTTTAGAGGCGGATGGAAGTCCTTCCCGCAGCCTGCTCAAACTCATTGGAGATCAAGGATGTATGGTGGGTGAACTGGTGGAGTTTTTAAAGATCATGGGTCATACGGATGCCCTGCAGTGCCTGAAACCTCCAGGTATAACAGCCTTAGTGTAAACATGGTAAAGAGAGTGTATGTTTCAACAGTACAATGCTGCATCACATTATCTAATGTTGATTGTTTTGTATATGCTCTGTACTATGTGTTCTATAAAAATTGTAAAAGAAAACTGAATTTTCTGTGGAATGGATTTAAATATGCAAAAATGTGTTAAAATGAAAATATTAATGTGCGCTGACACAAACAAAATTTCACTGGCAAAAAAGGTCCGTTATCTATTGTCAATAGTCACAGCTCACACAGAAGTCACTTTAAAGCCAAGCAGCTTTCTGATGTTCAATGTGGCAAATTCATATGACCAATTTGAACCTTTAGTGAAATCTGCGTGTGAGGGCGAATCTGTGTTCTCCCTCACATAAAATTCCTCATTGATGATTTTTTGCCCATGCAAATTCACAGAACAGTAAATGTTGCTGCACCTTTAAATTTGTTTTTTTTTTGGTAACTGAAAGTATTACAACTTTCAAATGACATTCAAATTCTCCTGCGATTTCTGGCATAGATTCAGTGCAGATATAGTCATAAGGGATTTATTTGCATTCATAGACCAGTTTCAGTTGCTGATTTATGTTTCCTGATCTCACAGGAATTCAAATCCTCGTCCAGCCACAGTCAGTGGCTGTCATTGCCGGACACAACCTTCGTCTCAGTTGTTATGCTGTTGGTGCTTCACATGTGCAGTTCCAGTGGTTTAAGAAAACAGAAGAGGTGTGTAGATGTTTAATATTGCAAGTAAGCAACATGACTTTCAGTCATTCACATGAATTATATAACCCTCTAGGTACATAACAGCTCCTCCCCAGACCTGGTGTTCAGTCCAGTCCGGCTCAAAGATGCAGGGTTTTACATCTGTCGGGTGAACTGTGGAAACACGTATGAGTTCAGTCACTGGGCCCAAGTAGATGTCCTTGATGTTCCACCAAGATATGGTAAGTCATTTCTGATCAGCAGAGACAAGTAAGAAATTTGGTTGAATTGTCATGATTGGCGCGATATGTCATTGATCTCAAAACTGATGCTTTTTGTTCAGGATTAGTGTCTCTGGCTTCAGAGGGCAGGCCGAGAGTGCTGATCCAGCCTAAACCTCAAAGGCTGCTGGTGGGAGATCTGCTCTATCTGGAGTGTGGAGCTATTGGAAGACCCCTACCACAATATCAATGGTACAGAAATGGAGTGCCGATCAAAAAAGCCACTAAGAGGAAGTACACTGTAAGAGAACCAACAGATGACACTCTGCATTTATGGATAAATTCAGTATTGTTCACTCTTGTTTAGATTATATTTTGTTTCTGAGACAGTTTTGATGCAGTAGATTAAAAAAGAAACAACTCAGATGCTAGCAAATTTCACAAATAATTATAAAGAATTGGCAAGTAACACATTAAATTAAGCATGAAATTTTGAAGTAGAAAGACTGAAATTGTATTTTTCTTGTAAAATATTCTCCAATATCTTTGTATTATTTACAACTTAAAAAAATCTTACAATGTAGTGAGACTGACAGAATAATGTTTTGGATTAAATTAGGTCAAGAATTTGTTGCCAGAGCACCAGGGAAGATATCGCTGCGAGATCTTCTGCAACAATGAACGAACATGGAGCAATGAAGTTAATGTTGTTGTCATTGGTATGCATCAAGTCTTTTGTTTTATATTTATTCTTTGGCTAGATGTTTTCTGATCAGATCAGTTTTGTGAACAGTAATGAACAAAAGGGATATTTCACCCAAAAATAAAAATGCTGTCATCATTTACTCACCCTCAAATTGTTCCAAACCTGTATGAGTTTCTTTCCTCTGCAGAAGAAGATATTTTGAAAAATGTGGGTAACCAAACCCATTGACCTTCATAGTTTTTCTTCCATACTGTGAAAGTCAATGGGGACCAGCAACTGTTTGGTTACACACATTCTTCAAAAGTATCTTTTTTGTGTTCAACAGAAGACTCATACAGAAACTGCTATAGATTTGGAACAACTTGAGGTTGAGTAAATGATCAAAGAATTTTCATTTTTGGGTGAACTATCCCTTTAAGGCTGGAATACACCACACGATTTGTAAAATTACAACAGATTTTAAAACACTATGCATTTTACACTTACCGACTTTGTAAATGATTACAGAGAAAAACTGGTCACCATACTCTAATCGACTGAGGATCATACACTACCAGACTTTCAAGTCCGAACACAAACTTGCGCAGAAACATGCGCCTCATTGCTAGGAGATGATGACAAATGAAACAATATCTGTTGTGAAGTCGGCCCAAAATATAATACATGTTTGATATCCTCCGATTGTATGGAATTAAAGTCTAAAGCTTAAAGGGAAAGTTCACCTAAAAATGAAAATTCTGTCATTAATTAGTCACCCTCATGTCGTTCCAAACCCGTAAGGCTCGTTCATCTTCGGAACACAAATTAAGATATTTTTGATGCATTCTGACAGCTCTCTGACCCTCCCATAGACAGCAAGGGTACTACCACGATCAACGTCCAGAAACGTAGCAAGGAGATCAGTAAAATAATTCATGTGATACGTATCAACGAATCCGTGTGGTGCGGCTGACACAGAACAACATACGCTGTTTGTGTTCAGTGGATACTCTCCAAAATAGCACCAGGGTGACACGAAGGAGACGAATTGATGAATAAATTCGTTTTTTTTTTTCCTTTTGCGCACAAAAAGTATTCTCGTAGCTTCGTAATATTACGGTTGAACCCCTGATGTCACATGGATTATTTTACCGATCTCCTTGCTACATTTCTGGACGTTGATCGTGGTAGTACCCTTGCTGCCTATGGGACGGTCAGAGAGCTGTCAGAATGCATCAAAAAGTGTTCTAGTATTTAATGTTTACAGTGAGTAAATCTAACACGCATAACTGCAGAATTATAAAGTTCAGATGTCAAGAAATGGTCTTTGCAATGAGAAGTATCCAGTGTATCCAACTCTAGTGCAGAGACAATTACCTCTATGTGGGACCTCTAAAAGCATTTGTATGGCAATTTAAGACCGAAGTACATTGCCATACATATCTACATTATGCTGTTGATTGCTGATAGCATCTAATGTTATTGGTAAAATACCTTGTTTTTTTTTTTTTTACTTTATTTACTCATTTTGTGGTCCAACCCCTTATTCTTCCTCAAGAAAATCCTTGCCAATCTGAAACGAAAGAGCCAAGAATATCTCATGAAATTTCAGGAGCAATGGAGTGCTCTGAAGGTATTTTCTAAAATGTAGTGGCACCTTTCTAACATCTAGGGACTTTCGGTATCAGCCCTTTTGTGGAATCTGAATCTAGTTCATGCCGTCCTGAATCATCATACTGTCATACTGATTAATGCATGCTTTAAAAACTAACAAACGTTCCAGGTTCAAATCAAGTTAAGCTCCATCACCAGCATAAGTGAGATATGTTTGATTACCACAAATAAAGCGAAAGCTTTACTGTCAACATGATTTTCTGTGATAATTGACAGCTTACCATGGTTGAGCTTGTTTTGAACCCGGAGCACTCCTTTAAACATTTTTCTCCTACTCTCTTGACTACTCTAATGATTGAGGTGATGGAAGACACTTTGATAGATCTGATGCCTTCAGTAATGCAGCTCTGCATGACTGTTGCAAAAAAATGAGAGCCTTTCCATTCCAGTTGTAATGACTGCAGTTTGAGAACATGATTAAATGTTTTTGTTAAATGGCGGTAAGGGTTAATTGTGGCAGGATGGGGTTAGTTATACCTCAAACATAGTTTTTTGGTCTTGAAAAATAGTTTCCTCTTGTGATCTATAAGCTTTCTTTTCTCGTCATTGCTGTCATAATCATGTTCTCTCAAATATGCATAATCTAAATACCTAATAAATTTCTCTCTTATAGATGATTTTTTGACTTTTAATAGGGGTAAGTTATGTTCCCGTCACATTTAGTCTTAAACATTTCTGGCTTTTATGGAGTCAGTGAATGATTATGACTTTTTCCCATCAGATTACAGTCTTGAGAAAACTTATGGTGAGTAGACCAAATAATTTCTATGAATTAACGTAACTTGAATACAAACGAGAAATCAAATTGGCTGGAGTTTTTTCTTTTTTTCACAGTGAATGTTTTTCTTCCTTCAGCTACAGACAAAGTGGCTCTTCTGATTGGTAACCTCACATATCGAAACCATCCACAGCTGAAAGCACCCATGGTTGACGTGTATGACCTCACCAATCTGCTGCGGCAACTGAACTTCAAAGTGGTGTCTCTGCTGGATCTAACTGAGTCAGAGATGAGGAATGCTGTGGAGGAGTTCTTGTCCCTGCTTCATAAGGGAGTGTATGGTACTGTGGCTTCTATGTAGTTTATGCTACTGTAGTCTCCTATAAACACTGTACTGTAATTGCCTTGAAAGAGTAAACAAGCATGATGATTTTGGAAAGTATAGAAATGTTTGAGCCATCTTGCAAATATGTAAAACTACAACTAACTACACCTTTAAAAATAAAGGTTCCAAAAGGAGGTTTTCACAGTGATGCCATAGAAGAACTGTCCGTACTTCTCCAAAGAACCTTGCAGTGAACAGTTTTTAAAAGAACCTTTTTTCCACTATAAAGACCCTTTCTGTGTGATGGAAAGGTTCCATGGAGGTTCTTCTTGGAACCATAGATGCCAATAAAGAATCTTTATTTTTAAGAGTGGACTTGGTTGAATACTGACCTCAGAGGTGATTAGGAAAGTATCAGTTATTTTCTCACCATTTACTCACTCTCATATCATTCCAAACCCATTTTACTTGGTGTCTACTATGGAGCACAAAAGGAGATTATGCTTCTCATTTCCATACAACAGAATGGAACCAGGACCAGGGCTGTCTGCCTCTGAAAAGGTCAAAAACCTCCATTAAAGTACCATATAATTTGAGCTTTCACATTTTAATACTTGGTGTGTTGCTATCGGTTAAGAGACACATGAGAACTAAAGGCACATCCTTTGGACATCTTTAATGCCAAACCAGGCACAACGCATTTTAAGGTGTCATGTTTGAGTATGTACTAGATGTGCAGATATTGCAGTAATGAACATGCATGATATTACTGTGGTACTTCAAAATACTCAGAATAACACTAGATACCTTATTATATGAATTGTTTAGATTTTTAGAACGCAGATTAGCTTCTTTTCCACTACTGTGTGTATGCTGCACAAAAATTCGTTTAGATTTTTGCATTGGTGTGGTGTGAAAAAAAAAACCGGCAAATGAGCTACATGAAAATGTTTAATATTTATTTAATACTTAATATTTATTTTCAGTCATTT
>NW_015555723.1:1172112-1176027 GCF_001515605.1 Sinocyclocheilus anshuiensis
CTAGACTAAAACATGCCAGCCCAGAAAATATATTGAAATTGGTTAAAATTTTCTGCTATTTGTAGTTGTTCTTTTTGCACTTTAATCTGTTTGTTTACTTTATACATTTTTATTTATTGTGCAATGTTTTATTGTATTTAAATGTTCAAGTTTTTTTTTAAGTTGTTAAACTTGTTTTTAATACAGTAATATAGAAGTTTTTTATCTTATCAACCTGTTTAGTAGTAATTCAATACAATACCATATACTGTGATAAATGTTTCGGCACTCATTGTGAAACGTAAATTTGATACTGTCACATGCCCAATATGTACACAAGTTCAAACAGAGATCCTCAGCCGAGGGAAACCTTTTCAGCAAATAGCAACTTCATTTTTGATTAATGCTTCATGCAAAGCTATCGTATGACTTTTAGAATTCCTATAAATATAGTTAATGTGTCAAACTGATTCCAAACTTTTTTGGAATTTAAAAAAAGTGTGATTCACCATCCACTTTCATTGTATGAAAAATAACAGACCAGACAATCTGTAAAATATCTCATATATATATTAAAGTCGTACAGGTTTGGAATGACATGAGAGTGAGCAAATGACGACAGAATGTTCTTTTTTTTGATTGAAATGACTCTTCGACGATTTTTCCTCACTGTAGGTTTGTTGTATTATGCTGGTCATGGTTATGAGAACTTTGGGAACAGCTTCATGGTGCCCGTTGATGCCCCAAACCCATACCGCTCAGGCAACTGTCTCTGTGTTCAGAGCATTCTGAAACTGATGCAGGAGAAGGAGACTGGACTCAATGTCTTCCTCCTGGACATGTGCAGGAAAAGGTGTGGATTTTGTGGTTTTAAAATGCGGGATAACAAATCATGTTCACATTGGCATTACATACATTGGTTATCATCATTCTAACACTAATATATCGCTTCAGAAATGTACATGATGATGCCATGCCAAACGTTGTGCTCAAAGTTACAGCCAATATTGTGTTTGGATATGCCACGTGAGTTATAGTGTCTTTCTTTTTCATCCAGAAATAACATGCTGCAATACATTTTGTTTTCTATCTGACATGTTATGTTGTGATGTATTATTTTTCTGAAGTTGCCAAGATGCTGAGGCTTTTGAATTGAGTTCAAGTGGATTCACCAATGGAGTCTTTATTAAATTCCTGAAGGAGCGCCTCCTAGAGGATGAGAAGATAACTGTTCTGCTAGACAGAGTGGCTGAAGGTGAGGGAACCTTGAGCATGTTAAAGTTAAATGAAGCATTACAACTTTTATTAGTTAAATGCAGGTCCATTAAGCTCAAACAAATGATTAACTGATTTGAAAAGTGTACTTCTACTTTCAGTACTTACTCACTGTGACTACTACTTCTACTAACGATAGTAATAATTTCCCATATTAATTTCAATTCATATTTCATCTAACTTGTGTTTGGTTGCATGTCATGCTTGTTTGTAGATATGGGTCAGTTTGACCCCACAAAGGGTAAGCAGGCTCTAGAGATCCGCAGCAGTCTGTCAGAGAGACGTTCCCTCACTGATCCCATCCACCCCGGGGACTACTCCGATGCAGCCGAGGCACAGAACCTGCTCTGGTCTAAAGCACATGGTATTGTCAGCTACTTCAAAATATTGTGCAACTCCTATAAATAACCATATAAAAGAGGTTCACAGTAAAATGTATATTGACGTTACAAAAAAGGCATATAAGTTCTGTTAATGAAAATAACATTTTAGTTACTACTAGTAATGTGCAAGATGACAAAACGTTAAAACGTAACAGCCCTAACTCTATTAAAAAATGTAATATATAAAATTTTAAAACATTTGTTAAATTAAGTAACAATTGGATTTAAATCAACCATATTCCTACCTTCTTCTAAAACACTCGGTCCATTTGTGTTTTTTCCTCACCATATTTTCATCAACATTGTTTTTACTGAAACCATTTAATTATTATCATGATGCATATTATTTATTGTTGACAATGCCAAAAAAAACCTTGATTAAACAAATGTTTTCATTTCATCATGACATGAGATGATTCCTATCATCTCATATGACCATATTAACAGATGATAGTGAAGGACCTGGATGTGGACCCTAAGTTGATGAATAAAGAAACTCTGGAGGAAACAGGAAGCTTCTTACTTTCAGGCAGTCTTCCTCATCACTGCCTCTACACCAGACTCAGCTCACTGCAGAAACTCAAGGTTCAGCTTAGGACTTCATCAACACATCATAATCTAAAAAGACTTCTTTAGCTAGATCTAGATCTGATTTACAATACGTTTAAATTAATTAAAAACTACCTTGATACCTCTTTTTCCTTCTCATGCTTTTCTTGCTGATTTACAGGAGGAACTAGCTTTCACTGTCTGCCTACAAGTCCAGTTTAACTCCCTAGATGAGCTAGTCCAGTGGAACATGGACGTTAGCATCGGCAAGCCCCTCACCGCCAAACTGGATCTCAACCGTCCCACCAGGAAGAACAGCTGTCAGCTGACGTGTCTCATTCCGCACAGCCCCTCGACCAGCCCCAGCCACAGCCCCGCGTCTGACCGCCGCTTCCACAGCCAGAGCCCCTGCTTCCCCCAGCTGTACGCCAACCCCTACCTCAACGTCTGTGAGCCTCTCCACGGAGCTGTAGGGGGTTATGGGGACTTTCGATTGTACGTTGACCATACATATCAATATGAGAATATGCCATGCTCACCCTTCCTGAACCCACCAAGTATTCCCATTGAGACCACTGATGACATTGACGACATGCAGAATGAGTTCATGAATAGTTTGCAGCTCTATAACCATCCCTGAGTGAGTACACAGTGTTAAACAGATGATTGAAGGGATACTCCACACAAAAATGAAAATTCTCTCATCATTTCCTCACCATATTTTCATCAACATTGTTTTTACTGAAACCATTTAATTATTATCATGATGCATATTATTTATTGTTGACAATGCCAAAAAAAACCTTGATTAAACAAATGTTTTCATTTCATCATGACATGAGATGATTCCTATCATCTCATATGACCATATTAACAGATGATAGTTCTCAATAAGTGAAACGGTACTGGAAATAAATCTTTTTCTCAGCATTTGTCAAATTTTGGCTTTTGTGTTTCAACTCAGAACTGCCAGAGAGTAAACTTCTGGACTTTGAGTGTGGAGTCCAGATAAAAATGGACTTTGCTGCTGAGTTTTCGAACGTGCTGGTCATCTACACCAGCATTGTGAAAAAGCCAGAGGAGATGCTGTCGTGTCAGGCACACATAACTGACCTCCCTTTGGTTAGTGGTCTTTGTTTTTATTTTGGAGAAAGAAAATGCAATGTCTCGTTATTTATTCATAAACACTACCATTAAAAGATGTGGGGTCAAAAAAAAAGAATCTGTTTATTCTGCAAGGACACATTAAATTGATCAAAAGTGATAATAAAGAAATTTGTTACACACAATTTCTATTTAAAAATGCTGTTCCATTAAACTCTCTATTCATCAAAGAATGTATCATGTTTTCCACAAAAATATAAAGCAGCACAACTGTTTTCAACATTGTTGAAATGATAAGAAATGTTTTGTGAGTAATGATGTAGTAATGGAGTAATGATGCTGAAAATTCAGCTTTGCCATCACAAAAAAAAAAATATATTAAAAAAAAACCCTTTGTAAATTGAAATAATATTTCGCAATATCACAGTTTTTACTCTATATTGTGATCAAATAAATGCAGCCTTGCTGACCATAAGAGGCTTCTTTCAAAAACATTAAAAATTCAAACTTTTGAACAGTAGTGTATATCTGCAAAAGTCAATCTATCTCATTATTTAGCTATACATATAAACTAATCTTAAAAAAAAAAAAGAATAGATTTAATAGGACTAATAGCATTCTTGTC
>NW_015555723.1:1176104-1182694 GCF_001515605.1 Sinocyclocheilus anshuiensis
CTGATTTACAGGAGGAACTAGCTTTCACTGTCTGCCTACAAGTCCAGTTTAACTCCCTAGATGAGCTAGTCCAGTGGAACATGGACGTTAGCATCGGCAAGCCCCTCACCGCCAAACTGGATCTCAACCGTCCCACCAGGAAGAACAGCTGTCAGCTGACGTGTCTCATTCCGCACAGCCCCTCGACCAGCCCCAGCCACAGCCCCGCGTCTGACCGCCGCTTCCACAGCCAGAGCCCCTGCTTCCCCCAGCTGTACGCCAACCCCTACCTCAACGTCTGTGAGCCTCTCCACGGAGCTGTAGGGGGTTATGGGGACTTTCGATTGTATGGTGACCATACATATCAATATGAGAATATGCCATGCTCACCCTTCCTGAACCCACCAAGTATTCCCATTGAGACCACTGATGACATTGACGACATGCAGAATGAGTTCATGAATAGTTTGCAGCTCTATAACCATCCCTGAGTGAGTACACAGTGTTAAACAGATGATTGAAGGGATACTCCACACAAAAATGAAAATTCTCTCATCATTTACCCGTTCCAGATGTGTATGATTTTCTTTCAACCGATGAATACAAAGATTTTTTTTTTTAGAAAAATCCGTCTTTGTGAGTCTATATAATGCAAGTGTATGGGATCACCAAAGTTGGCGCTTCAAAAACCACACAAATTGAACTTGATTGTAATCCATACAACCCCAGTTATGGAAGCAAAAAAGTTAGTAAATATTAGTGTTTTTGTCACATACATGTGTTGTTTTGTTTCAGAGAACATTGATTCCTCAACTGTGGTCGTATGGATTAAAGTCATGTTTGCTTTGTTTTGAAGCATCGACTCTTGTCAAAAAAAAAGTCAAAGTTGTCTAAAAGGTTGTCAAAAACCTTATATGCATCTGGGATGGCTTATGGGCCGTTTACACGACAACGTTTTCAGCCAAAAACGGGAAACTTTTTATGCATTTTGACTGTTCGTTTACATGACAACGACATTTTGGGGACTGAAAACGCATATTTTTGAAGTTTTTGAAAACGGCAGTTATCGTTTCCGTGTAAACACCCAATATGGGAATCTTTGGCAACGATGATGTCATGCGCATGCGTAGTACGTGTTAGGTATGTAGACATGCGCAGTACGTATCGATTTTAAAGGCGAGCGCAAACAAACATACACAACAATGGCGGAGAATATGGAACTGTTGTTGCTGCTCAAGGGTTTGCTAATGCTTCTTCAGCAAAGTGTGGATTTACTTCACCAATATTACAACCAACAGCAGAGACACATCATGTTCATCATATAATCGTCACTTCCCTACAGGTACTGTTTACTAACAAGGTGACAGCGCCAACTACTGGCCTGGCATACATAATACAGCGTTTTTGCCCGTTTTCGCAGATATGTGTAAATGGAATCATTTTGAAAACGTTGTCATGTATACGTGAACCTTTTTAAAAACGCAAGGGAAAAACCTTGCCGTTTTTGACTACACCGTTGTCATGTAAACGTAGCCTTACTTCCTTCAGATGTACACAGTGGATTTTAGAAAAATAATCCAGCTCTGTGAGTCCATATAATGCAAGTGTATGTATGGGACCGCCAAAGTTGGTGCTTCAAAAACCACACAAATTGAACATGATGGTAATCCATACGACCACAGTTACATGCAGGTTCATGAGAAGCATGGAAGCACACGGGACCATCAGTTCTCGCACAAGCTTCAGAGAGCTTATATCATGCATAAATACAATGCAAGCGAACACACGGATGACAGCTGGTCTGAAGTGATTGTTTATAGTTTAAAAAATGAATAAATATTAGTATTTTTCTCTCACACATGTATTGATTAACTTCAGAGAACTTTGATTCATCACTTGGGGTCGCATGGATTACTGTCGTGTTTGCTTTTTGAAGCATCCACTTTGTCAAAAAGTCTAAAAAGTTGTGAAAAAAGTCATATACATCTGGGACAGCATTAGAGTGAATAAATGAAGAGAAAATGGTCGTTTTTAAGGACTGTGGGATTAGAATGTTACAGTTCAAGGGTGTGATATTTTCCATGTTAAAATACAATCTATAGATTAATGTCCAGTCTATAAATCAACTATAAGTAATTATTTCCTAAATTCATCACATTCTTTTTGCATTTGTGTTTGGTGATGTTAGCAGTGCAAAAATGTATCATCTCAAGTGGTTATGTCTCATTTCTAACAGTTTTCAGTCTTTACTTTCATGTGACTTAACTTATCACGGCTCCTTCAAAATATTTTAGCGTAAAGAAAATACTGTAACACTGTGACTGTAAGTATTTAGTAATTTTAAATGATCATTTATGTTACAAATCCTGTCACCTCATTACATCTCAAAACATCTCTTTTTCATATGGATTTTAAAGAGATATTTAGAAAAATAACCTTTATTTTTAAATATAAAGCGCATGAATCGATTGTCATTATCTTTTAGCATGTAGATATTGGTCATAACTCTGACTTTGTAATTCAAGATTACTCGATGAGAAGGTCAATCACAATTTGATTAAAAAAGAAAAACAAGGAACAAAATAAAAACAATTGATTAAAAAGAAAAACAAGAAACCAAATGAAAGAACTTAGAATAAATTCACAAATCCATTTCGGAATAATGACATTCATCTCCTAAAGTGTGATCAATATTTCTCAGGAAAAGGAAACTATTAATAGTTTCACTGCGAAAGCAATTGCAAGTCATCAAGATTAGACAACTAGATAACTTTGACTTCCTCGACACTTTACATGACAGGGCACTTCTCCTCAGCCTTGGATTTCATCTCCACAAATGTGGCCTGAGCCTTTTCTTTGAGCTGCCCCATATCCATGTTCTGAAGGTTCTGCATTTGACCCATGATGGACTCCTTTTCCTCCTCCTGTGGTGCTTCTCCATCCACCATCTTGATCAGTTCTTCTGGCACATGAATGTCATCTCCGGCCTGCTGAATCATAATCTCATCCTGTTCACTCTGGAAAAAACAATCAGCAAGTCAATCAAACCTAACAATTCAAATCTAATAGCACTTGTTTGCTTATATATGTAGGATTATATACTAGGAACTACATTACATGCTTTAAAGGAAGCCTCAAGTATGACTTTTATAAATAAAGCAGAGTATGATGTGGTAAAATTAGCGGTTTAGCTACTTCAATAAATGGTCACATTGTCTCTCAAGATACTGATATAGTACTCATTTGTTTTCTTTTTAAAATTATTCAAATGTTGATTAGAGCAATGCAAAAATATTATAATAGTTTGGAAAACATTTATCTAGTTTAGTATATAGTATTGTATACAGATACTGGCCATACCTGACACACTTCTTTACTTAGTTTAGCAAGCCAGTTTGATTGGGAACAATGAAAAATAAAAATAAGACATTCATTGAAATATCAATAAGCAAGCATTCTTTGAAATAAAGGAAAAGTAAATATATTGATTATAACAATACATGAACATTGGGTAACACTTTATTTTAAGGTGTCCTTGTTATACACGTCACATGTACTTACTATAATAACAATTAATTATGCATAATTACATGCAAGTAACCCTAATCCTAACCATATAGTAAGTACATTTAGTTAATTAATATTACTCAGTACTTAAATGTATAATTAAACTGCAACAAGGACACCTTAAAATAAAGTGTAACCGAACATTGTAATAATTTAAGTTAATTTATTAATTAATTGTGTATAATTAGTCGTTTCTTAAAAATCTAAAGAGAATTTTATATCTTGCAGTGTAGAATAAAAAAAAAGGAAATTATACCATTTGTCCCAGATAATTTCAGGTAAATATTTATTTAAATAATAATAATAATTTGTATTATTTTTTTCCATCTCAGAAAAAAAAAATCTGATCTAACACTCCAAATCCTGAATATGTGGTTACAGCTTTGCAAAATTGTAATAGTTTGTAAATGTGTGATTTGTACTGTAGACCTGGAAAGGTCATGTAAAATAATAATATCTTATAACTTATAACTCACTTTTATACATTTTCCCTCTTCGTCCTCTTTAAAATGTCTGGCATAAGCTTCCTTATTGATGAATCTAGCCTTCAACAGATGTCACTCAACATGAAACTGCTAGTGAAACACACTGTTTGAAAACTACAGCAGTGCTTTTAAAGCTCACTTTAGAGATTAATCACTCTGGGCTTTAAGCCCTGAACATCCAGAGTCACTATTTTAGTTTACTGTTTTATGCCTTAATCTCCTGCCACTGTCTGTACTGCAACCTTCACATGCTTGATAGTTTAACCATCTCTGCAAACTGATGCTATTCATGTGCTGCTTAAGCAGTCAGTCGGGGACAGGAATAACTAAATTCAGCATTACTGAAAGGGATTCATTTATCTGATCCTGGGACTCTCACCTTTGGAAGTCGATATTTTTCTCTTAAACAAGTCCTCAGACAAGCTCTTTCTGCCTTTTTTGTATTGAATTCTGCATCTCTCTCCATCCTTTATTCCCAAAGAAAACGCACAAAGAACAGGAATAGAAAATGAACAGGAAAGTGATACCAGCATCAGCCAAGAACTGTAACAACAATGTTATCAGAAAACAGCCCAGCATCAGGGTACATCACATTTAACATATTTACAATAGGGGAAATACAGGGGACACAGTTTCTTTCACAGCTCAACCAATGTATTGTACAGTAGCCTTTATCTGAGTATCATGTGAAAGATATACTTGACACTAAACAATTTTTAAATAAATTGAATGTTTGGAATGTTATTGGCTGATACATTTCAGTTCGTTCCATTTGAGAGTAATACTCATTGAGTTTATAAAATTATGAAAAACCTCCTGGATGAAATGGGCTAGAATATCCAATGTTTATAAAAGAGATTCAAACTTACTTCTCCTCCACCATCTGCTTCTGATACTCCTCATATTCTTCTCTGGACATTCCATCATGAGACATTTTGCTAGTTGTTCTTGTATCTTAAACTGGCTGATCACAATGAATGTGAACTGATGCTCTTTCCAAAAGAAAGATACTCTACTCCTTTCTTTTTTTCTGAATCAAGCTTTATTCTAGCTTCAGGATTGGTCTATCAGAGTAAATCCAATGAGAGGCTTTTCTGTGCAACAGCCCTGCAGTTGCATCATCAAGGACATCCTGACAATGACCCCGGCCAAAAAAAGAGTAACCATTTTCTGCCAAATTCCATCAGCTGGTCTGAGCCCTTTATTTCCATTGTCAGAAAATAGATTAATTAATCTTTTGTTCATCGTTTGCAACTTTGTCAAGGCTTTGTAGTGTAAAAGCGACTTTCACAGAAAATTATATTATTTGTGCCGGATACTTTGTCTTGTTTCTTATATATAGACAAACATGGTTCTGCCATTGAACAGGCACAAAAATCATTGTACCATGTTTTAATTTAAAAAAACACGTTTTTTCCTGTACTTTATACCAAAATTAGTTCAGCCTCAACTGTATTGGGAGTATATTATGAAACTTTGTAAATATATATATATATATATATATATAATCTATGGAAGGATATTCCGGACTATTTTCAAAAGGAATTGCAAATTGTATTTCCACATGTGGACGCATAAATTGTGACATAATCCGAACGCAATTGCAAATCTTGCTTTCAGGAATGCACAGTGACTGCCAAATTTCAAATGAAAAAGCATAGTCCATTTGCAACTGTATTTCCCATGTCTTACGTTTACCACGTTTGCTTTTTCACTCTCTCTGCGTCGCGCATGTAACCTGCCATTTTTAAAAGTTTTTAAGTTTTATAATTTAATTTCATTTACTGAAAATGATTTTTAATAATTATAAGTAATATGAGGAATAATCATGCATATTTAAATAGATGTCACCGTTGAAAATTAACAAAGGATTTATCCATTTGCAGAGAATGATGTCTGCTCTGAACAAACCAGCAAACTGTAAGTGTGTTCAGATCAGTTCATATGATTTGAAAGATTCACTGAATATATTTGGTGAGAATATATTTGGTACATTTGCAACTGTATTTCCCATGTCTTACGAGTTATGAGCCTGTAATTAATTACCACGTCTGCTTTTTCACTCTCTCTGCGTTTCGCGTGTAACCTGCCAAAACTCAAACGCACTGGAATTTCCGATGGTTTACACGGAGACCTGTCAATCAGTGTCAGGGGCGGGGCGTGTTTGTGTTGGGAGGTGACGTGACGTCACTCACAGATGATCGTGCGGAATGCTTTGAACGATGGAGGTAATCGGTAAAGGCACCGCTAAAGGCAGCTGTCAATCCGATAGATGCGTGTGAACGAACAGACAGTGCAACCCGGGGCTCCTTATATTCCTGGCACCTTACACAATAAAAAATTGCGTCGTTTTTACCTCAAATGCAGCGACTATCCCCTGCTACCAGCAGCCACAACGGTACGCACAATAGGTCAATATTCACCATTAACCAAACGCTTTTCACCTGTCTTAAAGGGGTCATATGATGCTGCTAAAAAGAACATTATTTTGTGTATTTGGTGTAATGAAATGTGTTTATGCGGTTTAAAGTTAAAAAAACACATTATTTTCCACGTACT
>NW_015555723.1:1183067-1189163 GCF_001515605.1 Sinocyclocheilus anshuiensis
TTATCTATTCACAAACAGCTTGTAACACTCCAAAGAGAAAGGAAAAAATGAAATCGCATCATATGACCCCTTGAAGATCTCTCACTGTTTACACTCCGACTGATGCACGTGAGCAAACAGACAGTAATACGATCCTCTAGTACTGACTACTTTTCACAACACCTGAACGGCCCATAAAAGAAATAAAAGGCTACACTTATAACTACGTCCACATTTGTGAGGTGCGAATTGTAAGTTGTCAAACACTGCGTTGTGCCAGCGCTGGTCACTGTATCTGCGCCATCTCAATAGAGCGTGCTTTCCAATCATTTGATCAGTCAGGGCTGTGGCCGCCTCCTAACACTCGTGATTAATTTAAAACAGTTAGCTGCAAGCAGACACCAGTACTGCCAAGTCACCATGGCTGCAGTAAGAGAGGAGAAGGGAGGGGTGTTGGTGTCTCTGGGGACCTGCTTCTGAAAAAGACGCACCAGAGCCCTAGCCACACACAGCACAGCTGCGGGGAAAGAGCACTCTTCTCCATGGCTAATGTCATACATCTCACCTTACTTCTCCTCTACTGTGATGGGATGAACACAGGTATGTGCATGTCTGCTTTTTAATGTAGCGCAACATTTCTGGGGCCTTGTTGTTGTTGTTTTTCAAGCTTTGATATTATGACCTTGATATCATTTAGTCTGAATTTAAATCACCTGATCTGTTGGTTTTTCCAATGTTTCTAGGAGATGGTTAAGTAACTGTAAAATTATTCTAAATAATTGTAAAATAATTCCTTGATGTTTTTAAATATTATGCGAGTTTTAACCTTGACTAGGCCGGTCTCTTTAGCAGAATGTTGAGTTGGTAGTGTTGTTTATTCAGTGCAAAGTCATATGGCATGTCTTTTTTTTATTTTCTTCTTCTTCTTTTTTTTTTTTTTAGAAACATCCCATTCCCCACAGTCTGTTCCTGTAATTACAACACAGAAAGCTGTATCCAAAGGTATGGTTACCCTGTAATATCTTATTAGCCACAAGTATGCATTTGACATTATTTATACGTGTACACATTATTACATGAATAGTTAACCAAAAATGAACATTTGCTGAAAATTTACTCACCTTCAGGCCATCTAAGATGTAGCTGAGTTTGTTTCTTCATCAGAACAGATTTGGAGAAATTTATTATTGCATCACTTGATCATCAATGTATCAACCTCTGCAGTGAATGGGTGCCGTCAGAACGAGAGTCAAGACAGCTGATAAAAACATCACAATAATTCACATGTAATCCACACTACTCCAGCCCATCAGTTAACATCTTGTGAAGTGAAAACTTGCATGTTTATAATAAACAAATCCATCATTAAGATGTTTTTTACTTTAAACTGTTGCTTCTGGCTAAAATATGAGTCCTCTATCCATATTGATTTTTCCATTGAAAAAGTCCTCTCATCGTACAGATCAAGGACCGTTTACTAGCAAAAACAGTTTAAAACCGATCTAAACAAATACGTTGGTGGATTTTGATGTGAGAAGACGACAGGAGATTTTCCACTGGAAGAAGCGTTATTATAGATAGAGGAGTCGTATTTTAGCCAGAAGCGACGATATGAAGTTAAAACCCCTTAATAATGGATTTGTTTCTTACAAACAGCAGCTTTGCACTTCATAAAACATTAATAGAGAGACTGGAGTTGTGTGGATTACTTGGCGTGTGGATTATTGTGCTGTTTTTATCAGCAGTTTGGACTATTATTCTGACGGCACCCATTCACTGCAGAGGATCCATTGATGAGCAAGTGATATAATGCTACGTTTCTCCAAACGTAGAAACTTTGATAAATTTATTCTTTTAAAATGTGAATTTATGATTTTGTAATAAGATGGTCAAAAATAGCTTAATTTGCTAGAGACAATACATTGAATTGTACATAATTGCAGAGGTTTGTTTTGCTGATTGGGCTACAATTTCTTGGAATACAGGTCAAAATCAAGTCATTATTGAAGAGCTTGCAATCCTGACACCCCAATATATAGAGCTTTTATGTAACCTAATTGATATACCAAATAACCCTCCGTACATTACTGGCTATTGGACTAAAGATGGACAAGAAATTGAAAACTCTGAAGAAACTGTAAATAGAAACAATGAACAGTATATCATTAAAAGGACGTAAGTGGTTGTTTATTTCAGAAAATAATCATGTCATTTCTAATAAATGTAAAAAAAAATGCAAATCAGACGTTATAGAAGTAAATAAGCTATTCAGTATTACTAAACAATGACTTAACACTGCTTTAAGTTGTTTAACCTTTTTCATAGTTTAACCTTGGCTTTTTCATAGTTTCAGTATACAGGCCAGAGACCTGGGGAACTATTCCTGCATGTTCAGAGAAAATGAGGCACAAGTAACATTTGTTTTAGTTGGTATGTTGTCATTTTATGTACACATTGTGTTGTTTTAAATGGTTTATACAATCATATTCATCATTTTGATTTACATTAACCTGATGTATTTTGCTTTTTTTCTCAAGTTCCTGTAATAAAAGACAAAAGAGACAAGCCGGTAGTGAGCTACACCGGAGATTCAGTTGTACTTGAATGTAAACTCAAGCACACACCGAACACCTGGAACTGGTACAAGGCAAACAACACTGAAAAGGTGAATGAGAAATGAGGAATATGGGATTGATTATACTTAAATACCTCACAATAAAGTGGTTATTCATATCCAGTGTTATTTTAAAGTATTTATTGATAGTAATATAGCTTTTATTTTGTAGTTCTAGTAATTAGTAATGTTTTGTTAGTTTTTTTTTCCAGCTAATATAATTTATAATTTAATTTACTCAAAATTATTTTTAATAGTTGTACTTTTAACAATAACAACACTGTTCATATCAGTGTTTTTTCTCTTCACAGGGACTCATCAATGTTACTGCAAACCCTCTGAACTACAAGATCTTTATTAATGGAAATGAAACAAAACTGACTGTACTGAATCTGACTGAAGAAGATTCTGGAAAGTACATATGCAGCGCTGAGTTTGATATCAAACCCAGTGAGTCTTACGTTGAGCTGAAGGTCTTGTCATATACTGAGCCTCTCAAACCCTTCATTGCCATAGTGGTTGAAGTCATTGTCCTGGTCACACTGATTTTGCTTTGGGAAAAATGCAACAAGCCGCAACATGACAACTCTTTTGCAGGAGGTACAGTAAACTTTAATGAATAAGAGGAATAATCATGCATATTTAGATCTGTCACCATTGAAAATTAACAAAGGATTTATCCATTTGCAGAGAATGATGTCTGCTCTGAACAAACCAGCAAACTGTAAGTGTTCAGATCAGTTCATATGATTTTAAAGATTCACTGAATATATTTCGTAAAAATTGTTACACTTGCTTGAAGGTTTTTCAGACATTGGCAGTGATGGTGCTAATGTTTTTTCTAGCACTCGTGATGAGAGCAATGGAGTGCAGAACAACACAGCAAGACAAAGAAAACTGGAGCACTGACCTTTTCATTTTAACAGATGGTAAAAAAGAGTGTGATTATGTCATGTGGCTTGAATCACATAAAGCAATAAGCAATGTTTTTTGCCTAAACTAATTCTGTCACAGCCATATATATAAACATATATATTATATTACATTATATATATACAGTATATATAATTACGTTCTCAATGTAACATCATAAACATATAAGGCATGTTTACATAATCTTCAATACAGTGTTATTGCTAAAGGTTTAAGTGTTCATATGACCTTTTGAAAGTCAATTTAATAATAAAGGTCAACTAAAGATAAAACTGATTATTTTCTGAAGGCTTTATTAAAGGATTAAGTCGCTTCATATAATGCAGTTTTAATTTCTGCTTATATTCATTTATAAACATTGATCAACACGCACACAAAGGTCAAAGGAAGTTCAACTTCGCTTGACGCACGAAAACCAATGAGGTTTTTCACACATAAAAAGCAATCGTATCTCTTCCGAAGACTTGGATCAAACTGCTTGATTCATGCAAATTACTTTTACGATATCTTTTTGTACTTTGTGATGTGTGAAAGCTTTCAGTTGCTTGGACTTTCAATTGAGGAACAGAAAGAGCAAAGCTAAAAAATGGTCTTCATTTGCGTTTCAAAGATGAACAAAAGTCTTATGGGTTTGGAATGACATGAGGGTGAGTAAATGACAATTTTCATTTTTGGCCGATTCCTTTAAATACAAATATGACTGATTTGATTCTTCAACAATGTGTAATCTTTTAATTTTCAGTTCTATTTTGGGCACTTAAATACAAAACAAAAACTTCTTTAAACACAAGTTCTTAAACTTAAATGAAGACAAAAATAACATGCAGCTCCATATATTGTTTATTGACATGCAGAACAATCATATAATATTTTCTGTACTTCAGCATTTTCAAAACTGTGGTTTGTTCAATAAAAACTGCAGCAGCAGTTTAAGAACGGCATCATTCAAGCCCACAATGTCTCCGTCTGTGATTCCCTCACACAGACGCATGCTTTCTGTGCCCCAGCAGAAGTTTTTCCTGCTATTGTTGCCATCAGCCCTTGGACTCAAAGCCAGAGTATTGAGCTGATAGCAGAAAAATTAGAAGAACTGCCCATCTGTGATGACAGCCTGAGACACAAATGGCCTACTCACGTCCTCTTCACTCCAAAAACCTGGGCAGATCAAAACATATCGAGTTTTTAAGAAAGCATGCATGTTGATGCATGTCAAGTGTCCTACAATTGTGAAAACAATGGATCAATTCAATAGAAATGCGCTCTTAACCTGACCTCAGGACAATTCTGCCACTATTTAAAAAAAAATCCAAAGTTTACAGAAACACTAACCTTGATACATAGCCTGCGCCCCTGTCCATGCAAACAGGCTGGCAATACCGTTGGCTCTCAGTGACACCTCGACCTGATCAGAGAGACCTCTCTTGCTCATTTTGTCCCTGCGGAACCTATCGGGGACCATGTGAAACTGTGTGTGACCATAGCAGCATGGATCTTCCAGATTGGCACCTGTAGGGTAAAACAACATGCACACATTTCCAGCATATTGTCATGGATTTAAACTTCAAACTAGGGGTGTGCGATTATGACAAAAAATTATATCTCGATATTTTCTGGAATTTTGTCAATGATAATTAGACAATATTTTGCTGAGCATGTTATTGTGCTGGTACCTTGGTAGGTTTAAGACTGCCGTGGACAGCTGACTCCCAAAACTTTTGATATTATTCATATTATTAACAAATCAATTTTGCTTGGTTGGAACAGCAGCTATGCTAATTATGTCTCTATTTGTTTCTCTGTTTTTGCCATAACTAGGATTTACACAAGCTTCAGTCTGGATCCAGAACACCTGAGAAGAGATGATGCCAACCCCTCAGAGGACCTCAGATGATGCAAACCCTGAAACAACTTACAGAACTACCACATTTTGCTATAAGTTTGATTGCATCATATAATAATTGCTGTTAATGGTGTTCGTGTTTGATTACGTCTTTAATTGATTTTTCCGTACATATCTGCCATATGTACATTAACTGACAGCAGAGGCGGACAGTAATTAAGTACATTTACTTGAGTATTGTACTTAAGTACACTTTTTGAGTATCGGTACTTTACTTGAGTATTATTTTTTCTGGGAACTTATGACTTTAACTTCACTACATTTGAAAGACAAATATTGTACTTCTTTGTATTTTGTATTGTATTGTCTATATTGTATAAAATATTGTATTGTTCACTCCACTACATTTCTATCAAGGTCCTCGAAGTAGAAAGTCGTTACTATGTAGCAGCTTTGAAAGTCAGTGGGTGATTTTTTTTCTCTAAAACTTGACTTTCTTTGTTTCAGACATTTTATCAGTAATCACTCTTGGGGCTACATGAAATGATTTACCAGCATTTTTTGAACACTGACCAGTTGCATTTATTTATTTACAACAATTCAATAATAAGAAGTTAATATTTTGGTACATATTAGACACAATATTGTCTGATTTTGCTAAATTGTGTAGGTGAAAATATTAACTATAAAGCCACAGAAGAACTGTTGTGCGTCTCCTAATAAAACACAA
>NW_015555723.1:1189218-1191996 GCF_001515605.1 Sinocyclocheilus anshuiensis
TTGCTGTTGTAAAGTTGTACAGCTACAGTTGTGTTGCTGGGTTTTAAATCAGGTTTGATTGTTTCTTCCTTATCACTCTGTGTTTACAGGATTTCACTGTCCACTCTGTTCAAATGTGGATGAATGGTTACACATAGATGTGTGCACACACTGTCAGAGCTGTGTGAGATCACTACCATCCTGCTTTTGTGGGGGTGGGTAGAAATATTTATTTATTTATATTTATTTATGTTTTGTTTTTTCCCCATAGGTTTTTTAACATTCTAAAAGCTCTTTATTCCAAAGATACTACAAACTAGTCAGTGTATTCAGTAGGTGTAATGTATTCTAAGTTGCTTCAGAAGTATTGCAAGTATTACATACAACAATAAAACAGTGCATTGACATAAAAAATGAAATTTACTTTTGGTACTTAAGTACTTTTAAAAGCAAGTACTTCTGTACTTTTACTTAAGTAAAAATCTGTCTTTACAACTTTTACTTGTAATGGAGTAATATTTGACCAGCAGTATCTGTACTTTCACTCAAGTAATAGAGTTGACTGTCCGCCTCTGACTGACAGTCACCACTGATAAGCTACCACTAAATATTGTAGAAACTTAATTGGCTGTAAAGTTGCTTTGCAATGATTTGTATTGTGAAAAGCGCTATACAAATAAACTTGAATTGAATTCATATTCTGAGGTGGTTAGTTAGCAGGAGCAACAGAAATGAACTTTTCCAATAAGTTTAAATTGATTTTTACCTTTTATGGACACAATCTAATTAAATCTATGCATCATTTTGTATCAAATTCTTACATTTAATCAATAAATTCAAATAGACACTATATGGCTGTTACCAATCAAATGAAATCAGTATCAACAAAATTTGAGTTTGCAATGCAGAAGTCGTCACCTTGAAATAATTTTTAAGGTTCTATATGCCATTTTTGTCAGAATTAAGTTATTCACATATTCTTATTCTCTGACAACTTATTTGCATTATGTGACTTTTTTTTTTTTTTTTTAAGTTGTGTACATTTTGGGACTGATGTATGAAAGAGACTTGTTCCCCATATCACTATATGGAATGCAAAAACTTTGAAGCTCAATATCGCGAAACTGTGACAAGGTGGCACAGAATCTGAAGTGGCATTTAGATGCATTTACACAGACTGTTTAATGTAGGACATGAATGCATTTAACCTGCAGTTACAAATACATAATGTTTTGATATTAAAAAAAAATGTTGAATACTGATATTTGAAATGATTTTGGGGGAAAAAAGGGAAAATATACTTTAAAGTCCCCATGAAATCAACTTCCCTTGATTCAATTCCTCCGTTCTCGCGTCTTTTCCTTGCGTCCTTCCCTCGCATCCTGAAGGGGTGGAGCTAAGACGCGAGTAAAGGAAGTGAGGATGCACAAATAAGAATTGAGAAGCACCCACCGTCGTGTGTTGCTCAGAGACGCAAAACGGGCCCGTTCATCGTACCTCGCTTAATACATCTGAGATTATTTGAAAGATGCCAGATCTTCTAATCGTGATAACTGATCTCTCGCTAATGCGGATCTAATTAAAATATCTGGATTAAGTTGTCTAAGATTATTGCGCGTTCTCGTGTTCCGTAAAGGGCAGATGTATCGATACTCGAAACCACGATCAGCAATGCAGCGATTGGCTGGCGGCAAGACAGCAACGTAATGACATCATATAATTAAAAGACACCTGGTGAAAAAACTTGACAAATTTCTGGACCTTTATAAGGAAACAGCCAAGTGAACAAAACTACATAAATGTTATAATAGATAAATGAAATGTGCACTGTTTTTATTTTTTTTTTACATGATTCCCAATTATTTATATTCATGATTACTACTATTTGTACAGGCTTTACATTTTTATTTCAATGTTGTAATTAGCAATTCATGTAATTTTATCTTTGAAGCAGATTTGTTATGTGACAGCATTAATTAAAGTTTCTTAAGAGTCAAGATCAAGTTATCTGCATCTCCTGCGCTCCATCAAGCCACTACCATAATAGCTGTCAGCACTCAAATTAATGCACGTCTTAGATGAAATGTATAGCATGTGTGTAAGACTCTAATACAATTATAAAGTTATTATTTTATCACAAATAAATCTTTAATTGAGTAAAACTGGCTGTGTCTATAGTATTATAGATTACACAACATAATATTATTTTCAAATTAATTTTTTAATTATTATTATTTTTAATTATTGTCCCCGGATTAGTAGGGTACTCTTGTAATAAAGTAGCAGTGGCTGGGACAGATTTATGCGCAGGTTTAAAGGGTTAGTTCACCCAAAAATGAAAATTAGGCTACGTTTTACTCACCCTCAAGTCATCCTAGGTGTATATGACTTTCTTCTTTCAGACGAATCCAGTCGGAGTTATATTAAAAATTGTCTTTGATCTTTCAAGCTGTTCAATGCATCACTCAGCGGGTGTTGCATGCATCAGTCCGAAAGAAGTTAAATAAAAAGCGCCCATCCATAAAAAAAAAAAAAGTCTCACACGGCTCCGGGGAGTGAACAAAGGCCTCCTGTAGCGAATCGATGCGTTTTTGTAAGAAAAATATCCATATTCAAAACGTAATAATCACTTGAATCTAGCTTGCGGTCACTGTTGTAAACGGAAGCAGTTCCGGGGGAATGACGTATGAGGTCAGCTTTGCGCATGCTCCGCTCAGAAGTGACGCACGCGGAGAGATCGAAACAAAACAACGGTCACTAATTAGAAGTACAAAACGAGGATTTGTAAAAAAGAATGTC
>NW_015555723.1:1192061-1196001 GCF_001515605.1 Sinocyclocheilus anshuiensis
ATTACAGCAACTCCGGGATGAGCTTCGAAGTACCAAATAATCCAAGATCATGCCAAATCTTCAACAATCAAATCCAGCTAACTGAGTTAGCAACGTACGAAGAACGGGCCCCAGTTCTGCTGTGGCTTTGTTTGGAACTATTTCCGTTGTCGAAATACAGCAAAAACAAGAACTGTTGTGTCTAAAATGTAAGTCACTTAATATTAACTTCTTATTGATTGAGCTGTTCATCAAATCAATATCACATTAGCAATCGTGCTAATGATAAAAGATATTTGGAGAAAAATGTCACTCGTCATGTGATATTAACTATATCAGATGATATAAATATAAAGGACATATAAAAGTGATACGGCCTTATCTTGAATTTTGGGGGAATTCAAAATTAATTGAATAGACTAAATCGCACAGTAGTCTAACCTACTTCATGTAGTGAATGCCTGTACTCTCTGGGTTTGTTTTTGTTTGGTTTCTGCAATATACTCGATGTCAAATCGCATATCGTTTAAACAAAAATTACGATGTTATATATGTTATATACAACATCGTTTTATATATATATATATATATATATATATATATATAGCACACCCCTACGTCGGCTCAGCAAGTTGCTATTTACCTCTGATGTAATATAAGTGAATAAGCTTTGTTTATAATTAGCATTTTTATAAATATTTTAATATTTAATATACCTAAATTTAAATAATTAAAAAAAAAAGATTTATTGGGGGTCCCCTAGCAGCCCCTGGTTGAGAAGCACTGCACTAAAGTGATCTTACCACAAGTGTTCTTATCAGTTGCTTTTGAACAACTGGCAACAGCAAAGTGATTAGACACCAGTGCTCACAAAAATAGTTTACTTTATTAATAATCAAATGACATTTAATTTCTAATAGCAAACACTTATTTTTCTATGTAATAGTTTATTAGCCTAAATTGAAGTCCTATACAGTTAGAAGTTGAAGACAAAAACCTGGCAACAGACCAACGTAGTTGGTTAACTAAAACTAATAAAAATAAGTTCTGGTAAATCAAAATAAAGCTGAAATAAAATAAAGTGAACATTAGATGAAAATAAAACAAAAATAAAAAAATATATAAATGTTGTCTCTGCAAGTGAGATAGAATAAGTTGAATCACTAAATCTGAAATAAAAACACAAAAGCAAAATAGAAATACTAGAAACTGCTAAAACTACATTGAAAATTGATAATATAAATGTTAAAGTCAATTTAAAATATTCATAAATACTACAATATTATATTAAAAAAAAGTATACTAAAAACACTGGAACACACCAACCCATGAAGATGTTGTTGTCAAACTGTCTCCTGAACAAGGGGAGCAGGTCAGGAGCCAAAGTGATAACAGGAACATCAGCAGAGATCTCTGCCTCAAGAGGAACAAACTGCAGGAAATGACATCACTATTAAGCACATATCACACATTAATTCTATTCCTCCCGAGTGCAGCATGACAAGACTGCCAATCAACATTACCACGGACTTTTTCACTGTAAAACAGTTGCATATTTAAACACTGCCTGCAGTCATGATTAAAATAATTTACACAAATTGTGTTCATCATGAACATAATGCGAGGTAACCTCAGGAAGCTGCTGCGGGATCCTGATCTGACTGAGGTTTGTCATCAATCTGGAATCTCATGGGCTCGATCCGTCCTCTCCTGTGGCCCTCTGCAACAGTCCGTTCTCCCCGCAACCAGTAATGGCTGACTTGAGGGTCAACATCTTCAAATAATAAACAAGTAAATGAAATGCAAACCAGAAAACACATGATATACTTTAAGCAATATAAAGAGAACCCACATTACTGGATGAGAACAAACTCACCTAAGCTAGAGCGACTCAGCACGGGGTTTTCTTTGGCCAGAAGGTTTTTCAGACCCACACACCTGCTCGAAGAACTCGTGGACCGCGCGCCTCTTCGCGGTCCGGGACGGCAGGGGGTGGATATAAACTCTTTGCTGTGGAAGCTTCAACCTGGACATTTCTGTTACAGATGAGGCGTGCTGGTGTACTGGAGAGAAAAGGGCAACCTGCTGCAGGACGGCTTGTTTCTCCCACGTGATCTCACGGGTTCTTCTTCTGTCATTCAGTGCCACTGTGTGTTTGTCTGCTGCCGTCTGCTGGAGTGCGTGAGAGGAGAATAAGATCAAGCGTCTGATGGTAAATGTGTAAATCTCGTATGCGCGGATTTTTATAAACCATATTATTTACAGAAATAAAAGTAATAGTGCTGTCAAACAATTAATCGCATCCAAAATAAAAGTTTTTTGTTTACATAATATATGTCTGTGTGTGTACTGTGTATATTTATTATGTATATATAAACAGAGGTGTGGACTCGAGTCACTTGACTCGAGACTTGACTCGGACTCGAGTCCCAAATTTGATGACTTGCGACTCGACTCGACATAATTAAAGAAGACCTGAGACTCGACTTAGACTTTGACAGCAATGACTCGAGACTTGACTTGGACGTGAGCCCTGTGATTCGGAAATACTTTATGATCAGATCAAAGTCGATATAGATGCGTCTCTGCAGCGTTGCGCTTGACTGGCAATAAGCCAGAGACTACGTTCAGGGAGCGCTGGATAGGCTAGAATAAATTACTGGAGTAATAGCATAACTTTCGACAAAAGAGAACATAGATAATAAAAATAACAAATTACATGATTCGTCTAGTAGCGATCTCCGCTCGTGAAAAGCGCTGCCCTGTCCGTTTGATCGCCGCCCTGCAGTAAAGCCATTCAAACCACTTCAATTTTTGCTGATGATATTCGCTTGTTTTATGCCTGCGGTAATGGGTTGTTTGCACATGACGTCACTGCTGACGTGCGAAATGCAGCTGGAGGGCAGGAAGTGATTTTTCTCCATAGAAATCACTAGCAGAAACTCGAAATTCCTGTGTTTTGCGTTGTTTATGGATGCTCAATTTGGCCAAACCGAGAAACCACAAGGAGCTTTTATCGTGTACGAAAATGTGTTGTTCATGAGTGGGGAAAAGTCAATAACATATGTTGGACGTGATCCATATGTTATGAAGAGGAGCGATTTTTAAACTAAATTGAAATACTTGCCTGCCATATATTGAGGCGGTGGATATAGGCTAAGCAACTATTTCGAAAGTGAATCCCGTATTTATATGAGGGATGTGGAATATGTCACTCCTGAAACTTTGCTGCATGCAAGTTACAGGGTAGCCTATGTGGCTGTTGGTCCTATAGCAGCACGTAAAACAACTTTTATTTAAATTCAGAATCGATTATAGCCTGGAAAGCGAGCAAATAGCGCTTTCATCTAACGCTAATCACTAAAAAGCTGTCACTCACTTCAATTTATCTCAATCACTGTGTTATTACTGTGTTATTGCTGTGTTATTACTGTGTTATTGCAGTGTTATTAATGAATTATTCCTGTGTTATTACTGTGTTTTTCTTGTGTTATTACTGTGTTATTCCTGTTATTCCTGTGTTATTCCTGTGTTATTACTGTATTATTCCTGTTATTCCTGTGTTATTACTGTGTTATTCCTGTTATTCCTGTGTTATTACTGTGTTATTCCTGTGTTATTTCTTTGTTATTACTGTGTTATTACTGCGTTATTACTGTGTTATTGCTATGTTATTTTGTTATTCCTGTGTTATTAATGTGTTATTCCTGTGTTATTCCTGTGTTATCATTACTGCGTTATTACTGTGTTATTGCAGTGTTATTGTGTTATTTCTGTTATTTCTGTTATTACTGTGTTCTTTCTGTGTTATTATTGTGTTATTATTGTGTTATTACTTAGTTATTCCTGTTTTATTACTGAATTATTCCTGTGTTATTACTGTGTATTTCCTGTGTTATTTCTGTGTTATTACTGTGTTATTAATGTGTTATTCCTGTGTTATTACTGAGTTATTCCTGTG
>NW_015555723.1:1196744-1197579 GCF_001515605.1 Sinocyclocheilus anshuiensis
CTGTGTTATTACTGCGTTATTACTGTGTTATTACTGAGTTATTCATGTGTTATTACTGCGTTTTTACTGTGTTATTACTGAGTTAATCCTGTGTTATTTCTGTGTTATTACTGCGTTATTACTGTGTTATTACTGAGTTATTCATGTGTTATTACTGCGTTTTTACTGTGTTATTACTGAGTTAATCCTGTGTTATTTCTGTGTTATTACTGCGTTATTACTGTGTTATTACTGTGTATTTCCTGTGTTATTTCTGTGTTATTACTGTGTTAATCCTGTGTTATTCCTGCGTTATTTCTGTTATTCCTGTTTTATTTCTGTTATTACTGTTTCATTACTGTGTTATTCCTGTGTTATTACTGTGTTAATCCTGTGTTATTAATGTGTTATTCCTGCGTTATTTCTGTTACTCCTGTGTTATTTCTGTTATTACTGTTTTATTACTGTGTTATTACTGTGTTATTACGGTGTTAATCCTGTGTTATTACTGTGTTATTACTGCATTATTACTGTGTTATTAATGTGTTATTACTGTGTTATTACTGTGTTATTACTGAGTTAATCCTGTGGTATTCCTGTGTTATTAACGTGTTATTGCTGTTATTACTGTGTTATTGCTGTGTTATTCCTGTTTTATTAATATGTTATTCCTGTGTTATTACTTTGTTATTCCTGTGTTAACAATGTGTTATTACTGTGTTATTAATGTGGTAATTTTGTGTTATTCCTGTGCCTGTGTTATTACTGTGTTATTCCTGTGTTAATTCTGTTGTCACTGAGTTATTCCTGTGTTATTTCTGTTATTACTGTGTTATTACTGTGTTATTAATGTGTT
>NW_015555723.1:1198280-1198490 GCF_001515605.1 Sinocyclocheilus anshuiensis
ACTGTGTTATTCCTGTGTTATTTCTGTGTTATTACTGTGTTATTAATGTGTTATTCCTGTGTTATTACTGAGTTATTCATGTGTTATTATTGCGTTATTACTGTGTTATTACTGTGTTATTGCTGTTATTACTGTGTTATTGCAGTGTTATTACTGAATTATTTCTGTTATTACTGCGTTATTACTGAGTTACTACTGTGTTATTCCTGT
>NW_015555724.1:649-1221 GCF_001515605.1 Sinocyclocheilus anshuiensis
TTACCTGAAATATTTTTATATATGTTAATGATTGCTTTACAACTACACACACACACACACACACACACACACACACACACACACACAAATGTACACACAAACACCCATACACATTAAAGCCAGATCTTTTGTGCTGGTGCCTCTCCATATTGTCCAGCTGAGTTGTTGGTAAAGGAGAGGGGGGGAAGAGGAAGTAAAGAGTGAAGTGTGGGATTAGAAACAAAGGAGGAGGGAAATAGAGAAGTCAAGTCAAGTCAAGTCACCTTTATTTATATAGTGCTTTTAACAATACAGATTGTGTCAAAGCAACTGTACAGCATTAATTAGGAAAATATTGTCAATAATGCAAAATGATAATAGTAAACACTCTATCAAGATATAACAAAAATATCTTGATGTGTCCTACCCTCAGCAAAGTTTTATTTATTTTTTCTTTGCTCTATGGTAAACAGAAGTTTGAAATGCCTGAACAATTGTATATTGTTTTAAAACATTCAATACCTCCCAAACTACAGGGAGTGGCGTTTTAGATGAACGTAATGTGCGACGCACTGTCCTCTAAATTAAACAAG
>NW_015555724.1:1236-1613 GCF_001515605.1 Sinocyclocheilus anshuiensis
GGCAATTAAAGACGTAATCAAACAGACGATGAACACTATTAACAGCAATTATTATATGATGCAATCAAACTTATAGCAAAATGTGGTAGTTCTGTATGTTGTTTCAGGGTTGGCATCTCTTCTCAGGTTTCTCAGGTGCAGACTGAAGCTTGTGTAAATCCTAGTTACCACGGGATGTCAATCCCGTGGCAAAAAACACAAAAAACAGTAGAAATATAATTAGTGTAGCTGCTGTTCCAACCAAGCAAAATTGATTTGTTTAACCCAAACTAAAGAATAATAATGTGCATTTGATCAGATATAACTGCAGTAAAAGATTATGAGATGCATTATTTGAATGCTTGGCCAAAGAGATGTGTCTTTAATCTAGATTTAAA
>NW_015555724.1:4814-8419 GCF_001515605.1 Sinocyclocheilus anshuiensis
CGGATCTGCTTCTCCACGGCCTCCAGCTCGAGCTGCACCGAATGCAGCTCGAACGTGTCCTCACCTGCACTCAAAGGTAGACACACATCCGCCATTAAAGCAAGTAACAGTGAATAGTGTATTAGTAATGTAAGCGAGATTAGCGGCAACCACGCTGGCGATGCTAGCGGGCTATATGCTAATAGCGGACTCGGGAAGTCAAAAATAGAACTAGTGATAACAAGGCGCTCTGATTGTTTTTGTTGTAGAATACGATAGGGGATATATTCACACGTTATAGAAACGAAAATGATGGTGTATAAAATTTATTTTAAGATAAAAAAAAAATGAGACGACAAAGAATTAACTTGACGGAGCTCAAACTCAAAACACACGGCAGCAACAAACAGGAAGTGAGAGAAGAGGGTTAAAAAAGGAAGTTGGAATTGAAAAGTGGGATTTTGGTAAGGAATGGACAGATGGGCTTGAGGAAAGAGAGGAAGAAATAGGGAAAATGGAAACAGAGAAGAAAACAAGTTGTATTGGAAAATGGAAATGGACTGGAAAGATGAGATGGGAAGTAAGGATGGAAGAAAGGATGTAAGGAACAAACAAACAAAGAAAGAACAAATGAATGAAGGAAATAATGAACGAATGAACAAAGAAGGGAAATGAACAAACAAGGGAAAGAATGAAGGAACTAACAAAGGAAGTAAGAAAGGAGCGAACAAATGAAGGAAGGAAGGAATAAATGATAGAAGGAATGAACAAACTAAAGAAGAGGAAAGAAAGAAGAAACAAACTAAGGATGAAAATAAGGAATGAACAAACAAAGAAATGAGAAAGGAAAGAAAGGAAAGTTATGTAAAAGAAAGGATGGAATGACAGACGGAAAGGTACAAAGCAAAAAGAATATAGGAAAAGAAGGGTCAAAAAGGGAGGAAGTGAAAGGAAGGAAGGGAAATAAAAGAAGGAAGAAATAAATGAAGCAAGGAAGGAAAGCAAAGTTATGTAAAATAACGAAAGGAATGACAGACAGAAAGGTGGGAAAAGAAAGGAAGGAATGACAGAGAAGGAAAGGTAGGAAGAAATAAAAAGAAGAAGAAATGAGTAAAATTAAAGGAAAGGAAATGGAAAGGAAAAGGAAGAAGCCCACCCTCTCACACGCCCCCCCACAGACGTTTTCATGTGCAGAATTAGAGTTAGTGCAAGAGAGTGAGAAATAGAGAGAGCAAAACAGTGAAAGAGAGAGTTTAACACTTCCCCCACATAGGGTGAGTCCATCTGTTCCCCCTCTGTAGACATCCATGGCCTTAATGTTCAGCACAGTCCACGTATTAATACGATTATCAATGGCTCATTTATCAACTGCACAATGGCAGCCATGCTCCACTGATTGATTACAGTTTAGTCTGTGCACACACATACACAGCCACGGAGGCCTTTCTGTGCATCAGATCCACCATAACTAACCCATCAATCCCACAGAAACAAGACCTAAAAGCTTTTGAACATGTTGAAGACATTTTTAACTGTGTGCTGTTTATTTCCAGAGACTTAAGTTACGTGATGCAACCACCGACTGAAGAGACGAGATCAAGAGTCACCATGACTTCACAAGATCTGTGAAGTACTGTTTCTGATAATTCAGTACAAATTCTGACTTTGAAAATAACGTTGACTCATCTAATGTGTCTCTTTATAGTCACAAAGGAGCATCTTAACATCTCTAACTGAGTGTAGAAGATCACTAAATAAGCATCAAGCATACACCTGTTGCACTGTGTTTAGCTGTGTGTGAAGGTGAGACGTCATGTGTCTGTTAATTTGGGGACTTTTTATGGCAATGACTGCAGGGTTGGACGATAATTAGTTTTGGTAACGGAGGCATGGACACCAGATTGAGGCTGTAAAACTCACCAACTCTCAAAGTATGTCAATGACCTTAAAGACCAATCTAGATTTTAAACTTGTTTCCTGTGTGATACATTGAACTTTTTGCTCTGGCATTAAGGTTCTCGATAGATAGATAGATAGATAGATAGATAGACAACTGACAACACCCTAGAAATTACCTAGTATTCCTTGACAACAATTAGTACACAGGAACAAGCGCAAGTGACAATGCAAGGTGCCGAGCTTTACACTGTAAGTTGATGAGTTGATTTATCTGCGTTTTAATATGCTGGTCATAGAGCTTTTTAGATGAATGCTGAAACTTTTTAGGTCGGGTAGAATCTGCAATCTCAGACCCGGTTTGTTTGCTGGCTTCCACGGCTGCAATCCATTGTGTTTCCTGCCAATTTTTAAAATATAATTGGATAAATTGGCAGTGGGTGGAATCACATGGACCAAAACAAAAACAGACATTCTGACACGGAACACACATTTCAAAGTAGAATATCTGGCTGTAGCATTGTTTTTCAGAGAAACAAGTTTGTGAATTTAGTTTGTTTCCTAGATATCTGCAAACATATTATGATATTTTTATGCTTTAGTACAGTCAAAAAATTACATTCAGCACTTTTAAATAAAACATCCTCTTTGTGTCATTGGCTGGCTGTACGGCTGCCTTTTAATAAAAGAACAGCCGAACCAGGGTCCCAAAATCCTTCAAAGTTGGATTAGGATTATTTAAAGAATGTTGTTCCCTTTTTAATGAAGGTGATTCCAGTGTTTCTCAAAATGGGGAAGTGGAGTGTGAAGGGCCTCATTTACACATAACCACCAGACACGCTTCACTGAGTGTTAATATGGTCTTTCATGCCACAGCATCTCTCTCTTTCTCTGTCTCTCCCTCTTTCTCTGCAGAAAGTTAAGAAGATGTCAGCTTAACTTTGCTGTCTGAAACTCTCTGAAAAACACTGGAGGAAATGCATAGAATGCTTTCATACAACGTTATTTAAAACAACATGCTAAAAGGTGAAGTGTGTAATTGCATTGATGTTAAAGTACTTTCTGCTCTCACAGGTTAATGTAAAGAGACCAACTGTATATGAAAGCCATTTGTAGCCTGACTTAACTGAACAGAGGGTAAACACTGTGGTTATTTCAAAACATTGTTTTGTTTCAGTGGTCTGACATGTAAACTTCTGGCTCAACCGACAGCCAGAATTACTTGCTTATCTGAGCAGTGGATAGCAGGGAGGCAGAATGGTGGTAAACTTATGTACATATATATGTATACAGCCATGCAGACCAATTTGATGCAGTGTGCGGCGTATGGTCTGAGCACTGACAGGCTGACCCCCCACCCCTTCAACCTCTGCAGCAATGCTGGCAGCACTCATACGTCTATTTCCCAAACACAACCTCTGGATATGATGCTGAGCACGTGCACTCAACTTCTTTGGTCGATCATGGCGAGGCCTGTTCTGAGTGGAACCTGTCCTGTTAAACTGCTGTATGGTCTTGGCCACCATGCTGCAGCTCAGTTTCAGGGTCTTGGCAATCTTCTTATAGCCTATGCCATCTTTATGTAGAGCAACAATTCTTTTTTTCAGATCCTCAGAGAGTTCTTTGCCGTGAGGTGCCATGTTGAACTTCCAGTGACCAGAGAGAGTGAGAGCGATAACACCAAATTTAACACACCTACTCCCCATTCACACCTGAGACCTTGTAACACT
>NW_015555724.1:8521-9518 GCF_001515605.1 Sinocyclocheilus anshuiensis
TGATTAACAGCACTGCAAAAGACATTTCGCATTTCTGAAGTATCAGTGGCGCAGCGAGTAAAACGTGAACTGTTTGCTTTTGACGCAGTCGACCCAAGTTCGATCCTGGCTTTTGTCAAACTCATGCTTCTCCTTTTCCCATCACATACCAGATCAGAAAGAAAGAAATTTCATTTCAATAAAAATTAAGTAAATATTTGAAAATACGCCTCAATAATACAGTGTTGTGTATGCTTTAGGTAGGTTTTTGTCCCAATAAAGTGGCATTCATCTAATACAATTTATATATACAGTATATGATAATTTACACTCAATATGTTATTGCATACTGTTTTATAATGTACTACAGTATTGAGGTATAAATATCTGCCACCTAACTACTATTTACACTCCTGTTGCTAAAGAAAATGCTGCTATTTTAGTGTAAACAGAATTGATCATTATTTGCACTTAGTGTAACTAGAATATATCGCTTTTTAATATATCGCCACTTAGTGTAACTACCAAAAATATCAATAAAGACAGCTCAGTGTTGATTTAGTTCTGTCCAATATGTAAAGTTAATCAATTATGAAATGAGTTCAATTGGGCAATATAGCATTGTTTACTAGTATGAAGCCTTATTAACAAGCCTTTGTAAAAAGAACAGTTAGCTCATTTGTTTCTAAGGTAACAACCTTGACAGCTGTGCTGAATTAATGTTCAGTGTTTGTCATGTGATATATATATATATATATGTATATATTCATATTCTGTTTGGTGCTGCTACTATAAATTATACGTTTTTCCCCTTATAATTTACAATATATTTTATTAAATTATATATTATAAATATACAATATATATACATATTCAGAATATAAGTATCACTTCAAGTAATAGCAAGAAATATGATTTAAAAAATTGAAAAAATTCTGTCATCATTTACTCACCCTAATTTTGTTCCAAACCTGTATGAGTTTCTTTCTTGTGCTGAACACAAAAGAAGATATTTTGA
>NW_015555724.1:9666-10238 GCF_001515605.1 Sinocyclocheilus anshuiensis
ATCATAAGAGTAGTCCATGACATTTGTTCGCTATATTCCAAGTCTTTTGAAGTCATCCAATAATTGTGTGAGCAAAAGGCTGAAATTTTAATTATTCTTCTTCGTTGTATATTTTCAGCTTTTATTTTAATGTTTATTTAATCTTTAGTCATTTTTTGTTATGTGGTTTTGTAATTTTTATTAGTTATATATATATATATATATATATATATATATATATATGGGACTGTCTTTCTTTTGAAGAACATAGAAGAAATTCTGAAGAACGTTTATTGAGGTTTTTCCTGTATAATGAAAGTAAATTTAGGCCATTAAGCACCAATGATAAAAAAGATAAAAGCATAAAAGGATCATAAGAGTAGTCCATGACATTTGTTCGCTATATTCCAAGTCTTTTGAAGTCATCCAATAATTGTGTGAGCAAAAGGCTGAAATTTTAATTATTCTTCTTCGTTGTATATTTTCAGCTTTTATTTTAATGTTTATTTAATCTTTAGTCATTTTTTGTTATGTGGTTTTGTAATTTTTATTAGTTATATATATATATATATATATATATATATATATACACA
>NW_015555724.1:10296-48022 GCF_001515605.1 Sinocyclocheilus anshuiensis
TATATACACACACACATTTATTAAGCTTATAATTTTATTAAGCGTAATTCTTCGAAGTTACTTAGTAGAGCAACATTACAAAATTCATATAAGTTTGTTTTTCATCTAATATTTATTTATTTCAGCTTTATTTAAATTAACAAAAATTGCTTTTTATAGTTTTAATTTTAGTTATCGATAACAACAGTGAATCAGTGCATTAACAATGTCAAACCTGGTGCAACATATTTTGACTCATATTTGATTATACAGTATGTTCCTCACAAAAATCATTGTATTGCTTCAGAAAACTGTAATTATATGAGAAAGAGCTGCACAAAGAAAGTCATAAAGGTTTGAAATGACATGAGGGTGAATAAAAAAGATGACAGAATATTCCTTTTTTTGTGAACTATCCCTTTTTAACAAACAATGATAGAGTGATACACTTGACTGATAGGAAAACAGTTATTTTCAGTTGTTGTGTTCACAACTAAAAAGTGAAGTAACTACTTTTTATTAACTAACCAACTGTGAAAAAGTATTTATACTGTTCAGATAATTACTTAGAATAGCCATAAGGCTGATACAATTTTGAAGAACATCCTTTTGAAATGCTGTAAACAAGAGAATTAATTTATATTTTACAGTAAAAAAATATAGGCCAAAGGAATGTGTTTTATGCTACTTCTCAATACCCGCAAGCATCTCGCAGAAGTAAAGATGTAAATGTGCTACAGCCATACTGTGCACTTCATCTGTGTTGCACAAAGCAGGTTAGAGTGCACGTTTTAGGAGCGTGTCAGTCTGTGTTGCAGTCCGCGTGCCGTCTGCCTCTTTATCCCGATCGAAACAATCGTTTCCAGCTAATCGGCACGGCCACCATTCATTAGCACTTGACCACAGGAGCTCTGCTCATCAAACATTAACTCTCCATACTGAATTATTGATTAATCAGCGGCTCTGATCAGCAGCTGTGCATTGCTACAATGAGAGCATCAGGAGGATGGTACACAAAGAAATTCAGAGAAGAACTTTGGTTTGTCGCCACCACTTGGCTGTGAGTTTGTGATTTCTGTGGGGATGTGAGTGTGCTTACCTGTCTGTAAGTAAGAGTTAGAGATGTGCCGATCGGCATAACATGCACCGAGGGATGGTGACTGAATTGAGGAGATCTGTCTAGCTGTCCAAGTTGTCAATGTTCTTTGCTCACACAGATCTGATAAATTTGTCCTCATGCTGTGAGGAGTTTACAGGCCACTTCTTCTGTGCTGCAGGGTTAATGTGCCACCTGTGGTGGACCGGTTCAGACCCAGAGAGGGTCATTAACTTCTGGAGGTTACCCACAGTGTGGAGGCCTGAGCTGGATGCTCAAGCCTGGAGAGAGTGTGCTGTGCTGGGCTTGCTTGGCTGCCTCCGTTCCTCAGATGCCTAAGGAGGAGACATCTGCCACCCAGGCTGTCTTCTCTTTGCTCTCTTTATCACTTTACCTGAATTGTGTGTGTGTATGTTAACTTCATGGACACTTCCTAAAACTAATTTGTTCAACTGCAATTCATTATCTGTTCATTATCCCTCTGTCTGTCTGTCTGTCTGTAAAAACCATCTCATGCAGAAATTCAGTAATGTAATAAAGAAATAAATAAAATATAACTGCAAGCAGTGATTATTGGTGTTCAAGCGCTTTAAGGCATTTAAGCACATACAAAAAAAAAACAGGAAATTTTTTAGCAAGCCTATAATGACCTAAATCAATTATTAAAATTAGCATTTTTGGCAATTCCAGGTACTTTACCATAGAAATTTTATGTTTTTTAACATTTGTTGCTGTTATATTGCCACCTATAGTCCGATCTCCATGCTTGTTTAGAATCATATGCTGCATGTGCTCACCTAATTTTGAAGATCCAAGTTTTAATTCAAGAGTTATAAGCTTTTGGGTATATTTGGCCACGTCCTTTTTCTAAGTGACCCTGTTAAAGCTAACCAAAGTGAAAAGTTCAACATTTTTTTTGATAATTATTGACCTAGAGAGTCCAGAGAATTGTACTGCAGTGGTTTTTTTGAGGTTAAACAAAAACCTACGGTTTTTAAATAATCTTGAATAATTAGCAAACAATTTGATTGACAGCAGTGGTTCTTGAGGCAAAGTTGTTCAGAATAAGTAGATCTATCATATGATATGAATGGCGTGTTACACGTTTACACGCTTGAAAAATTTGTTTGTCTTCATCCAAGGATTTTGACCTTACCGTTTGGTCTGTCTGATCACTTTAGGTCAGAATGGTGATCTTTGAGAATCTTAACAATTACAATATAATATAATTTAATTATAATAAATATAATAACAAAAAGCCAGGGTATCTCAATTTTTTTGTACATGGTATTATGGCAGTGTTATTTTGTTTTCATGTACTGTGGTAATACCATGTCTGTTTGAGCACATAATAAATAAAAAAAAATGAACAAAAATACCGTGGTAATAACCTTAAAAAGTACTGTGGTGGTACCATGGTTCAGTGATGGTATCATATGGTAATACTATGATGCTTAAAAATGCAGTGTTAAAATGATAGTCCATGGTACTACTACGTACTACTTTGCACATTTATTGTACATTGTACTATGGAAATACCATGTTTTTGCTCACGTACCATCCTTGGTTTTCTTTGAATTATCTCTTAGTACTGTGAAAATATCTTATCTAAATATCTAGTATCATGGTGCTAGATATATTTATCAAAACAGTATGGCATTACCATTTGATACCATCACTGTACCACAGCACTTTTCTACTTTTCTGTAAAGGACATAGGAGCAGAAACATAAAGCTGTAGGGGTACATTTACCTCAGTGTTATGAAACAGTCTTTAAGTGTGTGTGTGTGTGTGTGTGTGTTTGAGTGGGTGTAGTATGTGTCTGAGTTCTCCTGTAGGTCAGAAAGAGGAAGTTAATTCCCCAGGTTGGGCTCCTGACTGCCTCGTCTCTTTGATAGTGTCACTCTTCTCTCTTTCTGTGAGCGCTGCCTAAGATCTGTGCCACAGATACATCCTCAATAGCGCGCCACAGTTGCAGCTGTAATGGGGAAAATGTCACACAGGAGAAGAAGCTTCTAGACTCCTTTCAGCTCCTCTACCGAGCCTTTGTTAGCAACAAAAGAGCTACTGACATATTTTATAATATAAGCTTAAAGCTCTGCCTGAAATAACTGAAACTTCTCATTCAACTTTGCAAACATAAAGATTTGTTGGAGTTTACTATTGGCTAGTGATGGGAAGTTCGGATCATTCTACCCGGATCTTTGAATCTCGTTCAGCAAAATGAACGAATCCTTTAACAACTCATTTAATTAATTTCAGCAGAATAGAATTAAAATGTTACATCCTAATATCCAAATTCCCCAACACATCTATATGCAAACATTGATCACATTATATAAACTATAATGCAATCAAGACTAAATTATAAGAAACAGAAATGATTAATTCATTGCTTAGCTGACTGTTCAGTCTGTTAGTTCACCTCAACTCCCGAGTCTTCGGATCGGATTCTTCGGATTGAAAGCTATGCAGTCTTTACAGGAAACAGAAATGATTACTTCACCTTCCAAGTTTTTGGGTTCGAGTCATTCGTTCTTTTCTCACGTGACCGCTTCCCAGATCAGTATCTTGTAATGTTATGTTATATTTAGGAATTATCAAAGTGATTTTTCCCATCATACGAATGAAGTTTAAAGCATTAACCAACTCTTCATGAACGAACGACTCAAACCCAAAACCTGAGGACTCGAGAGGTGAACTAATAATTTCTGTTTCCTGTACAGAACCTATATTACGCATGCGTGGTTAACACGAAATGAACGAATCCCTCGCTGAGACAACCCGTCGTTCCTGAATCATATTAAAGATTCGTTCAAAATGAATGAATCGTTCAAGAAAGACCCATCACTACTATTGGCAGTCCTCACAAGTGGAAAAACATGAAGCAAGATAATGAAGGCTGACATAGTTAGGGAGATTTAGCAAGTGATTTGAAGCCAGGGTTACTGCGGGCCTCTCTATTGTGTCACGGTGACTCGCTGTCTGTCAGAAGTGTTGAATAGTGTTCTGGGCTGAGAACAGGGGATAGCGCAGTTCATTATCCATCTGTTACATATTTAATTCTGCGATTTGATAAAAAATGATCTAACATTTATGATGCGATCTATCTCATGGTAACATAGACACATTCATTTCATCTGTGGAGGCTTCCCTCGGGTCAGAGAGACTTTCCCTCTTTCTTCCATCACAAAAATCTTTTTTTGTTCCTAAATCCATATATATGTATATGTATATCATATATATATATATATATATATATATATATACACATTTATAATGTTACAAAATATTTCTATTTCAAATAAATGTTGCTCTTTTGAAGAATCCTGAAAAAATGTATCAAGGGTTTCAGAAAATATTAAGCAGCACAACCCTTTTTTATCATTAATAATAAGAAATTTTCCTTAAGCAGCAAATCTGCATTTTTGAATGATTTCTGAAAGATCATGTTACACTGAAGACTGGAGTAATGACTGCTGAAAATTCAGCTTTGCATCACAGGAATAAATTACATTTCTAAAATATATTAAAATAGAAAACTCTTATTTTAAATTGTAATAATATTTTACAATATTATAGTTTTTCCTGTATTTATGATCAAATAAATGCCTTAGTGAGCATAAGAGACTTATCAAAAAAGAAAAAAAAAAATATATATATATATAAAAAAATCCTAAACCTTTGAACAGTAGTGTATGTGTTTGTATAAATACAGTACATATAAAAACTAAATACCATGTAAAACCATTTATTAATAAATGTATATTAAGATGTTGAATGAATACATATTCATTTATCATTTGCATCAAATAGTACTTTGGCATTATGGTATTCCTATAGTACTATGTTCACAAATCGATGGTAATATCATAGTGCTTTTTGTAAGTTTTTGTCACGGTTTATGTTTTATTTGTGTGCCAAGCAGCATAAAACAGAGCTTTTTTATATGATTAACCAAAGCGTTTTATATATTTTTATGGTATTTTTTAAAATGGTATTTAAAGTTTTAAATTGTTTCAATGAAACACAAATTTGGAAAGATCTGTTTATATATTTGTTAATGCATTTGTTTGTTTCTGTGTGTGGAGTCATGACCAAAGAATCGTTAAAGTGTGTGTGGTAAAGCATATGGCTACGCTGATGAGCTCTTTTTGGATGGCTCATTCTCACCGTGCTTGTGTGTGTCCTTTTATGTGAGAGTCAGAAAACGTGCAGTGCTGTTCTCAGGGTCTCAGATGTCCACTCTGTGGTCGTTTTTAGCGTCAGTGCCGCTTACTGTCATTTGGGACAGTTGCACACAGTCCGACACAGACGGCTAATTAAACGGGCTAATTATTATACTCCTCACCCTCCGATATTTATATGCCAGCCAGTTTTTCATATCCTCTCCTTCCTTTTCTTTATCTCCCCTTCAAGGGAAAAAGGGGTCAGTCAATTCACACTCATTAGCTAAAAGTTTCGACTTGTTCCCCTTTGAAAATGCTCTCCACTGAACTGGAGCTGGCGATGAGAATGGAGTCATTTCAGTATTCCTTATCTCACTCCAGCTTGGCTTGTTCTTTACTCTTTATGTCATTACGAGCCCTGCTGTTACGGATTCAGGTATTAAGAAATCTTTGGGCGCCTTTATCAGTCGGATGGCATCCAAGTTGAGACGTGCCAAGCCTGTCTGAGGTGTAAACATAATTTTGGCATTGTACTCTCCAAAAGTTAGCAACGTACAGTTCAAGAGTGCAGCAGTTATATGGTTAAACTTTCACATGTGATGTAACGTCATTGTTTTGGTTGTTCATCTTCTGATGCTGAGGGATTGAGTTTAGAAAATGATTGTCTGTAAATAGCTCACTATTCACTCCGTTGAGCCTTTCAGCAACCGTATGTTGGTATGTGATTATGAGCATGTTTGTGTACCTTTTTATTTACTGAAACTGTGCAAATAACTCAGCTGTCCTGCTGTGATCCAAAGAATAATTAAAGAAATAGTTCACCACCGAATAAAAAGTTGGTCGTTATTTACTCAATTTTATGTTGTTCGAAATGCTGTCATGTAGGAATCAATAACGTTGGATTATCTTAATTATGTTGATTTTGCTGTAACATGTTTTAATATGCACAAATGCAAATTTGAAAGCTTAAATTGTAGGCATGAATTTCACAAGATCTACTTTTATGATATGGTACTTTTTATGATGTTGTCTCCTTTTGTTTGAAAATGAGCAACCTGGACCTGTCTTAAACATCTTTTGTGTTTCATGGAACAAAAACAAACATCATGAGGGTCTTTCAAATGTCACGAGGATGTATAAATTACAGTATATATATACAGTATAATTACAGTAACTTATTTTGGGGTGAACCATCAATGATGGCAAAAAAAACAAAAAAAGATAGTCAGATAGTATTTTATTCTGTCCAACAAAGAAAGTTTTTACATAAATCCATTGCAGCACTAACTTGTTATTTGGTTGCTAGGGTGTTGCTGGATTGCTGCTAAGGTTTGCCATTTGGTTATGATGGTGGTTGCTAGGGTGTTCTGGGTGGTTGCCAGTAAGTAAGCAAAGCTTTAGTTTTATAGCTTTATTTTAAAAATGTGGTTTATAGAAAACATACAAATGCCATACAGTTATGTAATTTGAGCAGAATTAAGTTCTAAAATAATTATAAAATAAATAAAGGAAAATTTTTTTTTTTGTTTTTTTTTTTTTTTTCTTTTTTTCAAAGAAACATAAAAAATGTATCACGGTTTCCACAAAAATATTAAGCAGCACAACTGTTTTCAACATTTATAATAATCAGAAATGTGCTGAAAATTCAGCTTTGCCATCACAGGAATACATTATATTTTAAAATATATAAATAGAAAGCAGTTATTTTAAATTGTAATAATATTTTACAATATTCAATTTTTTTTAGTAAAAAACAAAACAAACAAAAACAAAACAAAACAAAACAAAAAACTTGCCAATCCCAATCTGGTAGTGTATTTGTCTATTTTTTCTTCCCCCCCACCCAATTTTTACTGTACTTTCTTAAACATCTTCAGCTCTTCTAAACATTCTGTTAAACATATTTTGTGTTTCATAGAACAAAAACACTCTTACGAGTTTCAAACGACATGAGAGTGAGTAAATATGAATTTTATTTTGGGGTGAATTATTTATTTAAAAGCAATGGCAGCGAACAAAACAGCCAGACATTTTTCACATTGTTAGTTTGCTTTATTTTGCCCAACAAAGAAAGTTTTGCCCAAAGCCATGGCAGCCCTAACTTTCTGTTTGCAGTGGAACACACACACACACACACACACACACACACACACACACACACACACGGACATCTATACACACATGCACAGGCAGATTTCTCCTGGCTGAGCTGCTCTAGATGGACACACTGGCCTCTCATGTCTTTGTGAGGACTCAAGCTGCTCTCCATGAAAAGAGGCTCTCCACGGCGGAAGAGAGGTGAAGAAAAAAGCTGATTCCCTCTTTCTCTCTCTGCCTCCCAAATTCAGAGCGCTGGACTCTTGCAGTGCCCTGCGGAGGTTCACAGAAGTGAAAGCAGTATTTTTCTCTGGAGTTGTCTCCTCAATGTTCCACTTACACTCTGCATGGCTGCGTCAAATGCACACAAACACTCACACTGAGCCGTAATGGGTTTATAATTGTAAATGGACTCCCAAAAGTGGATGAAATCCTAAATGGATGATGGATTTCAGCTTGTTCATGTATTTGTTCACTTATTTATAATAATATGTGCTCACACACAAAAGCACCAGAGATTAAAGCTGTGCAAAGTTGTGTGGTCAACATTCCTTAGTACACACACACACACACACACACACACACACACACACGCACACACACGCACACACGCACACACGCACACACGCACACACTAAGATCTTACTGCTCATGTAAAGGATTCATTTACAATTTGACAGTGATTGATTTCTAATAAAACTTAGCCAAGTCTTTTTATCGGTTTAGCGTGTGATATGAAAGCATTCATTTCCTGTGAAGAGGGAAAGTTGATGCCAGCTCTGCTGCTGTTTTATGAATTCATATGGGGAGAAAAATCTGTGTTCAGAAGGTTTGTTTTAAGGCTGATTTTTGATTTGATATTTAGGCCAAATATGGTATGGAATATTGATACTAAACTAGTACTATTTTTACTTTGTCTGAAAGAAAATGTGAGTGCTTGTTCACTTGTGCAAACTCACCATGATGGTTCTGAAGTGTTGCTTATTGGTTGCCAGGGTGTTATGTGGTTGCTAGAACATTCCTGGGTTGTTGCTAGGTGGTTGCTATTTTTGAAAATATTTGGGTTGTTGACGTGACATGGCATTTTCACTGTCCCACAAGATAAAAATGAATATAATTAATATTGTCGTCATTTAAAATGCAGTAAATCATTAAACATTTATTTGCCCTACATGGACCTGTTGTTATAAAAGCTGCAGTGTTATTAGATTTTTTAAATTTTTGAGCCAAATCTCAAGTCTCAAGCATGGTTCGGTAAATTACAACTTTTTTAAATTAAAAAGAAAAACAAAAATGTTAATAAATACCTCCGACATAATTGTACAAGTGTCTATTTTAGTAAATGGCAATCATTTGTTTCATCCATATATTTCTGAAAGCGTAGGAACTTGATATATTTTGTCTCTGAAAACCATGTCCTATGGTGTGACACCATATCCTGATTTTAAATTGTCCAGTTCCAGAGAAACGCCTGTACTGTCACACCATAGGACAAAGATGTCACACCAGAGGACAAGGTCTCTTTAAAAAGCATTTTAAATAATTAAATAAGATTTTTTATTCTTTTTTGATAATTTCCAGTGTTTTTAAATGCAATAATTACATTAATTAAACTATTTTCTGATGTTTTTGCAGAAAACTTGTACTGTTATAAAGTGTCATGAAAATAAGTATAAAATGTGGTAATTTGTTTTGAAACCGAAATAATTGAGGGAGAGAAATTACTGGAAGAGAGGACATGGAAATATAGACAGAAAATTAACAGGGATCCACCAGAAGGGAGGAGATCCTAAGAGAATGATGCAGAAAGTAAATAGAATCAAAATGATGCTGAATATAGTTTGAATATCAATCATATTTAGCTGTGCCACACATGTAGCAGGGGGGCTAGAAAAGTTTCAGTAACATACTGATTGACTAAGAGACTGACTTTTGTTGATGAAAATGATTTTTTGTTTTGTTTAAAAACTATGTTGATATTGTTTGTATCAAAATTAAACTTTCTTTCTCCTTTGACATTTTCAAAATTAAATAGAAATTATTTAATAACTACCATTTCTGTCCTTTAGTGTGACGTAAATGTCCTATGGTGTGACACACATAAAAGAACCACAGATTTGTTTTTATCTCAAAATATCTAAAAAAAAACAAAAGATAAATCCCTCTCATGCTATTTATATATTATTAAGAGTTTTTTTTTTCTTAACTTTTGCTATGTCACACCATAGGACAAATTTATGGTACAGTTCAGTGAAAATGTAAAAAAAAAAACAATGAAAGAACTGATGAAGTTAGTGACCATTTATATTTTCACATACATAAATATATGCATTTCTTCTTCAAAAATGGTCTTTTACAAAATAAGCATTTTTTACTGCCTATTTGTCAACTACCCATTTATATATTTTTGTATATTTTATTTGTTATTTTAGCGGTTTTTATTTTATAAAATATATTTGATTTAATATTATTATATATTAATATATAAATTTTTTTCTTTGATATATTCTGTCATTGCTATATATATTTTTACATAAATATATATAATATGTAAAAAAATTTTATATATTATGTTTGTATGTATGTATGTACATATGTATTTTTTTTATTACATTTTATTACATTTATTTATTTATTTATATTTTTATATAACATTAACATCTGTTTTGCTATGTGCATTGCTATGGGATTTCTAGGGCTGTTGCTAAGGTGTTCTTTAATGTGTTGCTAGGTGGTTGCTAGGGTGTTCTGGGTGGGTGCTTACTGGCCCAAATCAAAAGTTTCCCAAGTGTCTGATATTCAGGTCTCACATGGCTCAGGTTCATTCTCCAGTTTATGCCTATTGGATTTGTTTTGCCTTTTGTCCACCAGGCAAAAACCATTAAAACAAGCACTTAAAAAGTAATAGCATACCTCTTCTCAACAAGCTACATGATTTGGGCTATCATTCACTTAGTTTGCAATATTAAAAATACAGTGCACCTTATTAAAAACAGTATAATGACAGCAACATAAGAGTCTATAGATCTGTATTAAAATAGCTTTGCAAAGTGGTCTTCCAAGACTTGGAAAGGTGTAGGAAATGTTACTCTAAGAATAATTATTGTTTGCCGCATTAAAACTTTTTGAAATCACAAGAAACAGACACAGATCACGATGCCGCTTCTGTTTTCCAAGTGCTCCGTGCTCATTCGAAACCGTGGGCTGTGTGTTCTGTGCAGGCAGATTGAGACGCCAAAGGCACACACTGTCTCCTTTGGCAGTCAGTTCAATAGCACTGACATAAAAGCATTTAATAACATTCTAATCACACGCTCTCGGCCTTGCCAGAAAAAAACATTTCACAGCTGAAATTAGCGCAAAATAACAAGAGAGTCCTCAAGAATCTGTTTAGCAAATCTGTTGTGATGCGGAAGAAATCTTCATTAGCGCTATCTCATCTGAAGATATCCGAAAAATCATAAATAGGTCAGGAATTAAATGCGAGCGCTAGTGCAGATAAGCTCGATATGTGGGGGAAAAAAACAAAGGTCAAAGTTATTACTCCAACCAAAAGTCAAAGCATCTAATTGTCATGACTGCATTGTTTTAATCGGCTGGATTAGAACTGCAGTGCTGTTTCAGACATGTATTGATCTACAGACGTGAGATAAGTAAACCGTACACTGGATTAGATGCTCTGGACTGCAGAGAGACACACATAAACATTTAGAGGAGGCAGGAAAATCTCAGATAAAATGTGAGCGTTTTTTCTATAATGACTTCAATTGTTATACGACCATACGCCAAGGGCAAAACAACAATTCATGTGCCTGTGTGAACAGAATATGATGCTCTTGAGTGCCTTTAAACGGCCTTCCTCTGCTTATCGTCTTAGCAGTCTATCTAGTCGGTCTCTGAAATGGTTTCACCTTTAGATTGCGTGGTGCACTACAGTTATTGCATCTATCAAGCTGCATTTGTTCCTTTGTTTATCCTGTTTTTGTCCTGGCTTAAAGTTGAATATGTTTGTGAATTAGACTATCAAAACTTGCTGTCGTGTCCAATCAGCCTTGTGTTTCCCTGTCATCCTAGTTCATGTTTAATTCCGTTTCCGCTGCTGGCTATGCGAGGCACGCGGCGGGCCTTAAGTCTCTCTGTGATGTTATCTGGGACGTCATACATTAATCATCTCAGCATTCAAGTGTGGAATGGCACATTTCCCTCATGAGCTGATCATGTACATAAATAAATGGAATGCACGGCCAATCAGATCAAAACTCAATGTCCCATTAATAAAGCCGGTTAATGCGATCATCGGGAGTGTTTATGACGGCTGTGCTTGGCCTGTATTTTGGAGTTTATTGCAAATGCTTTCCTGATTAATGCGATGGCTTTAAATTTATGAGCATTTCACGCCATGGTTGTTTGGTAATCTTGGCTTGATGTGAGGGCCTGTTCTCTATAAACTTTAAGCTTTAAGTCCATTTGCTCATCAGTTGTATAAGTGGCATTTGTTTATGAATATGCTGCTTGAAAAGACGACGTGGGCGACTGAAAGCTGTTGAGAGTTGTGGATTTTTCAAGATGTCTTCCTGGATCAATTCCTGGTGATTCATTAAGTGGATGGATGGATGGATGGATGATTGATAGATAAATAGACAGACAGACAGACAGACAGACAGACAGACAGACAGATAGACTAGATAGATGACAGACAGACAGATAGACTAGATAGATAGATAGATAGATAGATAGATAGATCAATATGGCAATATGTAAGTTAGTCATTATTAACTTCTTGTTTATTGAACTGTTGCATTAAAATAGTTTCACACTTGCAGTTGTGCTGGTCTGAATATCAGAATAACAGCAATATTTCCTGTGTGGTCCTGCTAAAAGATGCATTGTTTGTTCATATTTATTGTTAGATTAGATTTATTACTAATGGTTAGATTAGTTTTTAGATTGTAAACAATTAGTTTGTAAGAATAAAAAGTCATAAAATGTAATTTGGGTACATAAATACATTTGAATAAATAACTACAACAACTATTAATAATAATAATTATTATTAATTTTATTTTAGGCCAACAGGTTCTAACTCAATCTGATATAATCACATTGTTATTCACATGGTGCAGCTGATTGGCCAATGAGCTTGCTGCTCAGCATTCAAATATTTGGCTAGTGCTTGCTGTAGCAGTTGCAGCGCGCTTCAGAAATCCTCCACCTTCCCCAGCTCCACCTGTATAGATCTGCTACAGGGTAATTTCATGTATGTTATATATGGGGGTTATTTCATATTTGCGCAGCAGCAGTATTTACTACATGCTCACAGCAGCATGTCTGTGGATGTATTGGCAGTAACAAGTCTCGGTACTTGCTAGGCTTGCCGTGATAGACGGTGCTGACGGTGATACCGGTGTTAAGCCGCAACACCGGTTACGTCACTTGCCCACCGCGTCACCGACCCCCACTGTCGTTTTGATTTTTTATAGTAATAAAAATAATTTAGTTCAGTAAAAGAACAGACACTACAATTAAAAACTGAAAAGTTCTATGTTTTATATATACTTTTATACTTATATATATGATAAAGTGAGTTTGACGTTGTATTTTGTTGTTGCATTCAAGCAATTGACGCCGAACTGCCGCTAATTCGAAAGTTAAAGTAAAATGCACGGCGCTTTTAAGCTATATAAAAGCGAAGGAAAGTCAGGAAAAGAGGGAAAATTAAAACGAACTAAAAACGAACAATTGCTTTACTCCGAATTTGCTGCTATTTGAAAGTGAAAGTAAAATGCGCACGCCGCTTTTAATGGCGGATAACGGATAAACCATATATTGTCGTAGGTTTATTGTCTTCATGTTTAATCAGTTCATACGTTTCTAGATGCTTTTAATTCAGTCACAGCGATCGCTAAATACCTTTGTCCATATTTTAGGGATTTTCGGGAACTTCATGTATTCAATTACTTCTGTGGTGCATCTGTGGATTTTCTGCGCGAGGGTGCCCTTTGGCGTCCAGAAATGAAACAGACATTACATGAGTTTAGCATTCAGTAATGCACACTCAGTCCTATAAATAGGCCTTAAGTAGGAAAAAATAATACTTCTCTCTAAAGAAATGTGAAGCAAACATATGATAATCCATGTTTTTCTCCAGTGTATAGAAGTGTACAGGAGTTTTTATTTTTTCTTTCCCCACAGTGGATGTATAAAAGGCTCATATTTCATATTAAAGACATGGACTCCATTTTTTATTTTACATACCTCCTGATAAAAATTAAGAAATTACTGTCAAAGATTTTTATCATAACATCATATGATGTACAGTTATAGGCCTATATGTTAACGAGTAACCCTGCAGTTTTCTGTAAAACAATAGTTTTCTGTTAAATACAATTAATATTGTTATTATCTTATCATTAATTTTTATCAAATTATTATATTGTTATTTTTTTGTTAATTTGTTTTAAAAATCACATTTAAATCGTAATTTTAACCAGAAAAATCGCAATTAGATTTTTTCCCCAAGTTGTGCAGCCCTAGTATATTAGCATGCTAAACTCAGAGTTGTCGTGACAGAATTACATTTATTCAAAATCATCTTTCTTAATGTACAGTGCACTTTCCTATAAGAGTATCCTCAAATTTGAAACAGAACATAGTCAGACTTGTGGTTCCATTTTGTTTTTTAGGAACTTTTCATACATTTTTCTCTAAAAATCATTCATGCAGGTAACCCCAATCCTAAAGTTAAACCTAAAATCTGAGGAATGTTGAACCAGGACCAGTAAGGATGCTGATCCAGGAACATATCCAACTTTGCAAAATCACTTTCACCACATAGATTTCCAACACATTTCTGTTTTGTTCCTGAATGAGCCAAATTCAGGTTAGCATCCAAGTTTCGACAGCCACCCCGTGAAAAGACTTGACTCACGGTAGATGTGCGCTCCCTGATTCACAAGTCATTCTGACTCTGAAATGAGTTGGAGTCTGAAAATACTGTTCTGCGCAGCCTTGAGTGAAATCAGTCATGCGTTTACACAAATAAAATGGAGAATATGGGATAGGGGGAGGTGTGTGTATGCGTGCGTGTGTGTGTGTGTTTGTGTGTGGGTGTGTAACTAATCAATACACCGTGGGGGCTATCGCCAGGCTTGAGTGCATTAAACAACAAATCTCTTCATGGCCCTACACACTTTAAGTCTCTATCTATTCATGTGCCTGTGGAGGGGGCCTTGAAGATTACTGAGACTCTGATAAGCAGACGTGTGTGTGTGTGTGTGTGTGTGTGTGTGTGTGTGTGTGTCTGTGTGTGTATAATCGCCCACAGGAGAGCCGGTCTAACAGATCTTAAAGTCCACAGTGGGCGAGAGTGAATAGTATGAAAATAAAGCATGAATGTGAATACTGACTCGCTGCATGTCACTTTCATGCACACCGTCACCTTTTAGAGTCAGCTCTCTGTCTCTTTTATTACTGTAAGTCGCTTTCTAGCCTCTTTCTGCTATCTAGTACAGTGCATATCTTACTCTTTCACCCTCTCTTTCTCTCTCAATCGAGTTTTCAATTAAATTTAGTGTGCTTTATTAGCATGACAAAAACTGCATATTGCTAAAGTGTATTGCAGTGTAGATTAATTACAATAATGGATATGGAGTAATCTTATTTAATATTAACAATAATTTTGTTTTATTTTGTTTAGTGGGTTTAATGTAAAAAGAAAAGAAATAATAGTTTACCCAAAAATGAAAATTTGCTGAAAATGTACTAACCATCAGGCCATCTTAGATGAATTTGTTTCATCATCAGAACAGATTTGGAGAAATTTAACATAACATCACTTGCTCACCAATGGATCCTGTACAGTGAATGGGTGCCGTCAGAATGAGAGTCCAAACCACTGATAAAAACAACACAATAATCCACAAGACTACTTGTGGAGAAACAAACTGTAACAAATTAAACTTATCTTACTTTAAGTCTTATTATTACCAAAGAGTTCTTTTATGGGTAATCTTGTTTTAAACAGCTTACTAACCATCAATTCAATAAAGCATGTGCAAAACATAAGACTCTCAGTGATAAATGCATGTATTACTAGACATATAAACTTCAAGCAAACATTGTTCAACCCCACAGCACAATGAACAGCATATCGAAAGGTAAATAAGTAAATTGAGTCCAAAAGGCAAGTGTAATAGCAGCTGTCTTTTCTGGATCCACTTCCACCCCGTTTCCTGAAACCACATGGCCTAAGAATTGTAGCTCGGTCTTGAGAAAATGGCATTTCTTTAAGTTCAGGGTCAAGTTGGCATTGTGGAGTCGACAAAAGACTGTTTCAAGATCTTGAAAATGCTGCTGTTTAGATGGCGAGTACACAATGATATCGTCAATGTATACAAAACAGATGCTGCCTCTCAACTCTCCCAATACCCTCTCCATAAGCCTCTGGAAAGTAGCTCCTGCATTTTTTAGGCCGAAAGGCATAGTAAAGAAATGATATAGGCCAAAGGGGGTAATAAAAGCCATCTTTTCCCGGCTACCCTTCTCCATTTCCACTTGCCAGTACCCCGATTTCAAATCCAGTGTGCTAAAATATTGTGCTTCATGCATAGATTCTAGAATATCATGGATAAGAGGCATAGGATATGCATCTTGAGGTGTTTTGGCATTTAAACGCCTATAATCAACACAAAATCGTAGGCTTTGATCAGGTTTAGGCACAAGCACAACTGGAGAAGCCCAAGGAGATTGTGAAGACTCAATAATTCCATCTTGGAGCATCCTTTCAATCTCTTCTCGAATGATTTCCTTCTTTAGAGGTGAGACTCGATAAGCTTTGCACCTCACTGGAATAGCATCTGTGGTTATGATCTGATGAGTGGCCACATTGGTTCTCCCCAACTTATCGGAACAGAGAGAAGGCCATGCCTGCAAAAGCTGTTGTATCACCTCAGGATAGTCATGCGTCACATCATCCTTGATTGATGACCTCAACCCTGTTAGTGGCTCGAGCACTTCAGAATCAAGGGGTAAAGCCATATACACATTGACTACCCTTTCCTCCTGCCCCTAGTGGCTGGCGGAGAAATGGAAACACCGTCATTCGTCCATTCACACCTAGTTCGTAACTATGTTCTCCCACCTGCAACCGTACTCCAGTTTGACTTAAAAAATCCAGACCTAAAATAAGGGGAAAGGCAAGCTGTTGGTCCGACATCACATAGGTGTCAATCGTCCAAAACCTTCCATGCCACTCATAAGTAACAGGTACTCGGCCTTCTGAGGTTTGCACCTTACCATCAGCTAGCACAAAATTCCTGTTGAAATTCTTCTCCATTAGTTCACCTGGTTTTGCCAGCACTTCCCACACCTGTCTCTGCATTAAAGTAAATGTGGAGCCAGTATCTAAGGGTGGGGATTGGACTAGAGCTAGATGCTGAGTTTGCCCGGACAAGGCTTTGGAGACATTAGCTTGGCGGGCTGTCAGATTTTTTTTTCCCTTTCTCACCGACTTTAAGCTGATTTACTTTGGCCCAATAGTCTCTCTTGGAATTGAGGTCTCTTTCCACCACTGATCCTACTTTCACTAACTGCTCCACTGTATGCACAGCACCTCTTAAACTTCCTGCAAGAGAAGGGTTACAGTTATTAAGAATTCTTGTAACCACCTCTTCTTCCGGAAGGTCAGCTTTCCACTTCAAGCACAATGCGCTATAGTCGTAGGCAAAATCTCTAATGCATTGATCTGGACCCTGGATCATATCTTTAAGCTGTTCCTCTACCTCAGTGAGGTAGTCCGTGGGAAGGAATGCCCCCAAGAAGTCTCTTTTAAACTCAGCCCAGTTACGGATCTTGTTCCTTTCTGCCAGCCACCAACTCCTGGCTGGCCAGTAAGAACAGCATTTAAAGTGGCGACCAGTTCGGTGTCCGACATGTGTCTGAGTGTCAAAACATTTTCACAACATTCCACAAACTCCATTACATCACATGTTTCTCTAGTTTCTCCAAACCTAGGAAATTCTAAATTTATTGGGGGTTTAGCATAGGAAGCAGCTGGTACAGATGTATACATTCTCTCACTATCTGAACTGACAGCTCCAACAGAAAAACGTGTCATGGGAGTGCTGGTTTTCATGATGCGGGCAACCTCCTTTCGCCATTGCTCATCCCGCCTTCGAAGACACTCTATAACTCCTCGTTCAAGCTTAACCAAGGATCTTTGCATAAAAGTTTCAATGTCTTCAAAACGTTGATTCATTGCATCTCTGCAAACAGCTTCACGGTTCAGTGCACTCTCATTAGATGTTCGAAGGTCATCTTTCAATGTATTAATTTCAGCACATAATGTCTGGACTGACTGAGACAGACTTGATATTTCAGAACTCCTTCTTCCCATCTCACTCCCTACAGGATTCAAAACTGGTTGAGTCTCATCCTCACTGTCTTCTGCTGGGCTGTCAATATACATTCCACTTAATAAGGAGCTTATTTCCACGACAGATTCTGGGTTTCGGTACGTTTCTCCAAATGGAGCAGGGTTAAAAGGAAGGGACTCTGCTACACCCACATTATCTACTGAAAGTACCTCAGCATCTGGATTAGAATGATCTGTTTCCATTGTGAATATAAAACACTGTGCCCATTGATGAATCAAACAATACAGCTGAACATATTTCACAAGAATTCCCCGTACGGGCCACCATCTGTAACAAATTAAACTTATCTTACTTTAAGTCTTATTGTTACCAAAGAGTTCTTTTATGGGTAATCTTGTTTTAAACAGCTTACTAACCATCAATTCAATAAAGCATGTGCAAAACATAAGACTCTCAGTGATAAATGCATGTATTACTAGACATATAAACTTCAAGCAAACATTGTTCAACCCCACAGCACAATGAACAGCATATCGAAAGGTAAATAAGTAAATTGAGTCCAAAAGGCAAGTGCTGATATCAGTCCATGAGTCCCATAAAGGCACGGATATCCAAATACCATCAATTAGAGTCCACAACAAAGAAACAGTCCAAAAAGAAAACAATAATCCCCACAAAAAAAGGTATAAAAGAGGAGAAAAAAACTCGATCAGTCTCACCCACGTTCTCTTCTCAGGGATTTCTAGATCCCACCTGCAATACTCCAGGAAAAAGGGAAAAGTAATCCACAAACAATCCCCGACAGAGAAAACATACTTGGTCACTGAAACTTCGGCCTCAACCCCCCAATTCAGGTAAACCTCCAGTCAATGGCCAGATAGATCTTAAATCCATGGCACTGGCCCTAGTGAGAGCAAGGCATTTCCCAGCACCTTTGTTTGCCAGCCTCTCAGAACATGCCGCCTATCACTCCATGTGCCAACACCTTAAAAGCAAAATGGCCACCAGTTCCCACTTCCTTAAATAGGGGCCTTTTACAATAAGAGTCCCTCATATTCCCAATTAAATTCCAGATTTAAATAACCATAACAAAAACATAAACAATTATCATCACATTATTAGAAATGTTTGAAATGATTTGAATATCTGAAATTAACACTATTTCTCTGTTTTGTGGCGGTGTCACAAGGGCTTTGGCCTGATGAACCTGCAATAACGCCATGGCGTGAAAGGCTGAGCCCGCCTCCCCACAGGCTCTGTAAGTACTGCTAGTTAGACCTAACGAATACTAACAGGCCGCAAGGGGAGACACGGGTCACCCCGCAGAGTGGTAGCGGCTGTGGGACACAGTTGCATGGCCACAGACCGCTCCACAGAGGGAATGCCTGTGTACCCCAAAGCGGCCCTGCCATCGAAGGTGGTGAGGGAGGAGGAGCTGCAAGATTTGTTTCTGGCAGGAAAAGGTGCCTTCCACAATCTCATGAGCTCCTCATGCACTTCTGGGAAGAATGACACCAAAGGGGGGCATGACCCCCACCGACGAACCACTCATCACCAAATTACATTCCAGATTTAAATAGCCATAACAAAAACATAAACAATTATCATCACATTATTAGAAATGTTTGAAATGATTTGAATATCTGAAATTAACACTATTTCTCTGTTTTGTGGCGGTGTCACAAAACTCATCCATATCTTGGATAGCCTGAGCCAATTTTCAGCAAATTTTCATTTTGGGTGAACTGTCCCTTTAAGATCTACAGCATTGTTGTCACAATATAAATAATAAGTAAGTTTGACTGAGCCTCAGTTTTATTTATTTATTACTATTATTTTTTTTATTACAGGAAGGCACAATGGATGTACACAGCACCTCGTAAAAAATTGCAATTAAAATGCACTTAAAAAAAAAAGTATATTGACAAGACGTAAACATTATGTTTTTGCATGAGACTAGTATGATAGAATCATCTGCTAAACTGTCGGTGGAAAGTTATGTAATCTGCCAATTTCAATGTCAGGGCCACTATGCTAAATATTGTAATTTTCATACAGTATGTGCCAAGATACCAGGAAGAGACGTGATGCAATTACCGCAAACCACTGTTTGCATGGAGCAAACACCACTCATAGAAATGACATCGGTAACACATAACCAGAAGTTCATCCACCTAGAAAAGTATTCCTACCTCAAAAAGGATAATTATACGACTTTACAGCTTGAATAATAAACTGGCTTTCGCTGAATAATTTGTAGACGTCCTTAACAAAGATACACACTTCACATTTCTGCTTTTAAACTCTCCAGAACACAACTCTACAGAACCACTGCAGCCATGTTTTTTTTTATTTATTTTGAAATTGAGGGACAAGTCGAAATTATTTTTATTTTCTGTGGTAATCTGCATTATTCCACCTCTGCCAAAGCTTAACTTGCTTTTTTATTGCTTGAAAATCCCTTTTTGTCATCCATTTCAAGCAGTGTGCTGCTTGAAAGTTTGTGAACCCTTCGGAATTTTCTATATTTCTGCATGAATATGACACAAAAGATCATCAGATTTTCTCACAAGTATACTTTGTTGTTTATTTATTGAGAAAAATTATCCAGTGCTACATATCTGTAAGTGGCAAAAGTATGTGAATCTTTGTTTTCAGTATCTGGTCTGACCTCCTTTTGCAGCAATAACTGCAGCTAAATGTTTCTTGTAACTGCTGATCAGTCCTGCACAACGGCTTGTAGGAATTTTAGCCAATTCCTCAGTAAAGAACCACTTCAACTCTGTGATGTTGGGCTGCAAGTAACGTTTCTTGTAACTGCTGATCAGTCTTGCACATCGGCTTGTAGGAATTTTAGCCCATTCCTCAGTGCAGAACCGCTTCAACTCTGTGATGTTGGTGGGTTTCCTCCTATGAACTGCTTGTTTCAGGTCCTTCCACAACATTTCAATTGGATTAAGGTCCGGACTTTGACTCAGTCATTGCAAAACATTAACTTTATCCTTCTTTAACCATTCTTTGGTAGAATGACTTGTGTGCTTGGGGTCATTGTTTCGTTGCATGACCCATTTTCTCTCAAGATTTAGTTCTAAGACAGATATCCTGACATTTTCCTTTAAAATCTGCTGGTATAATTCAGAATTCATTGTTCCATCAATGATGGCAAGCCATCCTGGCCCAGATGCAGCAAAACAGGCCCAAACCACGATACTACCACCACCATGTTTCACAGATGAGATAAGGTTCTTATGCTGGAATGCAATATTTTCCTTTCTCCAAACACAACGCTTCTCATTTAAACCAAAAAATTATATTTTGGTCTCATCCGTCCATAAAACATTTCTCCAGTAGCCCTCTGGCTTGTCCACATGATATTTAACAAACTGCAGATGGACAGCAATGTTCTTTTTGGAGAGCAGTGGATTTCTTATTGCAACTCTGCCATGCAATCAGTGTTCTCATGATGGTGGACTCATGAACATCAACATTAACCAGTGTGAGAAAGGCCTTTAGTTGCTAGAAGTTACCCTGGGGTCCTTTGCAACCTCACAGACTATTATACGTCTTGCTTTTGGAGTGATCTTTGTTGGTCGACCACTCCTGGAGAGGGTAACAGTGGTCTTGAATTTCTCCATTTGTACACAATCTGTCTTACTGTGGATTTGTGGAGTCCAAACACTTTAGAGTTGGTATTGTACCTATTTCCAGCCAGAGGAGCAACAACAACTCTTTTTCTGAGGTCCTCAGAGATCTGCTTTGTTCATGCCATGATTCAGTTCCACAAACATGATCAGACTTTGATAGATCCCTGTTCTTTATATAAAACAGGACGGGCAATGACACCTGATAGTCATCTTATGGATTGAAACATCTTTGAACAGATGGACTCTAATTTTGCCTTCAAATTAACAGCTGATCCTAAAGATTCACATAAATTTGCCACTCACAGATATGTAATATTGGATCATTTTCCTGAATAAATAAACGACAAAGTATATATATATTTTTTATATACTTTATATTTTAAGTATATAATTTTTCTTATTGGAAACTTTCAGGACTTTCAGGCGTGAAAATCTGATGATCTTTTGGGTCATATTTATTCAGAAATATTGAAAATTCTGAAGGGCTCACAAACTTTCAAGCAGCACTGTATATATTTATACAATTTATATATACAATATATTAATGATAGCTTTGTTTAAGAAACAGATTGCAGATTGAACTCTAAGTTCTTATTCACAGAAAATCTTTTGTTGTACACAGATCTGGCCATCTTTTATTTTTATTGTATGGTAAAAAGCAGCTTGTACATTGTGATTTAAATAAGTCGTTTTGTTTCAAAAGATATGAGAGTGAGTAAATGATGACAGAAGTCAAATATCCCTTTTAGGATCAACTAAACATGAAAAATAAGCCTGAATGTGCCAATAACAGTTATAACCACCATAAGTTTATCTCTCTGTTGCTGATGCAGTCCTGGCTACAGAACATTTCTAAATATTTGTTTATTCTTCCTCTGCTATTCTCGCTGTGTGGAAGCAGTGTGGGAGTGACTGATAGCAGATGAGTGAGTCAGGAGAGAAACTCATACCCTGATTTTCATTCTCTCGCCTCTGTGTGTGTGTGTGTGTGTGTGTGTGTGTGTTTGTGTGTGTTTGTCTTACATGTGCGTATGAGACTGAGAAAGTGCTGGATTGTGTAAGATTGCTGCTTATTTTGAGGAAAACCATGTACACACATATAAACGCACACACATACACTCTGGTGTATTTGATCTCCAGAGATCATCTTCACACATCACTTGACATACAAAAACCATGGGCTTCAGCCACAGAGGGACATGGGTGAACCTGCTGAACTCATGTGTGTGTATTTGTGTAGGTACACTACACATATGTGCATGTAATATCCCAAGGGAAAAGGCTGAGGTGGTGATTTAAGAGTGTGTTTGAATTTCCACCATTGTACTTTCATACACACATATATGACTGAAGAAATGCTGCATAAAGAAATGCTCTCTCTATCCCCCAGTTGCTAACACGTTGTGCCTGTGTCATAGCTAGTGACAGTAATTGCTCAAAACGTCATAGGCACAAGTACACTAAAACCTACTTAGGGAACTATATGCTAAAAAAGAGGTATAGTTAAATCTATATAAGAAGCAACAAATAGCGCTACTCACTAGAGCCCTGCATTTCAGCCCGAACCCAACGGGGCCTGACTTATTTACGTGCCTAGGGCTGGGTTTTGGGCCAATTTTCACGTCATACTGTAGCTCACACGTGGGTTGCGCATCGGGCCTATTTTAGGCTTCTCCTTATTTTTATATTTTAGACATTCATCAGTTAAAACCAGTTAAACTCTGCGGACCCGGATACGGGTCCAAAATGACGTTAAAAATGTTTATGCTTCATTTACATAGCCTTCCTTATATGGTATCAGCCCATATATGGGTTCATTTGAAAGCTTGGAGTGTCTTCTTTACAAAGAATACCATAATTTGAGTATGTTAAATTTAGGCGAAAATACCAAAAAACGCCCTGAGCTTAAGTTTAAGGTGATGGAAAAGATGTGCTGCGCTGGTGGAAACAACATGAGACCATGCTACCACGTCCGCAACTGTCAAGTCCGACTCGCACAGTGTTTAGTGTTCCCGCCAGCATACTCTTGAGTGTCGGTTCATTTTTGTGACATGCTCCACAGTTAACAGAGGCCGAGACGGCAGAAAGCGCATCCTGTTATTTTACTAAAGCACAACGTTTTGTTGATAATGTTTAGTTGAAATGTGTCTCGGGCCAGGGCTGGGCTAGTGCCTAGATTTGAGGCCCGTGCAGGGCTGTAAATAAAGATTATTGAAGTACGTTTTACAAGAAAATGCTATTTCAGTCTTTCTACTTCAAAAAGTTACGTGCTGTTTCCTTGTAATTATATGTACATTTTACTAGTAGTTTTTAACTAGTAGTTGTTGTAAATCTTAGACCAAATGTTTTTTCAGTGTATTTCTTATCAATACTTTTCGGTACTGAAGTTTTGTGGTGCCACCAGTATGCCTTGCAGCTGGGTAATTTCAGATGACTTTCAGGTCCAAATGCTCACAAGGACTGTGAAAATGGCATTTGTTCGTTGTTAGTTAAAGGTCCAGAATTGTGTGTTGTCTTCCTGTACCATAAGCTGTTTTAAGTTGTTTTTAATGCTGTGTTTCATTTGCCTTTTAAGTCGGATGTCGGAGCTGGGAATGATGTCACGCCCCTGTTGACCCACTGAGTTTGAGACACAGACAAACAGATGTGCTAATAAACAATCTATCACTACTGTTTCACTTACTGTTGATGCGCTGAGCAGCCATCTATAAAGTTATTTGTTGTTGTTGAGTACCAAGTCAGAGCTGTGACTTGAAGAGATGTTCCAGTTAAAAGTTCCTTCTGGGAACTTTCTGACTTCCGAGAACAAATGCAATGCACTAATATACTGTTTTGTAATGTAATCTTTTAAAGTCGGCATTAAATGTAAAATTAGCAATCTTCTTTTAACATCTGTCCTGAGATATATCAGAGTAAAACGGCATATCGAGCAAGAAAAAATGGAAGGTGGGACTTGATTTTGTCAATCTGGAATTGATTTGATTGTTGTTGTTCTCATGGATTTGTTCTTTGGACGAATCTCATGGATTGTTAATGTTTTTTTTTTTCTTAATTAAAGATTACAGGGGCAAAAAAAAAAAAAAATGAGCACAGATAAATAATTTATAATGAACACTAAATAGAAAATATGAATTGACAGTTTTATTTCATGGTGACTGCGAAGCTTTTGGAACAGACTTTGCACTGAGAAAATAACTATAATGCATTCTACGTAGGCAGTTACAGAGTTTTCTTTGCAATTAATGCAAGTATTTACAAATCAATGGCTTTAATTAAAGATTTAAATTTCCACTGAGCACTTCAATAGTAGCCAATCTAACTTGTTGTCACAATCATTGTGTACAAGCAACTGAGATTGGCTTATAAATGAAAGAATGATGCACAATTCCCTGACCCATGAATTACACAGGCCTACAAGTGATCATTGCTTTTAGAAGAGCTTGAATGTTCCTGGAATCAGGCTTTCATTAAACCATGAGCAAAATTACAGCTGTATCTGGGCTCCTCTGAAGTAATTTTCAGAGGCGGGCGGCAGTCTTTAAGGTCATTGTGAATAAATTAATTTCTTGTTACTATTATAGGAAGTTGTCAAATGGATGATGGCTTGTTCTAGCAAGTTTGATCAGGCTTCCTGATGTCATCTCTCTTTCCTGTCTTCTGTCTGATATTCTTGGATTTAGATGATTGTTCTGAAGCCTACTGTGACTCGAACAGCTCTGGTGATTACAAAACTCTTTTTTGCCTTTGTTTTTGACACCGTGTGAGTATTTCTGTATAACTTATGCAAAGAGTACAAGTATTTTTGCAGAACCTTTTCAAGGTTGCATGCATGTAGTGCCATATTTTCATGTGTAACTTTGAGTATGCATTGAGTCTGAGTTTTGTTATCGATTAAAAAAATGCATGTTGTTAGCATGATGGTAGTGGTGGTTTACCATAGGAAGTATGGCACCATCATTATGATGAGCAGTTCCATTATCTTGTTCTCTTGCTCTGACGTCACAATGACAGCAACGAGTGCACATAATGACACTTTTCTCCTCATAGCTGCCCTCTATTAACTATTTAAACTCGGCTAATCATTAATCTGTCTAGCTGCTTATTAAGTCAAATATTTATTAGGCCCAATGAGGAAATCCATATTTCAGATAAGACTTCTTCTCATCTTTTCTGCTGTGCATTACATATTCATGCTATTACACATGACAAGCTGACTTGTGATGTGAAATCAGTGATAGCCTTTCTTGGGAGAGTTTTGTTCAACTTTTGAAGAATCTCCCTGTACCACTGGCTCTGGTTCTTCTGTTACATGCCGTTATTTTCTTCATTAGCTACTTGGCTGGGAAGTGTCACAAAATGGCAGCACTCTTGACTATTGGGTCATTCTACAATGGTGCCTTCCAAGAAGAAGCTTTTGTTATCTGTATTGCTCCAGATTGCACTTAAGTGGCGAACTGTCCCACAGTAGTTTCGATTTGAGCCATTCGCGTGCTGTAGGCTTTTGCTGTGCTAATTGTAAGGCGTCCACAGCTGTTTTCACTCAAGAGTTGATAAGTTGTGTATTTATTTGTTATCTGCGCACTGACACGTACACGTAAGCGTTCTGTCGTGTGAAAACCGCGTCGGGTAAAAACCTGCGACTACCTCCTTCCACCCTCTCTCACATCTATTATGTGCTTCCAACACATCCCTGTGGTCTTTCTCTACAGCGCTCTGACATAATACACAGACGGCGATGCAATCTTGCTAACCTGCATCCTATCTGCACCTCCTCCACTGTACCTCTCTCTTTTTCTATGGGTCTCTGGAATTGTCAGTCAGCTGTCAATAAGTTGAGCTGTTCACACATGTGTGGCATGGAGCATTGTCCTGCTGGAAAATTCAATCCTTGGGGAACATTGTCAGAGCAGAAAGAAGCAAGTTTTCTTCCACAACAACCTTGTTACGTGACTTGATTCATGCACCCTTCACAAAGACGAATGCTGAAGCACCCCCAGATCATCACCGATCCTCCACCAAATTTCACAGTGGGTGTGAGACACTGTGGCTTGTAGGCCTCTCCAGGTCTCCGTCTAACCATTAGACGACCAAGTGTTGGGCAAAGCTGAAAATTTGACTCATCAGAGATGGTCCGATTCTTATGGTCTTTTGCAAACCTCAGCCTGGCTCTTCTTTGCTTCTCATTGATGAAGGGCTTTTTTCTAGCTTTTCAGCCCTGTTCGGCATTCACTTCAACCCAGCTGCCGTTTGCCATTCTTTTTTGTAGGTCACTTGTAGGTTGTTGAGTGACATTTGAATGAGTTGGTGGTCATCCTGGTCATTGGAGAGTCGTTTTCGCCCTATGCTGATCTATAGCTTTGTTGTCCCCAATGTTTGCAGCTTGACCTTGTTCTTATGAACTGCTGTCTTTGAAATTTTAAGGATGGAAGCAGCCTGACGCTCATTGTGTCCCTCTGCCAGTAAAGCCAGAATTTAACCCTACTTTTCCTTACTCAAAACTTTTCTTTCTATATAAACACAAAAATAATGTAAACATACCTTACCTCATTGGCCAGCAAGAGGCAGTATTAAAATGTCAACCCTGTTACTATGATTTTGCATAGACACAGAGGCACCTTTATGACCTTGAGCAAAAAATATATAATGCTGTCAAATCTGTTTCTGAAGACAATTATATCCGAATATATATTAAAAGTTTATTATTTGATGTTTGATGTTGTTTGAGATGGTGCAAAATGTACTTTTCAAGCTGAAAATGTTTCCTAGAATGACCCTGCTTACCTTCAAAGCAAAAGAAACACTTCACATGCAGCAAATTTTCCCACGTTCAGTCAAAAATAAACAAATCATTTGTGAATAATGCACTGTGCTAATGCTAGTGTTGTCAGAGAGAGAGAAATAAAGAGAGACAAACAGAAGGGAATAGAGAATTGTGGGTAATTAGAGATCTGGAGAGGCTTTATCGCTGGCCTGAAGTAGAGGCCACACATTGCAGTGTTCCACAGAGCACTGGAGCATGGGAACTGCCTCGGTCTCTATAGTTCCTCAGAGGAGACCACTTCTCCAGACTGGTGTCCTCAACCCAGCACAATACCCACAGCTTCTCACGGGCTCCGTCCCCTCTAGCCATTCCCAAATCCTACCACACAACCGGCACAATCAGCCGCGAATACCAATGCCCAGATTAGACGGATTCATTCACCATACTCTCCATGCACACATTTGAAGAGCCCTGGGAGAAACTCTCACAAATGTATGAATGTGTGTCACATAGTGAGAAAACTTTCCTCTCTAGCATGTGTGTGTGTTTTAACAGATGGATGATTCATCACCGTCCTCTCTCAGCACAGAGAGGGTGCACTGAACTGATGCCTAAAAGGATCGTTTTATTTCCACGGTACCGTAGCTTCTCAGTGTTGCACAGTATGGTAAGGAATATGGTTGATTGTAAAATATAAAAATAGAAATCTGAAATGTGTTGCCTATTTTTAACTAGCATGAATTGCAAAAATAATGACTATTTTCAAACTGGTTTCCCTATCTACCATTAATTGAGCAAACAGGTAGTTCCGCACCCAAGGTCATGCCACTGGACGAGTTGCTAATCGGGATGCTCAAATAGAAATTTTTTGAAAGTGCTCCAGTGGCTCAATTTCTGCACTACCGATCAAAAGGTTGCAGTCAGTAAGATTTTTAGTTTTTTAAAGAAATAATACTTTTATTCAACAAGGATGGCTTAAATTGATAAAAAGTGCCTGTATGTCACATATGACTTATGTAATGTTACAAAATATTTTTTAAAGATTTATTTTTCAAATAAATGCTGTTTCTTCTGTGCTTTCTATTCATCAAAGAATTCTAAAAAATGTATCAGCATATTAGAATGATTTCTGAAGGATCATGTGACATTGAAGACTGGAGCAATGGCTACTGAGAATTCAGTTTTGCCATTGCAGGGATAATTTACATTTTGAAATAAATTAAAATAGAAAACAGTTAATTTAAGTTGTAATAATATTTCACAATATTACTGTTTTTACTGATCAAATAAATGCAGGATTGTTGAGCATAAAATACTTTTCTCAGAAGCATTAACAATCTTAGCTACCCCAAACTTTTGAACGGTAATGTAGTTGTCACTGCATGTTAAAATTGTAAAAAATATTTTAACCTTAAGAAGAAAAAAAAAACTCTTGGTCTTTAAAGGTCCCATGGCATGAAAATTTCACTTTATGAGGTTTTTTAACATTAATATGAGTTCCCCTAGCCTGCCTATGGTCCCCCAGTGGCTAGAAATGGCGATAGGTGTAAACCGAGCCCTGGGTACCCTGCTTTGCCTTTGAGAAAATGAAAGCTCAGATGGCCCAATCTGGAATCTTCCCTTTATGTCGTCATACGGGGAAAGGTTACCTCCCCTTTCTCTGCTTTGCCCGCCCAGAGAATTTGGCCCGCCCATGAGAAAATGAGCTACTACCGTGCGAGGCGAGCGCAATATTTTTTTTTCCTCGAGAGACATCATGGCTTGCAAACGAGCGAAGCATGGCAGTTGCCCCGCCTCTCTCCTCCTCATTAGCATTTAAAGCTACAGACACAGAAATGGCACGTCCTAAGGAAAGCTCATTGTGGGACTGGCTCGTAGTGGCTGAAATTCTGCACCAAGGCTGAATTTCGGGAAAGAGACTTCAGATACAGTACTATGGACCACTTAGGCCTATATAAAAGCATCCAAAAAGCAGCATGTCATGGGACCTTTAAAGGATGTGTGAAGCCACTAGTGGCACAGAAATTGCACATTTCACCTTTATGTGGCTCATATTTGTGGTTAGACACAGATTAAATGCACCCGTAATTGTTACTGTGAGTGTTTTTTTTTCATCTCACAATACCAGGAGACATTAATACAAATTATTCATGGCAAATTGTGCATTGGCTCTGTTTATAGAATTTGCTTGGTTTGATCCCAGCATTATTTTGGCTCCATCCCCTTTAAATAACGGCACGGCTGTTGTGGAATCTGCTCAAATGATATGATATGAGATCACATCACAATTTCCCTGACTACTATTTGAGCACTGAACTCAATTAAAATGCCAATCTGCCATCCATTAGAATATTAAAAAGAGATAAAAATCCATAGCCCTTCCAATTAAGAGTGTTGAGAATGTATTTAATAAGACTGCACAACTTTTACATGTTACTCAAATTCACTGCTGATGCTGTCAGTCCTGTTTATTGGGACAAATCAGCTGATCCCATCTGATCATCACCATAATGAGCTATCATCATACTATAACTCGCTTTTGCTGGATGGAGGTGGAGAGATGAAAAGAAGAAGGGATAGATATGAAAATCAAATGCACCACTGTATGTTTTTTATAAACAAAACTTGCATTAGTTAAAGGCATAGTTCACTTAAAAATAATTTTCTTTCATGTATATTTTTTAAAACATCCTTTTTTGTGTTCCACAGGGGAAAGAACAACATACAGTACAAGTTTTGGAACAACATGAGGGTGAGTAAATGATGACAGAATTTTCATTTTCTAGTGAAATATCCCTTTAATTTGAACCAACCGTGAATTCAGCGATATGAATCTTCATTTCCATCTACTTTGCTCCAAGCCTGCATTGAACACGTTACAACTTGATCTATATGCAGTTAACAAGTCTCCTTCAGAAAGAACCTTATGAAATATGGCACAGAAGGCCGTTTTTACTATGTTTCTTTATTGAGAAAGATCAATATGAAAATCAAAAGGCATCATAATTTACTGATTTACACTTGTTCTCAGAATGTAGCAATTATTTATCATCCCTTGTGTTTAATCGATAAGTCCTATCCTCCGAACTTCATCAGTATTGATTTTTCACTGTTACACTTTAGCATCTCTCTCTCTCTCTCTCTCTCTCTCTCTCTCTCTCTCTCTCTCTCTCTCTCTCTCTCTCTCTCTCTCTCTCTCTCTCTCTCTCTCTCTCTCTCTCTCTCTCTCTCTCTCTCTCTCTCTCTCTCTCTCTCTCTCTCTCTCTGTCTCTCAATGTATGTGCTGGTTGAAATCAAGCTATGTGACACTGTCCAATACTAGTGTTCTCACCTGCTTTTAGAGGCCCAGAATGATAACACACACACACACACACACACACACACACACACACACACAGTTTTTCTGGTTGTACAGTACTTTCAGATTTCTTTCTTTTCTGATAACAATTTTCTTTTCTGTTTTTTTATTGTCATAGTAAAACATACTATGTCATCTAATGAGAGTGAGTGAATGATTACAGGAATTTTTGGGCGAACTATCCCTTTAAAATCTACACAAATAACTGTAATTGACCTCCAAAAGCTTTACAATTCAGCACCCATTATGATTTGATTGACTCATGCCCTTCAAAACTGAAAACAACAGCCATACTTTGCATTTATTTACACACTTAACCTTTCCCAACACCAAAGGAGGCACTTCACATTATAGATCACAGAAACGAGCGAGTGGCGGAAGAGGAAGATGCTAATATCGAACGATGCTCTCTGATAGGGTCAAGTGCATCTGCTCTGAGCAAACCCAAGCATTACCCAACACCCTTTTTCATGTAAATAAAGGTTAAACAAGAAGCAACGCATAAAAGAATAATCACAAGAAGGTCAGTCAGTTGTTTTTGCTTTACTTTGTTTTGTAAACAAACAATAAGAACCTGAGACATCATTTTAGTCAAAACAGCCTTAAGAAGTTGCTCTGATCTCTGAAAACATCTAACAGATAAAAGACATCTAAGAAATCCTGAGAAGATGTCTAAGCTTAAATAATAATGTTTTATTTGTGTTTAGTCAATTCAAGATAAAAATGAAAAAATGACTGAATTGTTTGGATTAAATATAAATAGAGCGGTTCAAATGTATGTAAATAAAAAAGCTTCCTTTGGCTTGTCGCCCATTTAAAGACATGGAATTGATATACAAATCCCTTGTTTTTTTGCTCATTTTCATTTAGTCCATTAGACAAAATAGAACATCACACAACACTAAACCACAGCAAAAGCAGCTATTTTTATTGTAAGTCTGCATGAGTGTTTGGTGCCAAAGTTGTTTATTCTTTATTCAAGGAATACCTTGAATTCCTTGTACTTTTGATGATATAAAATATCCAAGGTCACTCACAGAAAGCACATATTCATTAAAGCTGATAGAATAGTAAAACTCGCAAATACATCCAGAAATGACCCACCTGCTGTTTAACACCAGGCCCCAAAGCTTGGCAATTTATACTTTTGACAGCTAAGAATGACCTCTAGGGACATATTTGCAGAGCGATTATGAGGGGTAATTGGTATAGGTGGGGAATAATGGCCTTTATTCATTGCTTCTTTTACCCAAACAATCCATTAAACAATATGCAAATGAGGCAGTTTGTTTGGCTATTTGAGGAGAGATGAACAATAATTGGCCTGTGCTTTAGTTCTATTGGCACAATAAGCTGCTCTGAGGCTTTTGGCGAAATTCGAATGTTTATTTGTTTGCACTTCCATCACTGTCAGTTAGCTCATGGCTTTTTTTTTCTATTCAGATGGGTTTCATTTCCAAATTTATGTCTGAGTTAGTTATCAGCATAGAATGTTTGTCATTACATGTACTAATTTGGATCAGATTGAGATCTTTGTACACACTTATTTACCCCTAAAGGGTGCATATCAATACCCAAACGGTACATATTAGTACATTTTGAAAAGGTATACTGGCCTAGTGACAGCTTTTGTACCTTTTCTTCTGAGGGAGAGTGTCTGTTGTCATATGTAAGGAAATGACTTAACACACATAAATTGTTATTATTTGAACTTTTGTAAGTAATATATATATGTGTTCCTGTGGCTCAGTGGTAGAGCATTGCGTTAGCAGCGCAAAAGGTTGTGGGTTCAATTCCCAGGGAACACACATACTGGTAAAAAATGTATAGCCTGAATGCACTGTAAGTCGCTTTGGATAAAAGCGTCTGCTAAATACATAAATTATTATTATTAAATTATATATATACAGTATATGTAATATGCACAGACACCTGGCTGACCCATTTTCAGAACCGCAAAACATAAATAATCGGTTAATTTTTTATTCAGCGAAACAATTTTTTTTTAAGAGCTGTGTTTCTTTATGTCATTATTCCTACAATGAAGTACTTCCCTGTCTTCTCTTCCATGGGGAGTCCTTGTAATTTGTTTTCATGGTTGTTTAATTTACACCAGCTCATTGTTCAGCCCTCCTGAACTCTTCTTTTCCCCTTGTTCTGATAAAACACGAGCCAGCTTGGAGGCATGAAGTCGGACTAATGTGATTCTGTTTTTAATGAATTAATTAGAAGCAGAGTTGCAGACAGATGCTCAGTTTCAAGAGAAACAAAACGCGTGCACTATTGTACTATCAGGTCTGCCTTTGCCCTGAAAACAACCTGTCAGTGATCACCAGGGCGTTGCTATGAGTTTGCAAAAGAGTTCTGAGTTGTTGCTAGCACATTGCTAAGTTGTTGCAATGATGGTTGTTAGCACCATAGATATGTATAGGTAGATGCCACATTCAACCGCTCTAGACACATCGACGCATCCGCCATCTTGAAACGGTCAGTGTGTCATCAACCTTACAATAAAAATCAATGAGTTTCAAGATGCCACAAAATTGCGCTGCCTCTAGTTGTAAAAACTGCAGAAATGTAAATTCCTGAAGAAATTGGATAAACTTTCACAGGTAAGAATGTGTTGGTTTGTGTTTTTAATATGTATTAACAATAATACAGCTACAGTACCTTTTAAATGTCATGCTAGCTAATAGCTTCTTCTTGTTGTATTATGTTAGTTTAGCAAAATCGTCTGTCTGTTGCAGATATAGAATGCATATAACTAGGGTTGCAGGCAACACAGGCAACTTGCTCTCGAGTGTTCACAGACCTGCTTTGACTATTCCAACATGGCGGACAGCTTACGTATAGCGACCCATAGAAACAACGGCTAATAGGGCATCTACACATATTTAGCACAATGATTTGTGGTTACTAAGATGTTAGCAACTATGTACCTGTAGCAATGCCCAAAATAGTGAAAAAGCAATACTGTTCCTAGTTATGGCGAATCAGTCATATTTGTTTTACTAATTTTATCATCTACCAGGCTGAAATCATAATTCTGATTGCTTATAAAGGTTTTAGCACATAATTTGCATGATTTTAAATATCATATATGGACAATAATAAATAAATAAATAAAATAATAAATAAATATTTTATATATTTTATAGTTATATTTCTCTATTTTCTGTTGTTTTATGGAATTTGAAGGTTTCAATTAGATATATTTTATATTTGAAAAATATATTTCCTTAGTCCATGCTGCATGCATTATATTTAGCATTTGTAATAATATTATTTATATTTTATATATTAATATTATTATTATTTATAATATTTTTTATTAATTTCTTTATTTATTATTATAGGAGGTCTGCTGCACAAACAGTGCAGCACAAGTTACCCACTCAGATTTAATGCTTAGTTTATTCAAACCCCAAAGTATGAGCTGTATTAATGGTGATTCTAGCTATTTTTTTAATTTGAGAAAATCCTGGCAGAACATCAGTGAAATGGCTTCATACACTCAATCTCAACTTGAAGTGTGTGTATCGCTCTTCCATTGTGTCCACACATTATTCCTGACCTGGGCAATCAGACCATTTTAATGTGGGCTCACATTAATTCATTACCTGGGCTAATCAAAGCAGTGACAGTGAAACACAAGCCTGTGATGTGCTAAACAGGAGAGTTCCTCATCTGGACATTAATTAATATGGACACTTACCTTCTGTAAATGAATTCTGCGCTCTGTGTTTCCTATTTTTCTCCATTCAAATAGAAAGGCCCTTAAGGGTTGTGTTTTGTCTTGTCCATGAAGCGGGGACGCTAATGTTGTTGTTGCCATATATGCATCGTCTTTGTTTAGAAGAGTAGCCACTCATATCCGTCAAATAAATAGCTTTTTTTTTGCCGTCTGATGACACAGATAGAGCTGAAAATTGTGCAGGTGTGGGACTCTAGAGGTGTCCTCAATAGCAGCAATTGAACGATATTAGCATTATGACGTTCTGTTGTTTTTGGTTTTGCATTATCTCTGTCCACACCAAAGCACACTATTACTACAAAACATCTGATGCACCTGTGCAAATGATATCTGCATATCCAGTGCTTTGGTCATCCGAAAGCTCAGATCTGTTTAATGTATTCCTGCATTTCCCCATGAAAAGGGATGTTTTGATAATTTCTGCATTTAATTCGGTGGAAAAGAATGTGCATATTGACTGGAGTTGGACACAATTACGGTATTACACTAGGAGTAATTTTGTGAAGAGTGTTTTTGTGAAGTGTACTCCATGTGCATTTACATTCTCGCCAGACGCTGCATTGAATTACAGCAGAGCCTGTGTATTATGTAAGTGACCTACTGACTCCAGCAGGTAGCTCGATAAGCACTAACAGTATACATCTAGAGCAATAAGAAAACTATTACAAAATGCGAACAGTGCCTGTACTGTAGTACTGTCAGATATAGCATACACAGAAAAACAGGTACAAAAGCTGTCACAGGTGCAGTACCCTTTCAAAAGTTACATGTCCCTTATTTACCCATAAAGGGTGCATATTAGTAACTTAAAGGTACATATTAGTAACTAAAGTGTACATATTAATATGTTTTGAATGGTTACCACCTCAGTAACAGCTTTTGTACCTTTTTTTCCTGAGAGTGTACCATGACAAAAACCATGACAATAATTAAAATGCAAGACTGTTATAGGGTGATGTTTTTTTTTTAATGTTTAAATACTTTCCTATGTCAGTTTAATGTATGTTTACAGGTTTATTTTACATTGTGATTTCAAAGAGAGCAGATTATGAAAAACATAAGTGGGGAGAAATGTTTAGTAAAAGAAATGAATCGGAGACCTCCTAAACTGTCTAATTGTATATTATATTATATTTATTATTTTACATTACATTATATTTATTATATTGCATTACATTACATTGTATTATGTTATACCATGGTCTGTCTGAATACTTAATTCTGATTGGCTGGCAGGTATGCATTAAAACCGTTTAATGCACAGGTTGTTCCAAGTCAGTTTAATCACCGTTCTATATTAATGCGCTGCTTTCATTGACACACGCACACACATACACACACACGCACGCACGCACGCACGCACGCACGCACGCACGCACACACCGTCTGGATGTTCAGCGCCAGGCGTGCCCTCCGTGCTTCTCCTTCACCAGCATCATCTGATCGATGACTTTCCCGTACTGCAGACAGAGCTCGAGTTAGTCTGCAGACGTCACACACACACACGCATGCACGCACGCACGCACACAGACACACACACACACACACACACACACACACACACACACACACACACAGAGAGAGAGAGATCACACCACGTATGCATAAACACATAAACATTCAGGAGCACAGAAACTTGTTGTCAGCGCTGCCCCGCAACTTTTATTAATAGCTTCGATAATAAATCGCTATATTACATTCCTCAGCAATGAGGGGGTAAAATCGCTGTTTTTGAAGAAACTAAACTCACAGCTTCATTGTTTCTAGAGAGAGATGCACAGATGCAGGTAATTCACACAAGTAACTATAACTTCTCTCTCTCTCTCTCTCTCTCTCTCTCTCTCTCTCTTCAATATTATATTATATTAGATTATATTATTAAGAAATAAATCTGAAAAAAAGTTATTTTTATTCCATTTGGAGATGCCAGTGGTGCAGAAATCACACACTTCAGCTTTAAAATGCAAACCAAATAATAGTGCAAGTACTGCAAAATAAGTTCAGTTTGAGATGGTACAGTACAATTCAGTGAGCCACATTTGACTTTGGCTCTTGAATTGGAGGTCTGCAGCTTCTCTTCTTTCACCAGACAATGAGAACATGTCCTGAAACACCTCAGGCAGTTGCGCCTTGGCTCTGTGCTTTTTATGGGCATTAGATAAAGCAACCTGGCCTTGTCAATCTCACACGCTCCCCTTCTGTCTCCTGCTAATCTAAATGGGATCTGCTGTAGAGGTGATGGAGAAGGGGAACATCATGAATGATTGATCTCTGATATCTTGAAACTCCATTAAAAAGGCACTAACTCATTCAGACATAAATAATTCCTGCTGGAAACAGCAGTGTACTGTATATCTTGCATCATCTTGAAATCTCTTACACTGAAACACTATTTGGATACATCACAAGTGTTTTTAAATTCACTTTATCGCAGTGCCGATTGTGGTAATTAGTGGAGCACCATGTGAGCAAAGTTTGTCCCAGCTCTCCAAACATTCATCCATTTTAAACTAATGCTTTGTGATGTTTACCCAGTTCAGCCGTTAATGAATTATAGATTTGCCCCTTTAGTGATCCAGTGTAAAGAGGATCTGAAAAACCAAACTTGTGTGCAGAGGTGGATTAAACACTTTTAGATGGATTCGAGTGGCCTGGTGGCTGATCAGAGCCTCAGGCGGATTAGAAATGTCAGACAGGTGAGAACTTACAGGATGGGTCTGACACAATTAAATGCTTTTCCGTACGGTACTCTTAAAAATAAAGATTTCAAAAAGGGGTTTTCACAACTGTTTTGGTTTTTAAAAGAACCTTTCAATGAAAAAGTTCTTAAAAGAACCATTTTGTGTGTGTGTGTGGAACCCAAAATTGTTTTATGGAATCACTACGAAACCCCCCTTCTGGAACCTTTATTTTTAGAGTGAAGAACCCATAAGAAAAATTTATTGCTCATTGGTAGCTTTTCCTAAGCTCAGGAGACTTAGATGAGATTCTCATATATCTCTCATTTTAGTATCAACAGTATTTCCTGAGACATGAGAAAATTCTGAAAGAAAGGAATCCGAAATGACAATGGGAGAGAAATGTGTGAGAAACATGGGAGATCTCTTTATTGTCTTGTTGTAATCTCTTGCAAGACTCCATTATAAAACATTTTTACTGCTCAGAGGTTGCTGTTTTGATTGCAATGGGGTTTTTCACCTTTAATGGTCAGGACAGTAGGAGTAGAGACAGGAAACAATTGGACAGGTGAGAATTGAACAGGAGAAGGAAAGTACCTTTAGCTGGGATTTGAACCCATGTTGTCTGAGATGCAGTTGTGCCATCACGTTGATGTGTTGCCCACAAGGCTATGGCTCTGACAGAGGTTACTCTACACTCAGGATTCTCTTATATGTCTATATATCAGCTTTGTCTTAAAATGTCTTCAGTTTTATTTTAGGAGAAACGTTAAACTTTTACTAATATTGTAAATACTAAAACTATCATTTAAATAG
>NW_015555724.1:48831-58045 GCF_001515605.1 Sinocyclocheilus anshuiensis
TAGGTCACCCTGTAAATAAACAGACACAATTTGTGATATTAAAACAATGATCTAAAACATTTAACCACAATTTTATATTATGCAGTGAAGAATAGGTAAAAATAACAACAATAATGTTATATCATGCAAATCTATGCATAGATTTATGCTTGCCTGAATATGAGAATTAGACCAATCACTCCTTCTGTATGCTCTCCTCAACTCACACTCCGGCTTATTCTGCAGTGAATCCAAAGCCTTCCTGTTGATAGAAACATGTGTTCATAAGACTTTGCTTTTTAACCAACAAATTACAGATTGTTTGAGCAAAAGAAAAGATATAACTGACAAGACTGGACTGGAATTAACTATAAGTTGAATACCATCATAAAGAAGCGTAAAAACACTTTTACTAACACTTTCTATTCACACTTTTCAAAATTAGTCCTATAAAACACAATCGCTGGTGGCAACAGGTGCTTTAGGGTTAGGTAGTATGTTAGCTTAGCATAGCGACAAAACACGACAATTAATGAGATAAACTTACTACAAAGTTATTGCTCTAAACTCTCTCTATTACGTCAGTCGAGTGTTTGAAAGAGCATTACGCTAAACTATGCGCTTGTTTTATTTAGTAACGTTGTTAGCTAGCTAGCAGTTACAGTAATTTCCAATTGTGCTCAAGTTTTTACGTGAAAAACAGCTTTGTGAATCTCTGAACTATTGAAAACATTTTCGCCGAAATATCACTCACTGTGAACGCACGCAAGTTAACTTTAATGAGGTTAATAACTTTTTATTAACCTAATTTTTAACTCATTAACTTTTTATGAACGTCAGTGTACAGTATAATGAGTCAAGCAAACAAGAATCAAACTATCGAAATGCACACGGACCAAAGTATTATAAATCAGAAATCTATAACAGAAAGGCAAACTTACCTTAAACACGAGAAAATCCAGCCATGCATCTCCTCCGTGACAAGCCCAACCGTCCCTCGGATTCAAAGCGTGGGTCCAAACACGCATGCGCGGATTCAAGCACGCTGAACTTTTAGATTAAAATTTACTTAATATTTCTAGATTTTATGTGCAATCACTATAAAACATATAAATATTACAAGTAAATATTAATAAGAGTTACTCTTCTCACGCAGTTCATTAATTACATGAATTAAATGTGTACATTTTACTTAGAAAATTGTTGTTCTTCTTGATTTTTAATATTACAAGTAGAATTTATGATGATTAATTTAATATATTTTACAACACCACAAAATCTTTTTTTTCAGTGTGCCATAAAACACTGTGTACATAAAACAACTTCAAATATGACAATGCATGTATTGTCTTTGATTGAAATGGTGTAGATAAATGACATTGACGCTAACCAGAGGGAAGAAAAATAAAATAAAATAAAAAAGAGATCTCTTTACCATTTCAAATATTTCTCCTAGACAGAAATGAGGTTACCTTAAGATTGAATGGAAACTTTTGCTTGAGTCTCCTGCTTCTCAAACTTGTCTCCTGAGACAAAAGCTCTAACATTCTCACAATGGTCTTCTTTAAAGCTTTAGAAGAGATCTCAACAACTTTACACACTGTGCTCAGACATTTCTCCTTAGCTAGAGACTCTGGATCTCTCACATTTTTCTCGTTTAAAGCCTTAGAATAGATCTCAACAACATCACACACTATGTTCAGATATATCTCCTTAGTTAGAGACTCTGGATCTCTCACATTTGTCTCTTTTAAAGCTTTAGAAGAGATCTCAACAACTTTACATACTGTGCTCAGATTTTTATCCTTAGCTAGATTTTGGATCTCTCACATTTGTCTCTTTTAAAGCTTTAGAAGAGATCTCAACAACTTTACACACTGTGCTCAAATCATTTGTCTCCTCTAAATTTCAGAAGTGATCTCAATAACTTTACACAGTGTGCACCAAGTCAAATGCCTCAATATGACCTCAAACATTTCTTCCATATAATATGTATTAATAATCAAATTAGTCAATTAATAATCAAGACTGTGTCATAAGCCATTTACAGTATGTGCCTTTCAGCAAAGAAAGCTCCAGGGTTACGTTTTCTGTAGATCAGTTTTGATTAAGGCATCCGCTACATTACTATTTCCAACAACAAATTATGTGCCCAAGTACATAAACATTGTCCTATAAAAAGTAACATTATCCTTATTTCTGCATAATTTCTCTCTCATTATAGCCTTTAACTCTGAATTTATGATTTTCCCCCTTTTATTTAGTGCCTTTCAAGTACTTGACTTGGTGCACACTTTGTAAAGTTGTTGAGATCTCTTCTAAAGCATTACATGAGACAAATATGAGACCCCCAGATTATTTAGCTAAAGAGAAAAATCTAAGCACAGTGTGTGATGTTGTTGAGATCTATTCTGAAGCTTTAAAGGAGAAAAATGTGAGAGATCCAGAGTCTTTAGCTAAGGAGAAAAATCTGAGCACAGTGTGCGATGCTGTTAAGATCTTGTTTGAAACTTTGGAGGAGACAAATGTGAGACCACCAGAGTCTTTAGACTACGATAAATATCTGAGCACAGTGTGTGACGCTTTTGAGTTTTTGTTTGAAACTTTGGAGGAGACAAATGTGAGACCACCAGAGTCTTTAGACTACGATAAATATCTGAGCACAGTGTGTGACGCTTTTGAGTTTTTGTTTGAAACTTTGGAGGAGACAAATGTGAGACCACCAGAGTCTTTAGACTACGATAAATATCTGAGCACAGTGTGTGACGCTTTTGAGTTTTTGTTTGAAACTTTGGAGGAGACAAATGTGAGACCACCAGAGTCTTTAGACTACGAGAAATGTCTGAGCACAGTGAGTGACGCTGTTGAGATCTCTTCTAAAGCTTTAAAAGAGACAAATGTAGAGATCCAGAGTCTCTAGCTAAGGAGAAATATCTGAGCACAGTGTGTGATGTTGTTGAGATCTATTTTAAAGCTTTAAAGGAGACTATTGTGAGATTGTTAGAGTTTTTGTCTCAGGAGACAAGTTTGAGAAGCAGGAGACTCAAGCAAAAAAATCTCCATTCGATCTTAAAGTAACCTAATTTCTGTCTAGGAGAAATATTTGAGATGTTAAAGAGATCTCACTTTTGATTTTTCTTTCCTATGGGAACACTAAAAATAATTAACCTTTCCACTATAAAGAAACCTTTGTGGAAAGGTTCCACTGATGTTAAATGTTCTTCATGTAACCATAGATGGCATTATTTTTAAAAGTGTACCATTACCACTCCCAACAGCACAGTTTGAATGTTGCCCTTAAACAGCATTGTAACTTATATAAAAAAATGTACTGTGAATATGAAGTTCCTCATAATATGACAGCAAAGCTGTTTTGACACAAAGCTCTGATTTTTTTTCTTGCATAATCGAATGCATTGCTACTCATGTTTGTTGCAATAGTCTTTATGTCATTGAAGAGGGGAGTTATGAAACTCATAAAAGTCAACGTAGCATGGCTGCACAGATTTGAGTGCAATGAGATATGAAGCCATTTTGAAGCGTCATGTCATATGAAACTACTGTAGCATTAAAAAGAAAAATGTAAATGTTGCGGAATAATTTTGCAATATATGTCTATTAAATGCATTATAATATAATTTGAATGTAGCCTATCTGCATTTTTGGTGTATCTGACTCAAAACTGTTTTCAAATCTGATGTTTACAATCCAGATCCAAATCACATCAATATGTGATTTAAAATCTAATTATAATCCGATTCGTTGTTAATGCGCTTTAGTCTAAACATTCAGATCAGAAGTAGTTTTTCATCATTAAGAATGCAAAACATAGTGTAGTATTTTCTGGACAGTGTTTGAGTGTACTAATTTTCATTCACTCTTTCTTCTTACAGCAAACTATTTGTAGTGAATAGTGAATGAGTGAACAAGTCAGCGGTTTTGGACACAGTATATGCATAAATGTATAAAATGCCCTTTCATGTCATCTGATGCACCTTGAGAGTTCACCAACATAGTGAGATGCATCATAGACATAAGCAGCAGCAAAATTCGTTTTTTTTTTCTTCCTCTTTTTCCACACTGACAGCAGGTGCTTATATCATTACCATAGCAACTAATGTAAATAAAGCAGACATTGACTATACAATCTTAAAAAATGAGATTTCCTCACTACATTTTATCTAAAGCCCTAAAAAGATTAATTCTCACTATTGAGGAAATGAGTAAAGGAGCAAATAAAGCTTTGTTCAGACTGCACATAAATCTGATTTATGGTTTTCAAATCTAAATTTTAGAACTGACTGTTTAGCCCTTAGAGAAAAAGCAATTGTCCTCTCCTTAAATGAACTAAATTAAAGGGATAAGTAGAGTCAGCTTGTCCAGCGCTGCCAGACTTGATTACAGCCACTTCTGCTCTGTGTAAAGCTCACTTATAACTTTTTCATTATAGTATCACCAGAGTCAGGCTACCTGTTCGAAAATGCAATAGGCATTTGGTAATGCTCAATAAAAACAAAGACAAACTGATATTTGTCACTGTGGAAAGAGTTACTCAGTCCGTCTGGTACTCTACGATCCAACTGAACCACTCAGAGGTCAATAAGTCACACTTGGAAGGTCAGAATGGACACTTGGAACAGTAGCAGATCTTTCCAGGAGAGGCTAGTCTGCCAAAATATCTTCAAGGGGCATCATACAATCATCGAGAAAGGTTCTAAAAAACATTGCAAAAAATGCTTTTCTGTTTTTTAGACTGAGGTAAAAATGGACTTCATTGGAGACCAGCATTTTGAAATCAAAAAACTCTGAAAGAAGTACATTGGATTTGGTTTTGGTTCTCACATGTGCATTCTTCTGCCTATGCGGACAGAATATCATACTTAAGTACTCTACTGTAGTACTGTAATATTACTGGTCTACTGTAAACTGCGAAGCATCCTGACTCCGGATGAATGACTCTTATGAGTCTGTTCTTTTTAGTGAATCAAAAACATACAGCACAACCACTGTAATCCGATTACCAAATGAATTACTTGAATTTGGTTCTTTTCAGTGAATCAAAGGCATAAAGCACAGCAAGTGTAGTCAGTTTCCTTAAAGAATGACTATTATGATCTGGTTCTTTTTAGCCAGTTAGTATACTGCATTACCAGTGTAGTACGATTCTCAAACAAATAACTTTGAGCTAGTTCTTTTTTTTCCCTCACTGAATCAAACACACACAACTAACTAATCAGTTTAGTTACTGACTGGTTGTTCATATGACAACATATAGCCAAAGATAATCAGAAGTATTTTATGAATATTAATGAATAAAATGTTAACACATTTTTTGTTTGATTTGTGTATATAATATATATTTAAGGCCAATTACTGTATTTGTAACTGTAATTAAAAAAAAATAATTTAAATTTTTAAATTGCACAAAGCTTACACTGAGTACATTGGTATACTCATCATCTTGGCAATCAGTGATTAAGTAGATTTATACGATTTCCACATAACTTGGCATAACATGCATATTATACATATCTGAACGATGATCAAATATTTTGCCCTTTATAATTACTCAGCAAGTAAACTAAAGCATGATTATTGAGCTTTGGTTTCAGACCCGTACAGATTGTCTCAGCTGGCACATTCTTCTTAAGCTGTTCTCTCTGATATTCGCTGACAGATCCTGTCAATTATCTGATGCTTCTCCTTAGTGCATGCTGGATGTCTCTTAGGTCTCCTCTGATGAAAAGATGTTTTGTTTTGTTTTTTGGCTCTCTTTTTTCTTCCTGAAATCTTGTACATTTTCACACTTAAATATTCCTCAGGTAAAGCTGATAAGAATGGGTGCCAGTTGGTCACCGCTGGCGCACGGGTCTGTGTGGTAGCCAGTGCTCTTGACCTCCAGACCCTTGGGTTTCCTTTATTATACACCTCATTGCTCAGTGGACAGCTTTAGCGCACCTTTAATGTTCCACATCAGATATCTGTGTCTCAGCTGCAAGAGAGGAGGACCTTTCAGTCCACCTAATATAAGAAAAAACGTGCCACTGAAGACTTTTGCAGGTTTTGTATATCCAGTTTCCCAAAACAGCCTGGGAATATTAAAAAAATTATGTCTTATGCTCAGCAGTTTAATTCATTACTTTAGCAGTGACAAATTCAGGCATATACTGTAATATCAAAAATTTGATTGCAGTTCAGTGAGCTCTTAAACTCATTCTCATTACAGCTCAACTTATTTGAATATTTGTTTCATCTAGACTGCAGTGTTCAACTCGATATCTATGACAAGAGCATTATCAGACAGTAAACTAGAAAGCACAATTTGTTGATGAATTGTAGGGTGTACGATGTAGAAGTGTAACTGAGGACATACAAGATTTATATTATCATCTGTTGAGTGTTTTGTGATGCCAGAACAGTATTATATGTAATTTCTATGATAATTATAGACTTTTGAACACAGTTAGGCATTGCATTTCACTTTTTTTTTTTTGGTAAGGTGAAACAGTGATTTTAAATTCATAGCATGTGAGCTGCTCCATTGAGTCACTTTGACCCAAAGACACATTTTAAGGTTTATGTACTACAGTAAAAAAGGTACTACTCAACATTGGTTTGGAGTATCAATAGAAAGCAGAGACATTTCTTTTTATTTTAGTGCATTAGATTTGATGTGTTTCTGGGTCAAAGTAACTCAGAATCATGGAGCAGGTCATATTTGATCACTGTACCTTAAAAACTACTAAAGTCATCTAACTATTTTTGTCTCTCAAAAGTAAATATTTGGTTGAATTAGTCAGTTTAAGGTGGCTAAGCTAGGTCAGTATTGACCCCAGCAGCTGGTAGTCCTGCTGATCCATTATCTACATCAGCTTGGACCAACTGATGGCCAGTTTGGTCCGGCTATCATATAAAAAACACATAGCAGTGACATATGTATCATGTCTGTGACATAGAACTGCTTTAATTAGGCAGGAAATGTCCAGGCTGTATGACAAGGCTGACATAATGTATGACAAGGCTCATGACATATTAGCTCATAAAAGTATGATGATTAATGATCACAATCCATCAGAACAGTAAAGAGTGTACTCATTTACCTGAAAACTTCGGTCTTGATTATTTGAAGCTAAAATGAGACAGTAATAAAACAGACAATTACAAATCATTAAATGCATTTTTTTTTTGCTAATATATATATATATAATTTTTTTTTTTGTTGAAAATAAAACGTTTATTCAAAAAGGATAAATTAAACCGATAAAAGTGACAGTAAAGATGAGAATCCTGAAAAAATGTTCACTAAGATATTAAGAAGCACAACTGCTTTCAACATTGATAATACTATTAAATGCTTTTTTGAGCAGCATGTCAGCATATTAGAAAGATTTCTGAAGGATCATGTGACACTGGAGTAATGATGCTGAAAATTCACCTTTGCCATCACAGGAATAAATTACATTTTAAAATATATTAAATTAGAAAAAAAAAAAAAGTTTTTAAAATTGTGATAATATTTCACTATTTTACAGTTTACTGTATTTTTTTATTAAGTAAATGCAGTATTGGGAAGTATAATAGATTTTTTTTTGGTATTTTACTATTTCAGGGCTTATGTTTTTAAGAAAAGCAGTCCCATGTGTATTTGCTGGCTGAAATTGGCGAGAAGCTTGATTGTCCCACATTTCATGAAGTCCCACTTTTGCTGAAAGTACTCTGTTAGTTGACGTTCTAACTGAAAGTGTGATAACATCACTAATTGTGGAGAGAACAGTTGCAATATCCGCTCTCCTGTCAGATGCACTATATTTCTACTAATATGTTAGCTAAGGTCAGATAACTGTATAATAAATAATTCATAACGGTAACCATTTTGATAAGTATATTTTGATCCTCTGATATCAAAAAGGTATGAAAGATTCAGCTTGTAATAAAGCTTATAATTGTCTTCTAATGTATATAAATATAATAAATAAGGAGCTATCTATACTGCAGGCATAAGGGTTGAACAGTGCAGGGTTACAAAATCAACAACAGCAACACCTAGTGGTCATGCCTGGAGTTTTATATGCATAGTAGAAAGGAGTCTGCAAATCAATTCCCCTGTTCAAAGTTCTGTAACCATAGTGCTTTAAAACGTTCAAGGACTCTCTTTCTGTCTGTCAGTCCAACTCTGTCCTTGAAAGAGCACATCATTAAACAACCGTCTATACAGTTAATGCAAAAACACTCTCTTTTACGACCCACACAGCGGGAAACATTCCTCAAATTCACAGGGTTTCTGTGGATATCCATGGAGACAGTAACACACTATTTGTGGAGATTTAAAAGCATACAGTTAACTGAAAGGACATGATGAAAACTATATTTGTAATAAAATGCAAACCTATTTCAGATTCATGTGCTTCATGTATATTTTTGTTTTTAAACTCAACATAAAATCAGTTTTTGTTATGCACAATTTATCAGTGCATACTGTATTCATAATTAAGTGCAATTTTTTCCTCATTGAATATTCTGTATAACTCTGATATATAGCTGATTACATAAGTAACATGGCAGATGGGTTGTAAATGCCATTTCATGTTGATATTAAAGGGATTGTTCACTAGAAAATTTAAATTATGCCATTGTCTAATTTTGTTCATATCACTTGGGTGACAGTAAATGACAACTTGAATTATATATATATATTCTACCATTCAAAAGTTTGGGATCAGTAAGACTTGTAATGTTTTTTAAAGAAGTTTTTATGCTCATCAAGGCTGCATTTATTTGATAAAAAATACAGAAAAAAAAACAGTAATCTTGCAAAATGTTATTACAATATAAAATAATGGTTTCTATTTTAATATCCTTTAAAACATAATTTAGTTCTGTGATGCAAAGCTGAATTTCCATCAGCCATTACTCCAGTATGAAGTGTCATATGATCTTTAAGAAATCATTCTAATATGCTGATTTATTATTAGAATTATCAATGATGGCAACAGTTGTGAACAAAAAAGTGGGGGGGGGGAACTGCGATACTTTATTCAGGATTCTTTGATGAATAAAAAGTTAAAAAGAACAGCATTTATTCAAAATAAGTTTTAATTTCTTTCAAAAAAAGAAAGAATAAAAAATTTACTGACCCCAAACTTTTGAACAGTAGTGTATATTCTTAGAAAATATTTCTATTTGAAATAAACGCTCTTCTTTTTAACTTTTTATTCATCAAAGAATCCTGAAGAAA
>NW_015555724.1:58321-68794 GCF_001515605.1 Sinocyclocheilus anshuiensis
TATCTCTAAAGGATCATGTGACACTGAAGACTGGAGTAATGATGCTGAAAATTCAGCTTGCATCACAGGAATAAATTAGATTTTTAATGTATATTAAAATAGAAAAACGTTACATCATTTTACATCATAATAATATTTCACAATATTACATTTTGCCCTGTATTTTTGATCAAATAAATGCAGCCTTGATGAGCATAATAAACTCCTTTAAAAAACATTACAAATCGTTCTGATCCCAAACTTTTGACCGGCAGTATATATATATATATATATATTTGTATATACAACAGTTCAAAAGTTTGGGGTTAGTAAAAATTAGTTTTTTTTTTTAAATATTTGGTTTTACTGACCAAGGCTGCATTTATTTGAATGGAAACGGGCAACATTCCGCTAAATTTATTATTTTGTGTTCCAGAAGAAAAACATTGTTTGATGACATATGGTTAGTAGAAGATGACAGAATTTATTTGACACTTTTTTAAGTACTTTTTTCAGGAATACCACTGTTTTCCCTCCAAAACCATTGTTGGATGATGCATCAAGTCACTAGAGGGCAGTCTTTGGCAGCTTTATAAGCACAATATAACCTGCACTGAAACATACATTCATAGGAGTTACATAGTGTCCAACTAATACACTAACTGATTGACCAATCTGTGATGCAAATTCACATTAGTCTCATATATCTGAGTATGTCTGAAAACCTGTGCTGGTGCACAGTTAGTATTTGTTTTTTCTCTAAAGACCTACAGAGTGACGTTAACTCCTCTGTTTCTGTCTCTGATGTGGAATTAATATTCCAGTCATATATCTTTCTCTCCTCTAGCAACTCAAACTCTTCTCATGTGTGGGTTTAAAGTCTCTGAGAAATAGTCTTACTCTGACTGGAGTGCTTCCTCTGGTGTTGTGATGAGGTAGCTGTGAATATCTGCTCCTGGCTAACACACACACACACACACACACACACACACACACACCTGCCTTGTTTCCCTCTGACGCACTGATGCTTTGGGAGAATTGTAAGCTCTTTTGTTTTTGAAATCCTCAAAGAGCTGGCGAATGCTGACTGCAGCGTGTCTGGTGTCATCATCGCATGGGAAGACGAATGGGACTGTGCTCCCGTTTGTTAATTTACCGTACTACTTCTGACATTTTAACGCTCTCCTTGACATTCAGGCCTGCTACTGTCATTTAAGCCTCACTTTGCAAGTCCGCACTTCCCCTGCAATTTTATAGATGCCTGTGCGGCTGCCCCCAGCTGCGGATGTCGTAAAACGGTGATGAGATCGCTGATAAAGGTGAATGGTTATCATATTATTGGTCGATGTGACCACTGTCCTCTCTTGAGTCAGTAGTGTATGTTACTGCATACTGTATTTTATTGCGTACGTACAGTACTACAGAGGGGGTTGTAGAGTAAATTTAAAGCATGTGAACTCTTCCACACCTGCAGTACATCCTAAAGTTCAATATCAAACACACGTAGGAGATTCATATCCCTCTTGATACCATTCACAGTTCCTTTTGATGTCCATTTTTTCTCTTTCTCCCTCCTTTCTCTCGTTCACTTTCACACACTCTCTCTATGACTTTTTTTCTTTTTCTTTAAAGTTTGGCTTTCAATGTGCACAATTTACAGTTAAGATCTGTGATAATATAGTTTCATTTAAAAAAAATAACTTGTTTGCAAATTATGTTCTTGGCTAAATATGATAAAAAATAACAGCGGTAGTAATATTGTGAATTATTATTATAAATTAATGAAACTGTTTTCTATTTGAATATATTTGAAAATGTAATTTATTTCTTTGATACAAAACTGAATTTTCACCAGTCATTACTCCAGTCTTTAGTGTCACATGATCCTTCAGAAATCATTATAATATACTGATTTGGTGCTCAAGAAACATTTATTTTGATCAATTTAATGCATCCTTGCTAAATAAAAAAATAAAAATAAAATAAAAAACTAACCCCAAAGTTTTAAATTCCTATTTTGAAATGGAATATTTTGAAATGTATTTTCTTGTAAAACATATTCCAATAAACGTTGTTTTATATATTTTATATACAGCTTCTAAAAATTATTCTAAATTATTCTAATATGCTTCTAAAAACATATTAAATTGCTATTAGTGCAAAGAAAGTATGCACAAAGTTAATAATTTCTTGTGATGCATGCTTTTTTCTTCTGCAGAATATGAAAGATATTTGGGGTCCAAATTATAGTGTCCAAAAAACATTGGAACTCATTGACCTTCATGTGGACAAAAAAACAAAACACAAGAGACTGTTCCACAGAAGAAAGTAAGTCATTCTGGTTAGGAACTATGCAGCCACTGTATACCTGAGTCACCAACTTAATAATATTTAGGCTAAATCTACTTATTTTAGTAGGCCTTACGATGCACACTTTCAAAGTAAGTTATAAAACATACAGATTCCCCCGCCAAACCCCCCGCCCACCCGCCGCCGCCAATGCATCCACCTTGGCTTGATTCATTAGCAAGCTGTTCAAACCTCTCTATAAATGGAGAATAATGTTTTGAAACTCAGGAGTTTGAAAAGGTGCAGACTACAGTCTGTCTCTCTCTCTTTAAACTTTGTCCAAATTATTTTCAGGCTATGCTTGTATTAAATCAGTAACATATAGTAATTATTGCCTTGGTTCTTGCCAAGCACACCTGTTTCTGGTTAATAATGAGAAATTTCAAGCCAGCATAGTCCAGTTTATGTTGTTGCTTCAGTGGCTAAATTGCCCCTAAAATGGCCCGTCATCCTTTGAAGAATCTTGGAGTTTATATTGGCGCAAGTGCAAATTATCAGTAAAGATCTAAATGTAAAAACCTGCCCAATGAGAAAGATATAGACATAGATTTCCATGTACGAAAACATAAACCTTGTTGTTTTATTATTCAAGTAATTTGTCACAATATGTGAACATTTTTGTTGATAGTTGATCATGTCGTGATTAAATAGAAAGTGAAATCTTTGGACAGTGATAATGCAGTGAAAGTATATTTACTCTTCAATGGTGTTCTAATGTCTTGGTTTGAGTTTTGGAGATGATTTGGTGAGTGTGTTTGAGTAATTGTGACGGTGCTGTGTTACTGCTTGAAACCCTGCTGCTTTACTGTCAAAGAGATTTTCCTTTTCGTAGGCTTAATGCCAAAAACAGTCAGTTTTACACACTCGCTCACACACACACACGCACGCACGCACGCACGCACGCACGCACGCACACACACACACACACACACACACACACACACACACACTTACCCCAGCTGTGGTTTTTATTGGCCCCTAAAACAAAGCCTTTTGTCTTTTATCATAATGAGTAGAGCACGGCTATACACTTTAAATAGTTCAGTTGGACTTTTGTGGCTTAGAAATCTAGAGTGATGTGTCAGGGACTGAGGTTGTAACAGTTATATTCAGTTTTTCGTTTAATAGAGCGTAAATGAGATTGGTCATGGCTGAACTTTTATTACATAAGTTGGCATCACTTGAGATTTGCAAATCAGAAATCAGTTTATTTAAAGGTGCTGTATTTTTTGACTGTACTATAAAAATACCATACTATTTACAGGAAAGTCTGCAAACTTGTTTCTCAGAGACTGCGGATTCTACCTGACTTAAAAAGCTTTGGCATCCATCTAAAAAGCTCTATGACCAGAGGCATATTAAAACATGGATAAATCAACTCATAAACTTGCAGTGTAAGGCTTGTTACCTTCCATTGTCCATTGCGCTTGTTCTTGTTGCATGTCATTTCATAACAGGACCTCTCATGTGAGTATATATATGCATACATTTCTCTACAAGTTGGTGGTAAATTTCAGCTTGTATTGTTCCCTTTACATGCAGAAAACACATCACATTGCAATGGCCTAATAACCACCCAGAACACCACAGAAATATCTAGAAATGCTCTAGCAGAACACCCTAGCAACCATCCAGAGTTCCCTCACAACCTTGTGGAACACCTTAGTAACCAACTGTCCTAGCAACCTCCTAGCACACCTTAACAACTACCCAGAGTGCTCTAGCAACCTTACAGCAAACCATAGTAACCACTCAGAATGTTCTAGCAACCACTTTAAAACACCCCAGCAATCACCCAGAACACCCTTAAGTCTTAGTACACCCTGGCAATGACACAAAAAACCCTAGTGACCATCTAGATCAGACCTAGCAAGCAACCACACTATAACTGCCCAGCAACTATCCACAACACCCTAAAACACCCTAGCAACCACCCAGCACACCCCTAATAGCCATCCAGAGCACCATAGCAACCACCCAAAGTGTTCTAGCAACCACTCAGAATGCTAAAAACACCCCAGCAACCATCGGGAACACTCTAAAACACCCTAACAACCACCTAGCACCCAGTACACCCTAGCAACAACTCTGAACACCCTTAAAATCTCCTAGAACACTCTAGCAACCACCCAGAGTGCCCTAGCAACCTACCAGAACACCATAACAACAAAGTGTTCTAGCAACCACTCAGAATGCTCTAGCAACCACCTTAAACCACCAGAGCAACCACCCATAACACCCTAAAACACCTAGCAACCACATAGCACTCACTCTCTAGTATACAGTATACCCTACTAACCACCCAGAGTGCCCTAGCAACCATGCAGAACACCCAATAACAACCTAACATTATGGCAGCAGGTTTTGCATGGCTAAAGCATTGGAGCACTGACGTATTGGATAGGTCATTTGACACATGCACATCTCAAACTCAAATATAACTAGTTGAATAGGACTAGTGTTAAAGAGGTGGTAGAACGTGGGTCGTTTTAGAATGATGCTATCTGAGATTTGGCTGTACAGGCTTCTTTGGTTTGGCGGCGATGAATGTGTGAGGAAAGCTCACAGAGGCTCCTTTGCCCTCACTGACCTAGCAGGGAAACAAAGTGTGGCTGTTCACATTACGCTCACATCCAAGTTTTACTATTTATGAGAGACCTGACGGTGTTTGATTTCCTCCTATGTTTTATCATTATATCAGTGCTGGCGTATGAAAACACAGAGGTTAACGGGAAAGTGGAGGTAGCCGCTTTACCTTTTGTGACACAGATGGACCATGTTTTCCTACTGACAGCTGGATTGTGTTTGTGAAAGAGCAATATACCTTGTTTGATCTGGCGGTAGTTTGCATCCAATCAGCATGGCCTCTAAAGCCACAATGTGTCATCTAAATGAACCGTGCTATCCAACAGGGAAAGCTACGAGAAAAGCAACAGGAGAACGCCCACCGAAAGTGTGTGTGTTGGATAAAGGGTAAGAGAGATCAGCGCAGTCTCCCATCAGACAGGAAACAGACTGATAATGACTCGTGACCTTGTCAGTATGCATCACTGCTGCTATCTGAGAGATAAACACACACCCATAGCAAAAGTAGTAGTTAGCATAAGCTGGCTAAAGTTCGCTATTTCAGTGCAGGGAATTCTTTAGTAGTTGATCATTTCTTCTGTGTAATGAGACTTTCCTGTGAGTCCTTCATTCTTTTGACACATATAATCAAACCAGTGTGATCATTCTAGGCTGGTTCCTGTGGTGTATAAGCAAACTGAACTGATTATAGAGTTCTATATGTGACGTTTGCACCAAATAGAGGGACTGGATGGAGCGTCTGTCATTTATATGTCTGAAACAAGTCTATTTTATGTTAGAGAAATTCAAATCATCAGAAAAGTGGGCTATGATAGGTTTACAGGCCGTATCTACAACCTAATGTCCATGGTAGCAACCAAAATAAAGCAAGTAAATAAGTTAAGATGGTAAGAGAGATGGTTGCTATGGCACTCTGGGTGGTTGCTATACTGTAGTGTTCTGGATGGTTGATAGGGTGTTCTAGATGGTTTCTAGATTGTTGCAGGTGGGTATTAGGACCCTCTGTGTGGTTGCTATTGTGTTTTACATGGTTGCTAGGGTGTTCTGGGAGGTTGTTATGTTGTTCTAGATGGTTCCTAGATTGTTCCAGGTGGTTGTTAGGACCCTCTGGGTGGTTGCTATGGTGTACTAGATGGTTGCTAGGATGCGCTGGATGGTTGCTAGAGTGTTGTGTAAGGTTGCTAGGAGGTTCTAGATGGTTCCTAGATTGTTCCAGGTGGTTGTTAGGGCACCCTTGGTGGTTGCCATGGTGTTCTGTATGGTTGCTAGTGTGTTTTAGATGGTTCTTAGATTGTTCCAGGTGGTTGTCAGGGCACCCTGGGTGGTTGCTATTGTGTTCTCAACAGTTGCTGGGGTGTGCTGGATGGTTGTTAAGGTGTTCTGTGAGGTTGTCCTAGATGATTCTCCAGGTGGTTGCTACAGCACTTTGGGTGGTTGCTATGGCATTCTGAATGGATGCTAGGGTGTGCTGTATGGTTGCTAGATTGTTTGAGATGGTTCTAGATTGTTCCAGGTGGTTGCTAGGGCACTCTGGGTGGTTGCTAGGGTGTTCTGAGAAGTTGCCATGTTGTTCTTGATGATTTAAAATAATTTAGAAATTTGTTGTGTTTGATATGCATGATTACAAGATTTGTGTCCTATTTAGGATGTCTAAATAGTTCTCTCTAGGCTGTCTAGGTTTTTAAATCGATTTGGACGCAACAGTGCACCAATATCCGAAAGTTGTTCATAAATATGGCCATAATCACAATATATTATATTCATGGTCCAAAATATTCAGATTAGTGATCAATCAATATTGTTTTTCAGTGACCAGTTCTTAAACTTCTACATTTTGCCCTAGTCTTATTTATTTGGTTACGTTCTTGGTCAGACCTTTGCTTTTGCTAACCATCACCTTTAGAGTGTGGCTGAAAAGCTGCCACCTGGACAACAAGAAGTTGAAGTTATGAGAGGGAAAGAGGCCTGAACGCTCAGTGGAAAGTCTTCAGTCACTTCCTGTACTCACAAAGGTGTGTTTATCTGTCTAACCATCCAGTCAGCCAGTCTAAGACCACCAGAGCTGTAACAACTGCATCAACACTGCAAACGCCAAGCCTGCCACTCTCTCTCCGTCTCTCTCCGTATGTTTCACTCTGAGTGGCTGGCAGTTGGTTTTTGTCTCCTCTTTGAGACAGGGTTTTAAACAAAGGGCTCAGGTTAAACAGTATCACAGATGTCTGCTGATGGTATAGGTGAACGCACACATGCTTTCATTTACTTTACTGCTCTTGCTTTACAAGATTGCTTCAGTATGGATATGTGAGTAAGAGAAAGCCGGCGGTGTGTTTCCTATGAATATTTCAAACTGGAAGGATTTGTGAGGACTTCAGCAATGAGACGTGTGCGTGACTATTCGGCTGTAATGAACGAGTTTCATTGAGGAGTACAGAAATAAGAGAGGCACTTGACTAATCACCAACTATACATTGTTTAGTTGCATAACATGAGTTGATTTTGTACTGCATAGTCATTTTAGATGGATAGATTGTAGAGGATGGCGCAAATTACTGTGATCTAGTGTGTAATTTACTGAGACTGTCCATTCTGGTATCTGAATCAGCTCAGCCCAAATGTGTTTATGTCTGGATACAGTATATGCCCTGTTTGTAATGTTCTTCTCCATAATTTGATGAATAACAGCTGCTATTATTGATAAAAATGTACAAAAACAAACTTCTGTTCACTGCCTATTTTCCACAAGTAGTGATAGCATATTATTATTGTCTGTTGATAGTTCCAGGAAAGTATTGTTGATTAATATGCCTAATTTTTGCACATAAAAGAATGACAGTTGACTTAATTGCAACAGTGTTAGTGATTTTACATTAGGCTATTTTCATATTACACACCTATCCATCAATTTTTGGAATTTAAACCATAAAAACTGATATTGAGTTTCTTTAAAACACCATATTGATAATTAGGTAAAAAAAATTGAGAGTGAGGTTTACAGTAGGTTCAGTTTTTGTTTTAGGCATAGAAGGTCTAAGTAAAGTATATATGAATATACACTACCCTTCAAAAGTTTGGGATCAGTCAATTTTTTTATTTTGACAAATTACTATTCGGAAAGGATGCATTTAATTAATCAAAAATATTAAGCAGCACAACTGTTTTCAACATTGATAATAATAAGAAATGTTTCTTGAGCAGCAAATCAGCATATTAGAATGATTTCTGAAGGATCGTGTGACACTGAAGACTGGAGTAATGATGCTGAAAATTCAGTTTTACATCACAAGAATAAATTGCATTTTAAAATATATACAAATAGAGAACAGTTTGGTGAGTATAAGAAACTTTTCAAAAATGTTACAGCATCTACCAGCAGGGGCTAACTGGCACACGCCAGCTGTTAAGACATTGACCCTTTGCTGCCTAGTTTCCTTTTTAACACATTCATCTTAATTCTTAATTGTTCATAACTGTACTGATGTATTGCTTTAAGCTGTAATTGTTGGCCAGGTCTCTCTCTTAAAAACATGTTTTGATCTCCAGAGACTAAAGAGGTTGAATAAACGTTTAATATTACGTTGTCCTGTGGACAGGTGTGATGAATCACATCCGACTCCTCTGCATATGCATAATTATTGTAATCGGCTCCAGATACCACTGCAATGCTCACAGGAAGTTAATCAGATGAAAAAGGATAGATCATCCAAATATGATTGATTATGGAACCAGTAGAGCAGATCTCCAGTGACAGGGAGGGGAATTTAATTTGCCTTGCGGAAGTGTCCCATCAGTGCTAGAACGGGAAGCATTTGTCCTGTTGGACAGTGACAGTAGGTTTCCTTCTGATGTCTGCTGGGAGTTCCAGACACAAGGTTTTCCCTTGAGGAAGATGGATGATTGGGTGTTAAGTATTCCTTTGGTAGAGTGAAATATGCTCGGCAACCATTGCAAACAGAAGTGCAGACGTTAGGTCATGCAGTCTGAGCTGTAGTGACGGACTGCTTGGGGAGAGGACTTTTGCCAGATATAATCTTCAGAGATCACGTGGACAGGCCTGATCTGGACGACTGCTAACAAACCAACATTCCTCAAATGCAAGAGCAGAATCATAAATACATGCCTAACCAATACAGTCTGCAGACACTTTTAAAAGAATAGTTCACCAAAAATAATTTTTCACTCTCATGTCATTTGATACCCATATTTTCTTTCTTATGTGGAACAACCAGTCAAGACACACACACACACACACACACACACACACACACATACAAATTGGGCACTATTATTATTATTATTATTATTATTATTATTATTATTAAATGAAATCTGGGAAATAAACTTGAATGTTTGTCCATTTCTATATTCATTTTTACAAAATTTACACAGTAAGTTTATGTATGGATGTATGTATTTGTTTATTTACTAATCATTTTCGTATGACTTTAAACATTACTAAACATATTAGTAGGACTTTAAACATTAAATGCATTTATTAATAATTGTAATTAAATTTTAAAATAAAATGATTATTTATTTGTAAATAATGTATTAATTTTGTTTCTTAATAAATGCATTTCTTCATTTTATTTATGTATTTATTTATTTATTTATTTAATTGTTTTCACTAATCATTGTAGTATGAGTAGGACTTTAAATATTAAATATATTTATTATTAATTATAATTAAATAAGTGTATTAATTTGTTTATTAATTTTTATTTTAATTTATATGAATTATATATATATATATATATATGCTAATTAGCTAATTCTTTTTACCAGGCAGTTTAAAACTTTACTGCATCATCTTAAAGTTTATCTCTTCATCCTTTTCTTTATAATGGTTATGGTGGTCCTTTATGGTGGTGGTCCTTTGAGAATGTGATCTAGTTTAGGTTCATACAGCTGTGATGAACCGAGGATGACAGCAGCCTCTGTACTGCTCCGGGCAGCTGATGTTGGTTTTAATGCAGCACGGAAGAAATATTGACCAATTAGACTGTTGACCTGTCAGATCTTGCCTGAAGGGTAAGTGGTGGATGCCCTTGGGTAACCCATGGCAACGAGGGGTCATTCTACAAAGAGGCTCTCTTAACGAATTACTATATTAATGTCAGTCTGGGTCACTGGATGTCATGTCCTGCCTTTATGGCTTTCATGAAATTTAGTTTGGATGTTTTTTTTTTTTAAATGAATATACAGTGAGATATGAAACTCCGAGACCACACTGAAAATTGAAAAGCGAAAATCTAAAATAAAGTTTTAGGATTTCCAAAAATGAAAAGTGAAATAATATGGTCCAAGATGAATGAGAAAACGTCTCAGGTTACGTACAGTGGGTACGGAAAGTATTCAGACCCCCTTCAATTTTTCACTCTTTGTTATATTGCAGCCATTTGCTAAAATCATTTAAGTTAATTTTTTTTCCTCATTAATGTACACACAGCACCCCATATTGACAGAAAAACACAGAATTGTTGACATTTTTGCAGATTTATTAAAAAAGAAAAACTGAAATATCACATGGTCCTAAGTATTCAGACCCTTTGCTGTGACACT
>NW_015555724.1:69670-71903 GCF_001515605.1 Sinocyclocheilus anshuiensis
GCACGTGCTTTTATAGCTTCCTGGTCATGACGTCACCCGCCCGTGACGTCCCGCTCAGCTATTGGACTGATTTCACATGTTATTCAGAGCGTGGTCACAGAAGGAGTTCCCCTAGCGTTTTCTGGCTAAAGTAGGCAGGGCTCGCCATCCCGAAGGCCAAATTCTGGAGGAGTGAATCTTGACCCCCAAGGAGAGGGGAGATCAGAGGACTCGAGGCTATGGAATAGCATATCCTGAAGAGGAACATGTAAGATTCTGCATTGTTTCTAGGTTGCTAATCAGATAAGCAAAATTGAAGCACAATATGCTTGTTAACATTTATGATAATTCTATTTTTATATAAATGTCTTATTTTCAGCTAGCTAGATTCAAGTGATTATTACGTTTTGATTAGAACACATTGATTCGCTACAGAAGGCCTTTGTTCACCCCCTGGAGCCGTGTGAGACACTTTTTTTTATGGATGGGCAATTTTTATTTAAGTTCTTTTGGACTGAAGCAATGCAACTCCTGCTGAGTGGCATTAAACAGCTTGAAAGATCAAAGACAATTTTTAATAAAACTCAGACTGGATTCGTCTGAAAGAATAAAGTCATATACACCTAGGATGCCTTGGGGTGAGTAAAATGCAGCCTAATTTTCATTTTTGGGAGAACTAACCCTTTAAATGTTTTATTGGTGTAACCTAATATATTTAAGTTTATTTAATGAACTTAAATATTTCCGACTTAAAGTATATGAAATATATCATTAAATTTTACCACATAAATATTTTTGGCTATTTGTTTTCAGTGAAATTTCAGCAAAAAAAAAAGGAAAAAAAAGATAATTAATAACAAAATAAAAAACGTGGAAACATTTCAATGTTAGTTAGTTAGTTAGTTCCTTTATTGTCCACAAGTGGAAATTTGTCTTTGGCTTCACAACACACCAAAACAAGATCAACACAATAAAAACAATTTTACACATGAAAAATAATACAAATCTAAAAAATAAAAATACAAATAAAACTAGACTCAACATTCCAACTTTAGCATACACACATGTATCCATTCCCATATGTACAGTACATATATATGCATACATATGAATATTCATGTATCAGCATTTAGAATTCTAATAGCAGTTGACACAAATTACATCTGATACAAATTTTCAGATGTCATTTGTGCCAACTGCAGTTAGAATTCTAAATTAATTTTATAGAGAATTGAAGAACGAAAAATTCTTTATAACATTCTTAAAAAGGCTGTAAAAGCCTTTTTGGTACTAATTGGAACCTTTATTATACATTAAAGAACCATACATGGAACCATACATTAAAGTATTTACATCTTTTCTTCATTCAGAACCTTTGATATAGAAAGAATCATAGTGTGTTCACATAGTAGAAGCATGCATTAAACATATAATCAAAGCTATGAGAAATAATGGCAGTATAATTGCTGTTTTCTAGGGAAGTGCCTCAGGATGTGCTGGACTCATCCAGTGTGTGTGTGTGTGTGTGTGTGTGTGTGTGTGTCTTCTCTGGGCTCTCTCTCCCCTGGGTTCACTCTTCACAGGTGCACTGAGCTTAACCCACTCTGACCCTCTTAATGAAGCACTCTGGGGCCTCCTGTGACCCCTCACCTCTCTCTTTAACCTCTTTCTCTCTCTGCACACACACAGCGGACATTAGCATGAAGAGCCTTGAGGATACAATAGCTTGAAAACAGCAGGACAGAAAGTGTGAGTGATGTGGCCAATGAGATGTTCCAAAAGACGGTGAAAATGGATAGAAATACTGATTGATTGAGATATTTTCACTTGGATTACATCGGGATACATTTTCGAGGGGATAAACTTTAACTCTATCTATCTATTTTTCTATCTAGTGTTCTATCTATCTGTCATTAGACTGTCTGTCTGTTCATCCGTCCATCATTCAATAATTTCATCATTCTGTCTTTTAAACAAATATACATTTAAATCAATTCAAAATCAAGAATGAATATCAGTTTCTTTCTACTTAGTTTTAACGGCATGTGGAATTTCAACCGTTTTTAATTTAAAAAAGACTTCAATTATGACTGGTGCCACAGAGAGAGGCGTTAAATGTGGGTTAGTTGGGAGTACTGGTCTGATTAGTTTGTGGAGATTTACTGTGGGACTGCTGGTGTTGTTATTGGTGTCAGTATAGTCATACGAACGTGTGGCCCTTTCTTCCCTGGGTGCGCATGTTAATAACGTTCCC
>NW_015555724.1:72089-85696 GCF_001515605.1 Sinocyclocheilus anshuiensis
CACACACACACACACACACACACACACACTTAAACAATTTATAAGATTTCCTGCCAGCTATATGGCATCAATAACAGAGGGTCAGAGAGGTGGCAGCTCAGTGCAGAGGGTATAAACCTGGATATGAAAAAGAAAGGAAAAGTTCAAACAGAAAAAACAGTCCATTAATGATAAGTGGATATCGGGTTTCACACAGAATGTGTCATTAGGCAACTACTGGCCATTTTAAATAAAAACCAATCCAAATCACACGCACATGTTCATTGGCAGAGGTATACAAGCAATAATGGCATATTTGGTTGCACTTTATTTTTTACATACTCCTTGCAGAATATGCAAACTGTTAATAAGTTTAACAAAATAAGAGGGATCATGAAAATCATGAAAAAATATATATAAACCTATGTTATTTTTTATGTAGTACTGTGCTGAATAAGCTATTTCACATAACAGATGTTTACATATACTTTACAAAACAAAATAATAATTTAAAAATTACCCCGTTCAAAAGTTGACTTACCCTTGAATCTTAATACTGTCGTTTGTTACCTGGTCGATCCATGACTGTTAGTTGTTCATGAGTTTTTTGTTTGTCCTGAGCAGGTCAGCTGCCTGCTGTTCTTCAGAAAAATCCCCCAGCTCCTGCACATTCTTTGATTTTCCAGCATCTCCTGCATATTTGACCCCTTTCCAGCAGTGACTGTATGATTTTGAGATCCATCTTTTCACACCGAGGACAACTGAGCGACTCATTCGCAGCTATTACAAAAGGTGAAAACATTTACTGATTTTCCAGACGACAACATGATGCATTAAGAGCCAGAGGGTGTAAACTTTCTTAATTGGATGATCAGGGTAAATTGAACACATTTTGTTTCCAGGAGTATTTTATATAACTTCTGAGAACTAAATGAAAAAATATGATATTTAAACAAAATAATAAAAATGTACTCATCATCATCCTTTCAAAAGTTTACACCCCCAGCTCTTTATGCAGTTTATCTATCCATCCTCCATTGGCACCTGTACTTACATTTTTATGCTTTAATAGCCAATGATTAAATTAATTGCTGAACTATTACTGAGGTATAAGATACACAGTTAACCAAAATTTTTGCAAACAGAAAAAATGGTGCCTTTGTATACTTGTCAGTGACTCTCAACAGCACATACAATGAACTTAGCAAGAGAGATGTTAAATGTGAAAGCTGTATATGTGGTGATAAGAGCCCTGCATGTTTAAAGGAAACTTTAACGGTGGTAATATCTTTCGGTAATGAGGCAGATAACAACGTTGTGCTTGAGCCAGAGCATTGCAATACCTGCACTGTGACTTTAACAAGACTAAATGTGGCACCAATTTAAGCCACATGATCTTTACACACACACACAGTACTAGAGACCCTTTCATTGTATTTGCCTGGAAATGCCATTATTGAGCCACTTTTTAACTGTTATTTTTCACAGATGCAGAATGTGCTGCCCGCATCACAATGCATGTATTATTTCCTAATTGATGTTGAAAAGTGTTTTATGTGTGTTAGCAGTCAGTAGGCCTGACATACACTGCACCTTCTGTGCCTGTAATCAGCCAGTCCTCCAAACGTATGGCACTGAGAGTGTTAACACACACCTTTACTAAACCAGCCTTTCAGTAATGACCTCCTTGGAGACACACAAACACACACACACACACACACACACACACACATCCACTCTGCTCCCACACTGCTAATGACTTTGAATTGTTCATAATTGTTTTTCCTTTAAAGTTTGCTTTTCAAATGACCGCATCCCGTGTATGGTTTCTGGAGCAAAGCAGTCATAATGTATGATTAATGGAATTATTTTTATGATGCTGCTTGGATTAAACCAATTCATAAAATCTAGAGTTTATGGAAGGATGTTAAAAATATCTATAATTGCTGGACATAGTACTTTGTTTTGTATCTTTTCAGTACAGCAGCTAAATGCTAAAGTATACCCAATTGTGATTTATCATATGTTTACATTTTAACATTTAATTGACTTAACAGGTGAAACAGCTCTCATATAAGTACATATTCCCCTCCCCCCAACTGATACTTCATAATATGCACCCTTTAGGGGTAAATAAGGTACAAAGATTAACTGCCCCAGTGACAGCTTTTATACCTTTTTATTTTATAAGAGTGTAGATTACTTTTTTACTAGAGAAAACAAAATTATGGATATTATACTGTTTGTTAAAGCAATTTGTTGAAAGCACCCTAATTATGGATTTGTTACTTACAAACATGCAGATTTTCACTCCACATGACATTAGTTGATGGACTGGAGTGGATTTCTTGTGAATTATTGTGATGTTTTTATCAGCTGTTTGGACTCTTATTCTGACGGCACCCATTCACTGCAGAGGATTCATTGGTTAGCATGTGATGTAATGCTACATTTCTTCAAATCCGTTCCGTTGAAGAAACAAACTCATCTAGATCTCGGATGGCCTGAGGGTGAGTAAGTTTTCAGCAAATTTTCATTTTTAGGTGAATTATTTATTTAAAATATATGGGCCACCACTGCTTTAAAACAACACTATTTGAACATGTGCCTACAATTTCAATTGCATTCATCAAATGAAGTGTAAACAAAGTAAAATCACAAAAACAAAGGGTCTAGCGAGATTTGACAGTATTATTATACATATAGCAAGAAATAATCAGTGAATGTAATGTTAAACAACATATTTTCCACCATAATTTGCAATAAATGTAGACAAATTTAATTAATTCGACAAATTCCATTAATTATTCGACTAAATGAGGACCTGAAGGTTTAAAGCTCAGCATAAGTCACTTGGCTGACTGTCAGTCACTATAAAATCTGGCTAAACTGGGGTTGTAAAAATACTAAATGGGACACAAGCCACATAGCTGCACGGCTGCATACTTACACATATATTTAAATGCACACATAAACAGACATGCACAACTATTTCAGTCTTTAATGGCATTTTCTGGTCAGACAGAATAGAAAGGGTCATCTCTAAAACAATTCCCCCCTGACCCTGTTGAGTTTACTTAACCAGGGACAGACAGTTTATCACTGAACAGTTCTCCCCTCTCCACTGAGCACAATTACAAACTACCGTCATTAGAGCCTCTCACAGGATACAGCTACAAGTCCAACTGATTCATGTGAGGAATGTGGAACACACACACACACACACACACACACACACACACGCATTCAGCATGCACAAACCCACACAGTCATTTGTATTCATGTCAAGCATACACTATAAAAAATTGTTAATAAATAATTATATAAATACATAAATAAATTGTTTAAATTAAAATTTGATTTAAATACACAATAAATAAACAATACAAATATTTGATTAAAATAAATCAGTTAAAAATGCAATTTATATTTTATAAAGTAATAAAAATAAATAACATTTGATTTAAATAAATAAATAATACATCTAACAGTACCATTCACTGTATAAAAATATTGTTTGAAGTTGTAAATGAACAGATTATTGGAGGACATTTTACAAGAAAATACTATTTCATTTTTTTTGTAATTGTTTGTTAAATTTACTAGCAATTTCTGAGTGAAAACTGTTTCTACACCATTTTTTTCAGTGTTTGCATTATCAACTGGTCATGAAACTGGTTCTGTTTCGCAGATTTGTTACTTAGAAATCTCATCTGTATTTCAGTAATGATCTTGCTTCATACATAAATAAACGCCTGAGATTTACCTGCGGGATCAATGACATTTTGATATTATTTTAAGAAAGAAAACACAGCGAGTGGGTTATCACACTCAAATTACAGATCTGGTTACAGATCCGATAGGTACTCAAATGTATTTTACTGGCAGGCAGCAGTATTGACGGCCTGTGGGGTCCTGTGCAGTTTCACTCTAGAGTGCAGATGTCCGATAAGGCAGGAGAAGCATAAAGCTGTCAGACTGGACCACAGGCATTGCGTACAAACTCTGAATATACTACAGTATGCTTCAAACTCGCTGTCATTCCCATTGATGCCAATCTCTGCGGACGGAAGAGTATAGTATAGACACATATTCCAAGGAAAGAAAGAGAGAGATTGGTCAGTGGGCTGAGTCAGAATGTTCTTATCTAGCTAAATTATTAGTAGAGTTGACTATGTTATGAAGTCTCAATGCTGAAATCACTCCACAGCAAAATACCGGCCAATGACAGCTTGCCTTAGGCAAAAACTGTGTTTGCAGTGAAAAATTAATGTGTACTCCAAATCCTTGCCAATACAATACATTTTGACCTTGAAAAGATCCATAGTTTTTAAACGTAGGGTGTAACTCTCATCATTTAGATCACAGAGGATTCTTAAGAGGCAGAAGAACATGACATATTTTTGATTGGAAGAGTATTGTTTTCAGAGAGTTCAGAAATGAGACAATCGTATGGAAAGTATTGAAGGGTTTACAAAGCATGTATTGTGTCTAACAGTTTCTGCCTTGATTCACACTCACTTTCTGAACTCTCTGACCATTATGTAACTAACACTTCTCTTCCTCCACTATCTTGCCCTGCAGCCATTGTTTAGTGCTGAAACTTGACTCAGTTCGCCTGGTTGCTTAACTTGTATATGGTACACTGCAAAAAAAAGTTATTTTCTTATCTGTATCTCTGCCTTGTTTTCCAGTTTTGGGCATTTGTCAGCTGGACAGCACCGAAGAACAGTTATATCATCAGCTAAAACAGCTGAACACAAGCCTGGCCAGACATCAAACCACTTTAGACTGGTTTAAATTTTACTGTCCAGAATTCTTTGACTTAGATTTGTCATCTTTGCTTTAGCTTCCCCTCTTTTAAATGGCTATCTGTCCATCATAGCAACGCCCAGGCCACAGAAGGGCCAGCAGACAGTAAGTACCAGTGGGAGGAGGACAAAGCCCAGTGGTGTTTGTCAGTCACTATGCAGGAAGTGCCGATCCCATGCTTCTCACCCTCGTTTCCTCTCTGTCACAAGCTGTGGGACTTTGACCTACTGCCACTGCAGCCTCACTGCCTCTGCACAGCCATCAGTACAAGATAAAAGACTGAAGGACAGAAAAGGACAATATTGTGCAGTACATTTTCATGATTCATCCAAACGGCTTTATCACCAAACCAAAAAGATGTATGTATAGATGGTTTAAGCTGACACCCTCATTTTAGCTAATAATCATCACTTAGAATGGCTAACATTATCTTTTTATTTTCATCCTGTTAGGTTTGTATGATATTTGTCTTGCCATTGTGTAAATATTCAAATTATAATTAATACATTTTAAGTGTCTGATCTTGACCAGAGCATATTTCTGAAAGCCTTATAGAAATGCCTCCCTAAATTACAGCACAAACACACAGTGTTCATTATGTAAAGTTTATAGAGTTCAAAAGGTACTGCATAATGTAGGAATGACCCAGGAGTTGTCTCGTTATTCTGATTTGAAGAGGCTGGGGATATTCAAACTAATTAAATGGAGGTGCAGACTTAATATGATTGACATTATGAGATACGCACACACATTAAAAGTAGTAAGAAGACAGAAAAGTTAAGTGTGTAAGTTGTTTTCAGTGGAATATCATTGCTGGCACATCACCTCAGGTTGTGTGTATATGAAAATGGATACCCTCAGCTGACTGGGTAATTGAATCATAGCAAATGGCTTTGATATGATTCACAAGGAAAAGTGTCCACTGGGTTTCATGCCAAAGTGGATTGGCCCAAGGCATGGGTGGAATCAGAGCTTGAGAGAGAGAGGAAAAGATGGGAAGGAAAGGTGAACACCCTGACGTGTGTGGATTGTGACTGTGGAAACATTGTGGCAAGAAATGTCCATCTTTGTGGTTTATTTAAAGGGCTTGAGGGTTTAGTTTAAGGTGAGGGCACTTTAGGTTGAAATGTGTGTTTTTAAAGGTTAAGTGTGTCATTTATGTTATGATACAATATGCCTATCCCATGCCTATCCAAGATGTAGAGGAGTCTGATGATTTGTTTGAGGTGTTGGAGACAGATTTTGAGAAATGTAGCATTACATCACTTGCTCACCAATGGATCCTCTGCAGTGAATGGGTGCCGTCAGAATGAGAGTCCAAACAGCTGATAAAAACATCACAATAACCCACAAGTAATCCACACTGCTCCAGTCCATCAATTAACGTCTTGTAAAGTAAAAAGCTGCATATTTGTAAGAAACAAATCCATCATTAATGCATTTTAACTTGCTACTGGCCAAAATAATCCATACTAGTCCATAATCCATCCTCCAGTGAAAAAGTCCATCCCTTTTTTGTCATCTCACATTAAAACTCACCAACATATTTGTTAAGAACTGTTTTGGATTGTTTTCACTTCTAAACTGTGCTTGATGTGTGTATATTTCTCTCCTGATTCAGACAAGATGACTTTTTCACTGTTGAAAGCAATATTATGTATAGAGAACGTGTGTTTTATCCGGAAGCAACAGGTTTAAGGCTAAAAATGTCCTACTAGATTTATTTTTTACAAACATACATAACGTAACATTCCCTCATAACGTAAACAAGTGTAAAGCAAGTCCAAAACGGCAACTTTAGCTCAACCAGTGGAATTAGTTTGGGCTGGGAATATACTTTTGTCCGTAACAAAGACAGTCAAAGGATGTGTTTGTTTGTTTCAAAATGATCACTTCACTTTTAAGCACTGCTCTGGGTTCGTATTTATAAGAGATTTATAAGAACAACATATGCAAAAAAAACTATGTTATTTATTTTATTTTATTATTTATTTATTTATTTTTGTCAGCCAGACAGCTTTCGTTAACACCCTGTGTCTCAGGGCAGACATGCATTAGGGGTGTTTGTTTGGGTGAGACAGTGAATACAACCTTAAAGCAGAATTCAATACAACTGAATGACTTTAGTCTGAACTAGTGGGCAGTTCCTGTCAGTTTATATTATGATCTTTCTAAACACCCCAAGCTTATACATAAAGTATCAAAGCCAGCATTTTACTTACAGGATCTGGTTAATCCTTTCCATGTGAAACATGGAATAGTTTGCCCATGTATGATATATTGCATGCACCTCATCTCCCTTCTTGTTAACATATTGTTATTAATGTGAAGGCATTCGTTTTGAGCTTTTACACACGAGTCACATGAAAGCTGGTGTATGGTTGTTGTAGGTCATAGTGATGTAAAGCCAAACACATTTTTAACACCTGCACCATTACTCAGAACACCTTACATCTTTTAGTGGCTAAAACACATATATGCACACATACAAATGCTTCCCCCATTATCGAGGCTCAAGCAAGAGTGTGTCCACCAGCTGGCTGACATTACACTTTAAACAAATTTTCTCTTAAACTATTTCCCAAACATCCCCTGCAGGTCAGAAGCATGTAATCTCCCTTCTGCTGTCTCTTTTTCTCCATTCCGTCCTCCTCAGTTCTCATTTTCTCTCTTTTTTCCTTAAAATTCATTTAAGTTTTGCTCCACATGCACAGACATCTCACACTGGGGTCTTTATAAAAATCCCTCAAACTCACTGAAGTATGTGATTTATTCAGCTCAAGTTACATTTGATATTTTCAAAGCTGCAAATAGACAGAAAGGAAAATTGTATTGCTTACAGGTTGTTCTCTCATAGCTCAGGAGACTCAGAGTTCACAGTTATGTTTCATCAGCTTTGTCTGAGATTTAATATTCCTTAGGAGAAGTAAAGATTGGAACAAATGAGACAGTTGTTGGCATAGAGTACGAATATAGAGCTATACTGTAAAATCAATGTGGATAGTAAATTCAGATTACTTGATTTTGGAAGACTTGTGGAATTCAGATTTATATTTTCACCAGACCTCATCTTAAGTTGCTGTCAAAACACATATGCATTATGTTACTTTCCTGTGTTGTCATCTACTCAAAGATAAACACTCACACATAGATGCATTTCAGTTGTTTATCTTTTCTAGCATGATGTCAACCAGAGCAGACACACCTTTGAATGTCACTGTACTATATATATATGGGTGTGTTTATGTGTCTCGTATGTTTCAGATCTCTGCCGCTGGGGACAACAAAACACCTCGGCTGCACCAAAGAATCCAGCTGTCTGGTCAAGAAGAAAAATAATAAATAATCCTATGCACAGACGCTTGCCAATCGTGAAAAAGGTGAGGGGTAAATAAACACATTACAGAATGGGAGAAAACTTTGCTTGGCTGATTACATGTTTTCAGTGCAATTGTGGTTAAATGGATTTTTCCCGTTAAGTGTTTACCTATGGAAGAGTGAGACTATGTAGACGGCCACACTGTTTGTTTACAGCGAATTCACTCAGGCCTGGTTGGAAAACAACCTGTGCACGGTTGCATACTGTACATCGGAAAAACAACACGAACAGCAGATATCAGGGCATCTTTCTGCCTGCTTTGTCAAAACAGTGATTATTTTTAGTGCAATGCCACAGATGAGGGGACGACTTGTCGGGGATCTGAACTGGCAAAATTAAACAAAGAAACTTTGATATTCTGATCAAGATGTGAAATTGTTCTGATGGTTGTCGGTGAGAATTGGTGCAGGGCATACATTTTGCTTCTGGATGGATGGAGTGCTTTTAATGGCCCGGTTGTGAAGAATGCCGAAATCCCCCTTGAATTTAATGGGGAGTATGAGGAGGAATGTGTACTAATGTATGTCCATATATTTCTGAAGGACTCATACTGTATAGTATGTGGCCATACATCTTCTTTTTCCAGGACACATCCTGGCCGAGATTTCTAAAGTGCCTTAAATGTCTGGGTTTGGACTTTGTTTTCCTATTAACCGGTTCTGTACAGTCCTCATACATTTTATGTACATGTTTTTTATTTGCTATGACTGTTTTCTGTAGATCCCACCTTCTCACACCAACAATTGGTCGATTAAGTACAATGCCTGCACAATATTGGTCAAACTCCTTTTCAGCCATTACTTTCAGCAAGAATGAAAACAATAGGAAAACAGTCACAACATGGACATTTTAGGCAATTTAGAAATCCCGGCCACGACATGTCTGGGAAAAAGAGCACATACACCCTAAGTCTGTGTGATGTGAAATGAGAGGGGAGTAATGCTTATGATAAACTCAGTTTGACATCAAAATGTCTTTGTTTACACTGTGAAATGACCCTCCCCTCATATGCACAAGCACACAAACATCATTCACATGTACTTTCAGGGAAAAAATTATTTAAGAATGTAAATATTTCGTGTTCATGTTCACATTTGTATATTTGCATAGAAAATGATTTGAGCCTTAGTCTTTAAATGTGCAATCTAGGAAGTGCAGTAATTCTTTTTCGAATTCTGATATAAAACAGTCTTCATTTACCAACAGCAAGCCAATTCAGCTTCCATCTATCCCTGTCATAGCTGTAAGCCAGAATGCTGAGAGAAATCTGTGAGTAATTTCTGCAGTAATCTGTAGTAGAGATCAACTGCGCTGAGGGCACAGAGCCAACACACTACACCAAGGGACCTTTTAGTTCCCGTTCCCCACACAGAGCAACTTATTAGTGCAAAGAGAGAGAAAGAGTGATTAGACAATCATGCCATTAGTGCAGTCTATGAGCCAGGCCTCTGGCTGAGCACTCCCACAATTCAACAGGCCATGTTATCCAGGCTTATCAATGATTAGGATAAGTATCAATAATGAAATCACGCCAGTCACTTGAGAAATTGTGGGGGGTTTATCAACCATGAAGGTCCACCGGGGGTTTGGGAATGGGTTTTGAAACATGCCACACATGGATATTCTGTATATAACACAACTAAACACAGACATGTTCCTTAAAAGAGAGTGAAAATGATACTATGGTTCGATGCAAAAATTAATAATAAAAGATTGAATAATGTAACAAGTAATGTAAAATGTCCGGGTTTTGGCTTTGTTTTCCTGTTGCCGTTCTTTAAAGTCCTCAAAGATTATACAGTATGTACCTGTATTTGCATTGCTTTGACCTTTCTCTGTAGATCCCACTTTCTTACATGCCATGAATGGATTGGTCGATTATGTACAATGCCTGCATGCTATTTGTCAAATTACTTTTCAGTCGTTATCTTCAACAAGAATGAAAACACAGACATTTTAGGCAATTTAAAAATCCTGACCAGGACATGCTCAGGAAATTTTAAGACATTCTTTTCAGAAAACATATTCTTTATTCTATTCTTATGTTATGTAGACATTTCCTGGTCATTGTTTTGTACTGTTGCATTGCAAGGAGGATTATGAATATAAATTTTGCACATTGCACCTCAAACCATACAACACGCCTCATTATTTGCAATACTATATATGCACGTCTTTTCCCCTTCTGTAAATACTGTCTTTTCTATAGGTAAACTCCCTGCTAAGTATCTGGATGTATTACAAGGAATTTATTTGTACTGTGAATAAAGAACCTGACTTGACTCAAGCCTTTTGTCTGTATGACACTAAAATGGAAATGCAGATTAGTTGGGAATGTGAGTGAATTTACCAGCATTATAGAAGCCATTATTATTTCCAAAAATTTCCTTTTTTTTTTTTAAATATCTTAATCTTAATAATTTAAGATTTCTGCATTCTGAACAGTTTAAAAAGGTTCCAAAAGGGGGTTTTCACAGAAATTTTTTTTTTTTTTCCAAGTAAAGAACATTGTCTGAAGAACATTGTCTGAAGAACCTTTTTTCACTACAAAGAGCCTTTTGTGCAATGGAAAGGTTTCATGGATGTTAAAAGTTCTTCATTGAACCATTACTGCCAATAAAGAACCTTTTAAGAGTGTAAGCTCAAATGTATGCATTGTTGCCTTTGGAAATGTGTCAGGACAATTATGTGTTGATTATTGCATTGCAACCCAAAGACAAATCGCAAATGAGACCTCTTTAAAGGTGCAGTTGTTTCTCTTAGACGTCAGTTAGATTCAATTATGTTCAAATTGAGACTCCCAATTCTCAGATTTTTCTCTTGAGACAAAAAAGCCTCAACAATGCCTAAAAAAGATTTGTCAAGATACCACAATCTGCAGTCAAATTTTGGAGATTTAAATTATCTGTGCTATATTCCACATTATTGTTATAGCGCCGTACAATTACTCCATGTCAACAATTGTCTCATTTGTATTTGTACTCAAATACAAATATTAATCACTAAAATGACACTGTCCCCCTGAGTTGTAAGGTTTGTTACCGTAGCACTCACACACTTGCAATGCATTGGCCACATATTCGCATCTGGGTTTGTACATTTGCATGAATTATGTTTCTGGCCTAACTTACACACACACACTCACACCCAGATATACACTTATAGACAACACACAAAAGTTATTTCCAAGGGAATATTCCACTTCTTACGTCTTTGGCAGCGTTGTGGGACAGCAAGCCACTCAACAACACCCAGTTGTTTTTACACAGACTGTCCTGCATTTTATCCAAAACACATCCCAAAAAGATCAGTAAGCATTCAGCACTGCCCTTGGTTTTTAGGGCCTTCTTAGCAGAAGGGCAGCTGAGTTTAGATTCACATTCTGAAGCTCTTCGAGTGCAGTATGTCTTGATGAATTCATGTGGAGGGGAAAGTATAGCAGAGCTCAGTTTCAACCTCATGTATGTAATGCTACTCCAAATGTGGAAGTGAAAAATCACATCGATTGAAGGATGTCATTTCTCAGTGCTCTCTCTCTCTCCCACTCTGGCAGTATTGCCGGCCAAAATCTCATACAATGACTGAATTGTACACCCCATTCTGTACAGTAACAGGCTTCTGAATTTATTGTATGTGTCAGCATTCATAAAGAACTATGCAAGTCACTGCAAAAATGAATGACATTAACTATCATTAATGAGGTTGGCAGCCAGAGAGAAATGACTCATATTGAGACCTCGATCAAACCTTGAAAATACACCGCAGTAGAGACCACTTTTTCAGTGGCATTGGATCCAGAATGATTTTTCCCATTCATTTTTTAAATCAGTTAAGAATTCTGAAAGGTAAAATATGTTACTCACCCAAAAATGACAATTCTGTCATAATTTAGGCCTATTCACCTCAAGTTTTCCCAAACATATGAGTTTCTTTTGTCTGTTTGGCACAAAAGATGATATTCTGATATATGTTGATAACCAAACAGTTAACGATAGCCATTAACTGACAGCCAACCAAATAAAAGAAATAAGTATCCTCGTTGTATATACATTATAATAAATATTATACATTATAAACGTAATGTAGACCAGTGTTCCTTTATCAATCAGGCTTCTTGCAGTGGTCGCGATTCATCGATCTAATCCGACTTCATTACTCGTTTATTCGTCTTCGAGTGCCATCCTTATTATTATTTTCACGTAAGGAAAAAAATATCTCCTTCAGTCAGCATTTTATTAAAATCGAATAATTTCTTCATTATAGAAATAGTTTATTATTATTATCTCACAATAGAAATAGTTCATAGCTTCCAAAATAAAATCGATTAAAAATCTCAGCACAAACGACAGTATCTCCAACTCATGGAAAAAAGTGTGAATATGTTGAAGCGTGCGCTGCTCTCTCGCGGTCCCCTCCCCTCACTGCACGCGGCGCTAACTGGCGCTCTCAGCTCGAGCCAGCAGCCACGAGCGCCACAGACGCGGAGACCTCATCCAAATTCACAGAGTCCAGTCACTCTCAGAGAACCGTTCATTAGTCTTTTTATTTGTTTTCGTTTTATGTGTCTCCCCTCATTAAGTTGAAGAGAGCTTAGTGTAGGAACACTGGACACTTGAAGACATTTCAGCATGACTTTGGATAATAACGGATCTTGAAGTGTCAAACTGCGCCTCAGACTTCCAAAAAATAACGACAGACACCAGCTCTCACAGGTACCCGTTTATTATTAATATTTCAGTATTTTATTGCATTTCATTGGTGGATATTGAGCAGACAAGTTTAAAACCTCATCGATATGTCAACTTTCAGAAGTTCAAATATTTTGAGTAAGTTTTAGGGTGCATCACTGAGGATAAATTACAGTTTTGTATCTTTTAATTATTACGGTCTATAATCGATAGCAACAGTCCTTCAATAGTTATGTTATATAGTATTATAATATTAGGCTATATTATTGTCACATTCATAATAAAGATACACCAGCGTTTTAAAACAGTGGCATGTCTGTTGTGGGTGATACAGACTTCAGTGTGTAAAAGTAATTGCTGCTCTCACGAGGATAAATATTTCTGTACAATATGTTGTTTGAGGTAATTGATCATGCATGGCTCTCCCCTTTTCTCTTCTATTTCCTTCTCTGATTTTTAGGTGATACGAAACATGTTAAATTTCAAAAGATTTAAATCACAGCGGCGCTTTACTAAATATGCAAATATTTAACTTTAACAAGTACACGAAGCCATCGTATAACGTCATTTTTACAAAAGCACACATCCATTTATCAACATGCATGCTTGCTATTTTATTTTTTTATTTAATTTATAATATTTTATATACATTATTATAAATGCATTTTTACATAGTTATACACACACACACACACACACACACACACACACACACACACATATACAGTGGGTATAGAAAAAAATCACAT
>NW_015555724.1:85898-86532 GCF_001515605.1 Sinocyclocheilus anshuiensis
TTTTGTTTTATCCAGCTGTATTTACTCAGTGCAGCTTATAACATCCAACTTAAAGATATAACACCAACATGTAAGGGGAAAAAAATGTAAAAAAACAGAATCACTGAGTTGGAAAAAGGATCAACCCCCTTCTAAAAATGACTTGTAAACTCAATCAGGTGTAGCTAATCACCTTCTCAATGGCACAAAAAGCAATTTGACTATCAACTGTGATCAGTTTGATTAGCTCAGCATGAAAACAGATTTCCTGGAGCATTTCAGTCCTTGGTAGTGCAACTGAAGCAAACAATCAAATATGGGTGTGTAACGAGTCAGTCCACTGAAGGCGAGCGTAGTGAGAACCCAAGTGCAGTTTTATTTACAGTGTGATCCAAACAATCAGAACATGACATATACACAAGGCAGAGATACATGAGGGCAAGGGAAGCATGACACAAACAGGGACCATGACTAAACTCCAAAATAAAAGACATGAAAACATGAACAAGAAACACAACACAAAACACCACATTACATTCCCCCCCCTCTAAGAACTGGGGGAGGGACGGAGGGCCAGGCCCGTGAAGAGGAACAGGCAGAACGGGGAGCCATGGCGGAGCAGGCAGAGCGGGGGGCCATGGCGGAGCAGGCAGAG
>NW_015555724.1:86921-88709 GCF_001515605.1 Sinocyclocheilus anshuiensis
GACTCGTGGACAGGAGAGGACTCTGGAGCGCAGTGTGCAGCCCACACGCTCAAAATGGCGACCGCCATTACATTTAGGGCAGCAGAGTGTGGCTGGACCTCTAAGACGGCGGGGCTTGAGAGCACTGACGTCACAGGGATGCCTGCAGCTCTCACCGACATCAGTGGTAAGTCCATCACGCTAGCTATCAGTCTTTTCAGTCTTGGCCTAAGCTCCGCGTCCGACTCAGGCGTGGCAGCCATCTTGGCCGGGGACTCAGGCGTGGCGGACATTTTTTTATGAGTCATTTTTATGAGTGGCGCAAAATGTAATGCTTATGACAGAGTTTGTAAAATCGTAGTAAATTCGTGTCGTGTGTGAGTCAGTGTGACCGCCTCCGTACGATTTTCGGATAAACTCAATCGTGACATGTGCCAGAGCTCATGGCGTTCTGACCTTCAGAATCGCACCATGTACGTCAACACTGCACTGGCTACCTATTAAACATCGTAACCATGACTAAACTCCAAAATAAAAGACATGAAAACATCAACAAGAAACACAACCCAAAACACCACATTACAGGGTGGCAAGGCACTGTCAAAAGATCTCCGGGATAAAGTTGTGGAGATGGATACAAAGAAATTTCAAAGTCTTTATCAATGCCTAGAAGCACAGTGAAGTCTATTATTAAGAAGTGGAAGGTAATTGGTACAATACGGAACCTCCCTGGATCAGGACGTCGCTCCAAACTGATGAAAGAGCCGGAGGAAACTGCTCAGAGAGGCGACTGAGAGACCGACAGCCAGGCCTGGATTAAGAGCACATAGGGCCCTGGGGCTGTTTTAAACACAAGGGCCCTCCTTCATAGTAGCCTATCTTGTGTTTTTAAAAAAATCAAATCTCCAACACAGAGATACAATGAGTGTGCACACTTCCAGGCTACAACACATTAAAAGAATAAATACATTAACATCAGATATATGAAGTCAAAGCAAACAGGTTTCCAGAAACAGCAACAACTTTTGAGCATAAATGGCTTCATTCTTCACAAATGTGGCTTGTATGGGAGGGTTGCAAGAAACAACTGAGCTTTGCCAAAACACACCTTGAAGATTACAAGGCAGATGAGACTAAAATTGAATTATTTGCCCTCAACACAAAAAGATATGTCTGGCGGAAATCCGATACAGCTCACCATCCAAATAACAGCATTCCTACAGTAAAGCATGGAGGTAATATCCTGTTATGGGGGAGTTTCTCTGCAGCAGGGACTGGAGCACTTGTCAGGATAAAAGAAAAATGGATGGGGCAAAATACTGTCAAATTCTTGAGGAAAATCTGCTGCCCTCTACAAGACAGTTGTCAATGGGAAGAAGGTTTACCCTCCAACATGACAATGACCCAAAGCACACAGCAAAACTGAGCGCACAGTGGTTGAAGGAGAAAAAGGTGAATGTCCTTGCATGGCCTAGTCAGAGCCTGGACTTAAACCCCATTGAAAATCTGTGGAATGACTTGAAGACTGCAGTTCACAAACAGTCACCATCAAATATATCTGAACTTGAGAAGTTCTGCAAAAGAGAGAGGGCAAATATTGCAAAGTCTAAATGTGGAAAGTCACTAGAGACATATCCCAACAGACTAAAGGCTATAATTAAAGCAAAAGTTGGTTCAACAAAATATTGACACAAGGGGGTGATCCTTTTTCCTACTCAGTGATTCTGGTTTTAAAATGTTTTTTCTGACATGTTGGTGTTATATATTTCACTTGGATGTTATAAGTTGCACTGAGTAAATACAGTTGGA
>NW_015555724.1:88940-95801 GCF_001515605.1 Sinocyclocheilus anshuiensis
TCTGTTGCCCTTTCGGGCTTGAACTGATGGTAAAACTAATGAAATTATTAACGACAACTGTCTTGATATTTACTTTTAAAGCTGAAGCTCCCGATTATGGTAAGGGGCGTTACATTTCCGACGCGTGCTTGTGGTGTTCGGCCAATCACAATGCACTGGGTCAGCTGGCCAATCAGAGCAGACTGCGCTTGTCAAAGGAGGGGGCTTTGTTGAAAACTACGTGTTTGAGAGAGGCGGGGCATAGAGGACCTATAATAATGTACAGTATTTGAAAAATAATGTGTTTTTTGAACATTAAAGCATGTCAACATATTCTGTTATACCAAATACACAAAATAATGATCTTTAAAATAGCATCATATGACCCCTTTAATAACAAATTGTCTTAGGTTTTCTTCACAGCTGTGAATCATGATTCGATGTTGGCATTTCTAGTCAGTGCCAGGTAGTATTAGAGGAATAGGACTTGTGATGGGTGTAGGATGTAATATTTAGTTTCAGAAAAGTGCATATTGATTCAGGTTCTAGGACAGACTACTGCCCAACAGTCTGTGTGGCATTATGTCACCAAAGTATGGATTCGGAGGATGACCACAAAGGCTTAGGGTGTCATTTGGCACAGTTCATTCTTATTCTAGAGAACATTTACCTCATGTGATCAGTAGGTTTTGTTTACAAGTTTTAAATGCATAAATCTGCTCATTTGTATCAGCTTTCTAGCATATTAAAGGCTTCAAAACATGGATTAAAGCCATTAAACTCCCATTCTGATTTGATGTGTGACTTTAAATGAAGTAAAAGATTAATAAGGTTATGAAAGCAGATAAGGTTTATTTTCAAACGGCTGGCCAGATTTGCTGGTGTGGAATGTCTAATGGGAGTAAAGCGTGTCTGTGGTGTCTGTCAAGGGAATGAAAGATGGGAGATTCTCAGTCTGCCTCTGGTCCTCCTTACACATGTGCGCCAACAGCTGAGCTGGGATTGGCATTAACTCTTGACTCTGTGCTTCTTCAGAAGAGTAAGAGGACGAAAGCAAGCCAGAACATAATACTTGACTGGAAAAGAGGGGGTTCTTTCTCTCCCAGCGGCATTTGCCCTGTGTTAATGGGCAGGATAATACCTCTCTGTGATGCACGCAGACTTTATGGAAACTCTCACTCACACACCCCGTGGTTCTATAGGGTGAGACCAAGAGGAAGTCTCAGTCATAAGCCACAGATGTCATATACACACTTTACAGACTATATGTGTGTGTGTTTCTTATTAAGTATTGATTAAAATAAATATTAGCAGTTAACATCTATATTGAAAAATCTTTCAATTTTTTAATGGTAAAACATGAGTGTAGCTTTTTTTATTTAATTTGCATGCATAGGCACACATGCCGTAAAGTATAGTTGTACCTGTGTTCTCAATATAATGTTTTGCTTTGCTTAATTCAGCAAGCTGGACCTCTGACATATATTTGGAGAGGAAAACATGATACCAGAGAGGGTGGGGAGCTGGATTTCCTCTCCTGAAGAATCAAAGTAGGGCAGTAAGTGGCAGAGTGATGGATTCTAGTTGCTGTGTGTGTGTGTGTGTGTGTGTGTGTGTGTGAGTCCTTGTCTAAGTGTGTTTACTGTACATCCGTGGAGCATAGTGCCACCTTGGTGTTAAAAGGCTCTAGCACAGAAGTGCGACTGATTTCCTAGTCTTGTGTCTCTCTCTTGTACATTTTCTCTGTCTGTCTCGCCTCACAGTCTCTCCTCACTACATCTGCAGTATATGAGCCAGTAAGACAAACCAACCTTGATTCTTTTAAATCCCAGTTTTCTTGACTCATTTAGAAGGCAGAAGGCTGTGCAGGAAAGAAAATAAAATGTTTTTTTTTATTTTTATGAAGAAAAAGTGGTGCTTGTTGTGCAAAAGTATCCATCATGATAGGTAATTGCCACGTGGTTGCCGCAGTGTTCTAAGTGGTTGCTGTGGCATCGCTAGGTGGTTGCTAGGGTGTGGTTGACCCATGTCTATTTTATTTTGGTTTCTCAGTGTCGCTCTTCAGTGTAAATCTATTTTTTTAATCATCCACCATATGAAAATCATCGATTGTTTAGAAAATGAATGGCACACCAATGACAATTTAAAGTATTATTTAGTGAGCCACTTCAATAGTGGCCTGTTACACAAAGCTAGGTGAAGAAACTCAGAACTCAAAGCTCAGTTTCAGAGTAAGTTTAGAGTTCACTTTGCTGAAGATGAAGAGATCATTATGAAAAATATCATGAACTGAAACAAATTCACAAGGCAAGAAAACACAGCAACTTCCATGAACGTTTAAGGCAGCAGTTTAATATCTGTAAAAATATCTGAAATTATAAATTAATTATAAAATTATCTGAAATTAGAAAATATCTGAGTATATTAACGCAGGTGAATCAACAGAATTTATTTAATTAATTTATATAGGTTTATAACACTTTAAAGAAAACGATAGTTTAGCAGTTGTGAAAGCTTTATATATTCTAAAGCTTGTATTTACATGTATGTATTTATATTAATTTTAATTTAAAAGTTAAAAATTATATGTTATATTTTCAAAATTAGTTTAATTTAGTACTATTTAAAAAAGTACTTTTCTGTATTAAATTATTAATATATTATATATAATTCATATAAAATAAATATAATATATAATTAGCAGAAAAAGGCAGACAAATTCTTGAATTTAGAGCAAGAGATACAGGATCAGATATGTGTCACTTTGCTCACAGCTGATCAGTCCAGTTTTGGTTTTACAATCTCTTACCCAGAATAACACCTGCTCCGGAGCAGTTTAGCCATGTAGCTCAAGTTACTTTGATGATGCACACTGCTAAAAACCAATCCATCTTCTTGGACACAGAAAAACAGAGTTTTCTCAAACTAAATTCAAACTTATGTGGGTAGAGCCACTAAAACCGGCTTTATGAAGTAGACCATAGGTTTTGGAACAGTTCTGTTCCAAAGGAAAAGCAGACCTTTGTTCACACCACACCCCTAACTGGTGTTACCTGAGTTCCTGTTTTCACTGATACTGTTTTAAGTGTGTGAATGTTTGTATCTTAAAATGATTGACTGACACGTTGCATTCAGCCTTGTCTCCCTCAAAGGGCTCCTGTCTGCGGCCGTACACACTTGAACAACCTTGATAATAACACAGTACCTCATACACCTCATCTTTATCCTTCCTTCACACAGCCTAAAGCTTACACCATCTGCCCCCTCTTCACCTGTGTGTGGGTAACATTACAGTTTTTAATCTGCTCACTCCAAACATAGCTAATCGACAGGAGACATTAGCTGAGCACTTTGTCTACTCTCCATTACGGCTATGGAGGTTCCTCTCAGGATGTATTGAATTACCCATAATTCCCTAAACCTGTCACTCACAGACAGACAGACAGAGTGTCAGGTATTCCAGGCATATAATGAGTTTTGGGAATGTTGGCAGAGAGGAATTTCTTCACCGCTCTCTTTTTGCTCTCTGTCATTAGATATGCACCTGGCTCTCTCTGAGCTAAGTGCAGGTATGAAAGCTAAAACGTTTCCTCCTTTAAAGATGAGAAGAGGGATTAAAAACATATCATTAAACATGGACTTGGCTCAGACAAACAGGACTAAATACAGAGTTTCACCCTTTTAAAAGTTTGCAGAACACAATTTTTTTTTACTGTACTCTTTCCCATCGAACAATGCGGTGATATTTGATATCTTTTTCAGTTGCCTTTACCATAACAGACAGAGTGCTATGGATGATGATGATAACCTTCACGAGCGGCTGTGGATATATATATAAAAAACTGCCTTAAGTCAGACTTACAGACTGTAGGAAACAGTTGTTGAGGATTAGAAATGAAATTTTAGATTGAATCGTAATGACATCGTCTAGGCTATGTGTCTGCTTTCGTGTTGTGTGATTGGGAGTTTAGGTCGAGGCCAAAGGACTGTCCAAACTGTCATATGAAAACTATTCAGCGAGTTCAAGTAAAGGTCTGCTTTTCCTTTCGCTGCATATGTAACCTGTCAGTCATTCAGTAATGCCCTGAGGCAAATATAATGTATTCACAACAAATTAGGGAAATAAGATTTTACAAATGTTTTCGTTATAGGATTTGAGATGGGTTGTATACACATTACCGGGTCACAGAATCATGTATACACAGATTTTAGTGGAGTTATGACTGGAATAAATGGTGTTTTTTGTAAACTAACAACTTTTTATATCAGTCTGAGTGAGTAAATGCATACAGTGGAAATGTCATTACGTTTATTTATTCACTAAACATACTTAACATAGTTATACTTTGAACAGATTTTCCCCAAGCATTCATTTTCATAGAAATTTTCATATAGCCCAAGTGATATGTGAAATTTTTTTTCACTTTTTCATAAAACCATGAAACTTGGTACATTTGTATAGTCTGCGGCTCTGAACATTTTCAGAAATGGAGCCATTGCAAAAACACCTCGTGGTTGCCATGGCGACCATTTTACTTTCCGCCATAACCAAATTATGTATTTTGTGTCACAGCTCCTGAACCAAACGTGATAACACAGAAAAGGTGATGTCTACCCCTATGTTTTGATGGTCAAGGATTACAATGATACCATATACAGCAACATAAACTGTTCAGGTGAAGAGTTAATGGTGAAATCAGCTATGTGAGAAAGAAATCACAGTATCTGAGTATCACAGCATTAATAGTACATATTATGGCTATTAATTTTTTCTTTCCTTGATAATTAACTAATATTTTATTAAATAATACATTAAAAGATTGTTTTCAAGAATACCATCATATATTTCAGAGATATAAAAAAAAAAATCATCTCAGGTAAGTGTATTTTTCCTTACCTCTCAGGCAGAGACGGGTAGGCGGTAGTGTGTTTCCAATACATTCTTGTTCTCTCTCAACAATGCTCTAACATCACACGCAGACGGCAACGCAATCAGGTGAACAGTTAATGGTTAATTCAGTGACTTTATGTGAAGGATTACAATGAAATCTCAGAAGATGCAGAATGAAATTTCAAACATATTTCATGTAAACTTAATTTACAATCACTCTCTGGGCCAAGAGTTGTCTATCATGTTGTCCACAAGGGGGAAGCCAGAGTCCTGCATGCAGGTGGGTACATGCAGGTGAATTGCTAATATTTGATGTAACGAGTGGAATAGTATTTATGTGTATGGTGTGGTGCGGGCCGGACGTTGACAAGCACGGGAGGGTTGCGGGTCCAGTAACTAGATATAATGATATAAAAAAAATAAAGATTATTTCGACTCGGTCCAGTACACGCTGAGCAATGTAGCCAACCGCGCTGCCACTGATTGACAGCTGTAGTGATTATATTAAAGGTAGCGCTCTTTGCTGGCTTTCTGTATTTAATCTATTCACAATCTGAATAAAAGTTTTAATGAATGAGTTTTGTCTACCTCATGTAGGAGATTTAATGCAGGTGTGGTCCGGGTTTTCATGTCAAATGGGTTGGGTATGGGATTAAATTAGTTTTGCTGTCAGATAACGTGTTGGGTGTTCTGTTAATTACTGCGATTGTGGGAAGATCATTTCACCAGCCAGGAAAGGTGAACGAAAATGCCTCTCTGTGATGTTACTACGAGGCATCGCTTACTTACCGATCTCAGGCTTCTGGAGGGGATGTAGATTCGTAAGAGTGAGGAGGAAGTAGGAGGGTGCTGAGCCTGTGGCTGTTCTGTACGCAAACATCAATGTCTTGAACTTGATGCGAGCCGCAACAGGTAGCCAATGCAGGGAGATAAAGAGAGGAGTGAAGTAGGCCCTTTTGGGCTCATGGAAGACCAGTTGTGCCACTGCATTCTGAATCATTTGTCGAGGTTTGATTGCCAATAATGAAAGTTCAGCCAGAAGAGCACTGCAATAGTCCAGCCTAGAAATGACAAGGGCCTGGGCAAGAAGTTGTGCAGCATGCTCTGTTTGGAAGAGCCTGATCCTCCTGATGTTGTGCAATGCAAACCTGCATGATCGAGATGTCTTTACAATATGGTCCTTGAAGATCAGCTGGTCAGCAAAGAATATTTTTTGATGAACCTAGCAGGATGATGAAATCATGCTGTAGAGTCGGAGTGGCAGGGAAAACGAGAAGCTCAGTCTTTGCCAGGTTGAGCTGCAGGTGATGTTCCTTCATCCATGCCGAGATGTTTGCCAGGCAGCCTGAGATCCATGCAGCTACTATTGGGTTGTCTGGTTGAAATGAATGATAGAGCTGTGTGTCATCAACATAGCAATGGTAGGAGAAACCATGTGCTTGTATAATGGGTCCCAGTGATGTAGTGTATATGGTGAAGAGGAGGGGTCCAAGAACTGATCCCCGAGGAAACCCTGTGACCAGTTGATGTTCTTTGGATACCTCTCCTCCACAGGAAACCCTGAAAGACCTACCTGTGAGATAAGATTCAAACCAGTGGAGTGCAGATCCGGTGATGGTAGACAGGAGAATCTGATGATTCACAGTGTCAAAAGTGGCAGATAGATCCAGCAGAATAAGAACTGATGATTTGGAATCAGCTTTCACAATCTGCAGGGCTATACTGACTGATAGTCTCAGTTGAATGGCCGCTGCTAAAACCTGATTGGTTAACATTCAGCTGGTCATTCTGTGAAATAAATAATGTAACTGTGTCTATAAAGGTGTGAGGTGTGAACCCCATGCCATTAGAATAACAAAGGAAAAGCATTCCCCAGGAACGTCTTGTAGATTGCAGGATGCAGGATGGGAAGATCCTAACAGTATTGTATCTAGCCCTTTTGTCTTTAGGTATAAAATTCTATCCCACAGACAGAACTTTGGGAGAAGCTA
>NW_015555724.1:98578-109819 GCF_001515605.1 Sinocyclocheilus anshuiensis
AGAAGCTCAGTCTTTGCCAGGTTGAGCTGCAGGTGATGTTCCTTCATCCATGCCGAGATGTTTGCCAGGCAGCCTGAGATCCATGCAGCTACTATTGGGTTGTCTGGTTGAAATGAATGATAGAGCTGTGTGTCATCAACATAGCAATGGTAGGAGAAACCATGTGCTTGTATAATGGGTCCCAGTGATGTAGTGTATATGGTGAAGAGGAGGGGTCCAAGAACTGATGCCTGAGGAAACCCTGAAAGACCTACCTGTGAGATAAGTGAGATATTCAAACCAGTGGAGTGCAGATCCTGTGATGGTAGACAGGAGAATCTGATGTGTCACAGTGTCAAAAAGTGGCAGATAGATCCAGCAGAATAAGAACTGATGATTTGGATCAGCTTTCGCAACAGTAAATCAGTCTCAGTTGAATGGTCGCTGCTGAAACCTGATTGGTTAACATTCAGTTGGTCATTCTGTGAAATAAATAATGTAACTGTGTCTATAAAGGTGTGAACCAAGGTGTCTATAAAGGTGTGCAGATAGGACGCAGCTTTGCATGATTGCGTTGCCGTCTGCGTGTGATGTTAGAGTGTTGTTGAGAGAGAACAAGAATGTATTGGAAACATACTACCGCCTACATGACTCTGCCTGAGAGGTAAGGAAAAATAAGGGTTAAGATTGTTTGAAGGAAGACATGCCAACATCGCTGTTGAAGAACTGCTACACTACCATCTTCAATAAATTATTCTCCCCACAAAAATGTTGGTCAAGCCTACTTAATTGTTTGCATTAGAGAAATACATTGGTGAGCCACCCAAAAGACTGCTCAGCAAAAATACAGTAAATATGATACATGTGGCAACTTTTTAGGTTAGAAGGGGTAGTATGCACTGGCCTGTCTAGACAGATATTGTCTTGACAAGAAGTTAAAGTGGATCATAAAGTGTCAGTTGCTGTATTTACATCCAGAGATGAGAAATGGGTGGGTGAGGGAAGAGAGGATGACACAACAGAGGAAAGATGGCATGGTGAAAGGCTCCCAGTAGGTTTTGCCTAAAAGTAACTGGTAGAGGATTTGGTGTCACACAGGTAGTAATATGTAGGTTAAATGTAATAAAGAAATTATGTCTAGAGGTTTTACCAAATGTTGTCTGTGATACAATTGCATGTGTAAATTAAGTCAAGCTGGTTGCCTGATTTGTTGGTGCTTGTGGTGGTAAGCAATTTGAGATCGAATGAAGCTAGGAGTTGAAGTGGAAGTCTGCAGCGTAAGGCTTCTCCAGATGGATTTTGAATTCACCAAAGACTACAAGTGGACTGCCATCCACAGAGAATGAGGACAGAAGCCCATACAGCTTCTCTATGGTCGTGTGATGTTAGAGCATTGTTGAGAGAGAACAAGAATGTATTGGAAACATACTACCGCCTACCTGACTCTGCCTGAGAGGTAAGGAAAAATACACTTACTTGAGATTATATATTTTTTATATCTCTGAAATATATGATAGCATTCTTGAAAACAATCTTTTATTGTACTATTGAATAAAATATTAGTTAAGCTGGTTTGTGGTGGGCGTTCTGGTGCAATATGGCTGCTGTCGCATCATCCTGGTGGATGCTGCACATTGGTGGTGGTTGAGGAGATTCCCCCTTCCATGTAAAGCTTTTTGAGTACCCAGAAAAGTGCTATATAAATGTAACAAATTAATAATTAATTAAAACAATCTTTTATTGTACTATTGAATAAAAAACTAATAGCCATAATATGGACTTTTGTAAATGCTGTGATACTGTGATTCTCAGATACTGTTATTTCCTTCTCACATTGCTGATTTCACCATTAACTCTTCATCTGAACAGTTTATGTGTATGACATCATTGTAATCCTTGACCATCAAAACATAGGAGTAGACATTACATTTTCTGTGTTATCTTGTTTGGTTCAGGAGATGTGACACAAAATACATAATTTGGTTATGGCAGAAAGTAAAATGGTCGCCATTGTAACCATGAGGTGTTTTTGTGATGGCTCCATTTCTGAAAATGTTCAGGGCCCTAACCTGTACAATTGTACCAAGTATCATGCTTTTATGAAAAAGTGAACATATCACCTCAAATATCACCTCAAATTTTGCACATATCTAATATATGGACTAATAGCAATTTTAATGTTTACGTTACAGACCATGCAGCACATTTTCACAATGTAAACTTAAAGGTGCTTTGAGGTTAGATTTTTTTTTGTTGCTAAGTTTTACACATGAATAAATGAAAATCAATTTGACGAAATATCATTAAAATTATACTCACATGAGATACAGACTCCAAACTCCAGTCAGTCTTCTAGAATAAGCTTCTTTGTGGGACTAGTGCTATTCTGAGATCACATGATCACAGCTGTTACTACTACTATTGTTTCTGATAATAATAGAAATATGAATAGTAAAACATTTACTTTTACACCAGTAGGTGTCAGTATGAAGTCCAAGACCACTGGGACAAATAAGCAAACACAAACCCATCAAACACAAACAAAAGCATTTACACGTTGTGTGAGTAGCATCTCTCACTATTTGTACTTTCAGTATTGTAAAGAATTGCTGTTTGTTTCTATTTATACTTGGTGCAAACAGCATCTACTACTTAGACTCGTAGCGTAGCGTAGCCGCCTAGCGTAAACAGTCTCTGTCTTTTCTTACTCTTAGTATAAATAGCCTTTGCTTTATTTTGAATTCAATTTCAGTCTTTAGAGTACAATTAGAGTAATGTGAAATAATAAATGAATGCTGCCAAACTTATTTAGCCTCATTTCAGTTCACTCAGACCTTTTTTCTCTGGCAAGAACAATATTTCTTGCAATATCTCTTATAACAATATTTTTTTAGCTTTCAAAATATTCTGTTTAATTGAACAAAACAGTAGCTGTACAGCTTGAAGCCATGGGAGCTGAAATTCTAAGATCCATGTGAGGTAGGTGTGATATAATGTAACTGGGATATATAAAATAAAAGCCAGAAAAATATGAGGGTCAAATGATAGGATATTGTTTATTTTCTCTAAAAAACAATTTTAGGGTCCAACCACCACCTTGAACATGATACGAATTATTCATAATGCAACGAAGACAAATCTTCATTGTATGTTATGATTATGAAAACATAACATGGCCTTGGTGTCTGCGTGTGCTTATGTTGATATGAACATTATTTACACAGAGCAAGGGGTAACCCTTACACCCGACTACGACCACAGCGAAAAGATTGACCCCTGCCAAGAATAACACAAATACGTAACCTGAGCTCATAATAATGAACTTGGACTGACCTTTTGTAAAGCTGAATGGTAAAATAATGTAGTGGACAATGTCTGCAGTAGGTGTAGGAAGCCGTCCAGGAGATATTTGCTGAGATGTGAAAAGAGAAGAAAAATGTGTCTTTGTGGAGAAGGAAGAAAACATAAAAAAAAACTTTGGAAAGAAGTTCTATTGTTTGATATATGAACTTACAAGACTCAAGCATTATCCAAGAGCCCCTGTGCTGATATCCTTGTGACACTTGCTCTCTGAGATAGCTCTCTCAACCCCTTTAAATCTGCTCTACATTTCATGAATGCAGTATCATCCATCATAATCAAAGCTATCTGTGATGCCGCCTTGTTCTTTAAATAAACAGACAAATCTGACTTATCTTTAAGTTAGAGTTAGAGATAGGACTGTCTGCTGTTGGTAAATGTGCAATATTAGAGGAACATTCCTTAATGACAATATATGTCTTTTACAGATGTCTAAAAACTAGATTAAATTTGTTTATGTATTGTTTAGCTTAGATGTGTTTGCATTGCAGTAGGTTATTGAAATTGCATTGAATGCTGCTTCTGCACCACATACAAGCCGCACCTGGACTGCATACGCACTGCAAATACAGAGTATGTGTGAACCTGGCATATGCTGGTTCTCCCTTGTCTTGGTTCCTGGTCTTGTTATTCTGCCTGTTTTCTGGATTAATCTGTTTGCCTCAGCCCCTTGCTCTGTTGTTGCTTTGGATTGCCTGTTTGTCTATGACCTTTGCCTGCCTTTGGGTTACGTTTGTGTATTACCCCTTCAATAAACTACTGCATTTGGATCTTCTACCTTCGTGTCACTGTGCAGTTCATGACATCAGTGAACATTGCTGAATAAACCAGTTATTTGGCTCATTTTTTTCTTCCACCAACCAAAATAGTCCTCCTATGGCCAAAGCATTAGGCTTTGAGTGCCACCAGCAAACAGATAGGAAGCCTGTAATAAGCACTGACAACAGTTCCAACTCAGCACCATTTGGTTATTGATTATAAATGATTATCAACTCAAATTGTGTCTAATCAAATAACCCAGTGGTTTTTAGAGTGTATAACTGTTTATTGCACTGGACTGTCATAGTCCTCACAATATTTAGAGATATACTGCATAATAATAGCAACATTGGTCAATAGGTGATTTGAAGTCTGACAGTAATTCTCTTGAATTTTATTGTCAGTAATGGTGAATTTGTTCCAAAATTTGTTGCTTTTGAAAAAAAGGTGCTTTAAAAGATGAATTTAGAGACGAAACTTCTCGGGGAGGATTTTACTGTCAGCATGCCAAAGCACAGCACGCTGTCAGCATGCTCAAACCCTTGCTGAGAAGCAATACTGGTAATGATCTACGTAAATTCATTAGTTGGTTGTTTGACAACATAGTATAAGTCCCTCCATGCCCCCTTTTCATTCATTCTTTCACTTGTTCCTTCATTCAAAATAATATGACTGTTTTGAGAGCCCCTGCTTTGGAGTGTGTGAATCCTTGTTCTAAAATTCCCTGCTGAAGGAAACCTCCTAATGAAGACAGACTACTACAGTTTTCTCACTCTCTCCCACAATTTGATGGCACTCTGTTGACTAATGAAGCAGAGATTCAGACATGATCGTCACCCTAGCTGTTCAGCATTTAGAATACTGTTTGTTGAAGAAGAGAGAAAGGGAGACGGAGACAGAGCAGATGAAAGATGGTGTGAGAAAATAAAAGAAAGGCATTTGAAAGAAGGCTGAAAGTGGCTGCCCTCATCAAGTTGACCTTTTGTTTAGAGACAAACAGATTTAGAAAGAGAGGGATAAAGTATGTGTGTTGGTGGAAAAAAAGAAAGGACTTGAATAGAGAAGCAGCTGATGCAGAGCTGCTAAAATGCATAGACATGCCTGAAAGAGACCACAGTAAAGCAGCTGAACATTTGCTTGGGATTTAACAAGACCACAAACACACACCTCCCACAGCCCAGCCACTCTCTTAGATGACTCCATCTAACTGTCACTCCATCACAGGTCATCAGCAGCAGAACTTTCCTCTCCCATCATGAAGACTGCCGAGGAACCAGACAAACAGAGACAGAGGAGCAGACATCAGCGTCTCCAGATGGGGTGGTTCTCCAGTGCCTGGTGGTGTACATTTGTGATGCTCTTCTTCTCTCTGCCGCAGGTGAAGTCTATGAAGGAGAGCATGCCAAGAGTTAAACTCAGCTACAAAGGTGAAGTTTGTCCTTATGTGACTTTTAAACTTTATTTAACATTCTGTTTATTCCAAAAAGCTTTTATGTTGCTCTATGTAGATTATTTCTTTCTAAAATTATCTATTAAATCTTTAGTGTTTTGCTGAATTTCCATGTATTTATTTTAAACATCTGCTGGAGCATTTGTAATTTTTAAAGGATACATTTTGAAGTACATGTAGGGGTGTGAGGAGAGGTTTACAACTCACTTGTATGAGGTCAATATTTAGACTGCATATGTGACTGATTGAGTGTACATAAGGGATGTGCTGCATATCACAGTAGCAGTATGCATGTTTTATATGTTGTATTTTCTGCATATAAATGGCTATAGACCAAATAATTCCCCAAAGAAAAACTGTTATCTTTAGAAAAATAATATCTTTGCTTTATATATATATATATATTCATTATTATTATTATTATTATTATTTTTGCAATTGAGTACGTCCCCAAATGTCCCCAGTAATCTGCCACTTTTGTTCTTAAACTTTAGATCAATGCCTTATATATCATCTTATCTCATTTTGATGAATTTCAGATTCTAATTAATTATGCTCAGACAATCATCACTATTGCTCCTTCACTTGTATCTTTGTTCTATTGCTAATAATTACTTTATTTTTTCTTAAAGATAAAATTAATCATATCGTAATTTAAGATTTGGGTCATCTCACATGTAAAAATCTAGTTCAGTGAATATGCATTGCATGTACATTTGCATTTGTTTTTTTTTATGAGCGTTGTGCTGTATATTTTGCTGCGTCAGAAGTTTTAGGACAAAATTACCATTTCATAATGAGAGGTTAAATAAGGCCATGACTACTAAGGTCTGGGATTTTACCCAGTACCTCACTGTAACTGTCTGCATCTCTTGCGATATTTGCTAGCCACTGTTTCATGCTGTGAGCGCCCTCCCTCCCTCTACCTGTGGTTGTGTGTGATCGCTCGACTGCAGCTGCTGCTTCAAAGGTTTGATAAGTCAATAAGGCGCTAACTCTCTGATCTCAACAGTGATCCCATGAGCACAGCACATTTTAGCTTATCACTGGAGTTATGCTGACAACACCGTAGCAGTACCACACGCTCAAACACACACACACACACACATACTTATGCTGTGTGTATAATGGGTGGGAGTTCAGGGTAAGATAAGCGTATGATGCTATAAAATGAGTGAGGCGTAAAAGAAACAACTGTTAAAAGTAACAACATGTCCTTATTCATTTAAGTGCACTGACACATGGATTGTTAAAAGTCGTAGACACATGATAAGTCTACACTGAGTTTTACAACATCAGTAGTAACTTTGATTAGATACCACGTTGTTCCAGAACATGTTTTTGATAGTGCTGACAAGTGATAAAGTATCCTTTAGACATTAATGTTTTTTCTAACCAACAAGAAGAGATAAAAGTATTTTTCTTAATTTGTTTCTTTTCTTTCTCTCTCTTTTATTCTCTTCTGTGTTCAATCCCTGCCTCGATTTGCGGAGTTAACTGAATGCAGTGTTTGTTTTATGCCACTGAGGGAAATAAAAGTTATAGCTCCTTAAAAACGGACCCACAGCATGCCTGCACTACTGAACCAGACCTTCATCCATATCAGGGAACTCACTCCAATAAAAATATGAGTGACTGTGCAGGGACGTCTGTTTATTTTCAGTTTCTTTAGCATGAGAATCCTACATGCTGTGTGTCAGTTTGCCATACTTTAGCCGCTGAGCTGGCGAGAATGATGTGAATGAGAGTAGAGAACAGACAGCTGCCTGACTTGTGCTGAATTATGATTTGTGCATGCAGTGACTGAGCTCTTGAAGAGATTTTCTTGAAGTGTCTACAATGGAAATCTGAATAATGTGTAAAACTGTGTTTTATGATGAGTTGAGAGCCAGATAATAAAGAAACTTTTTATATACATTTTAACCCTCTAAGCGCCAAAGTCGCAAAATTGCGACAAGACGTCATACTTAATAAAATAGACTGTAGTTCCTAATATGGTGTAATATCTCATTTGTATTCCCTACCACTAGATGGCAGACATGTAGTAATTCGATTCTAGACCAAAATTACGTCACGTTCCTATTCAAAGTGTTTGAGGAAATAGCAGAGCAAGTGAGCTATCGTGTCATTGATGCTGAAGCAGTTCAGTTCATAGCGTGCGAGTAAATTGTGAGATTTTTAAGAGAAAATCGCCAAATGGCTAATAAAAAGTTGTACCATGAGGATGTGTTACAAATGTTATTCGCCGATTCTGACTCTGAAGGGGAATATTTGCATTTTGGAAATGACGATAGGTCGTTTAATAATCGCGCTTCTCCCGGTACATCTTTGCAGCGCAATGGTGCCGCCGTGCAAGGCGAGAGTGTTCACGAAGCACAAACAAGTGATCATTTCGACCCTTTGCCCAACGGGGATGAGGGTGGCAGGGGAGAACGTGGTCGTAGTGTCCATAGGAGAGCTGCTGCTAGAGGTAGAGGCAGCAGGGGTAAGAGAAATAGGGCTGGAAGTGAGGTGGGAGTGGCCGCGGTACACGTGGCTGTGCTGTGTGTGGGAGAGCCGGGAGACATGGTAGAGGCAGCAGGGGTGATCTGGATCTAAATAGGGCTGGAAATAGCGATGACAATGGTGGCTGGGTTTATTTAGTACTTTCTCCTGTTTTATTGTTGGTTTCCTCTTTTCTGATAATTTGGAATGAGGATAAAAAGATAAAAAACAAAAAAACAAACATGCAAATAAGTTCAAACATCCATTCAATATCTATTATTTCCTGAATATTACTGATCAAAAAGTAGGCTACTGTTCACATGCGTTTTACTACTATATAGTATAGTACTATATAGTAATAATTTAGTACTTTCTCCTGTTTTATTGTTGGTTTCCTCTTTTCTGATAATTTGGAATGAGGATAAAAAGATAAAAAACAAAAAAACAAACATGCAAATAAGTTCAAACATCAATTCAATATCTACCATTTCCTGAATATTATGAAATTCAACATGGCGCCTAAAGGGTTAAAGTGCAAATAAACATTAATTTTACACTGAAAAAAAAATCCTTATTTTGTCTTTTTTTCCCAGTGAAACTATATCTAAACATTCTTTAAACAAGATAAATTTACTAGGAAGCCATTTTTCTTAACCAGTTGCCACTTTCTTTCTTTCTTTCTTTCTTTCTTTCTTAACCATAAATCTAAAATTTTACAGATTATTGTGATGAAATATTGTATATGTTAATCTATATCTAACAGTAAACACACTTTAAACAAGATAAATTTACTCGGAAGCCCAACTATACAAGAAAAATAAATCACTAAATAAATAAAAGTGTTTACTTTAGCTAATTTTTCTTAACCCATTGCCATTCTTTTTCTTTTTGTTAACGCATAAATCTAAAATCTAACAAATATTAGTAAAAAATATATAATTATATATTATAATAATATATCAATAAATAAATAAATAAATATATTTATATTACTGGAAAACAAGACAAAAATACTGAACAGAAAAATATTTTTTGCAATAGTCATTTAAAACTGTCTGTAATATCCTATACATTTATGTATAATATATTGGTTCCTGCTGGTCTTTTTACAAGATTTTCTAATCCATTAAGCTACACTGAGCGGGTCTGTTTGATCTTAAAACTTGCTGTTCCGCTCCATGTTTGGTCCTGTTGGAGAGGATGCAGAAGTACAGTCTTTCACAATCCATCATCTGAGCAGATGCTCTCATAAAAACATAGGTACCATTTCTGTATCACTGCACTCCTTTAAAACAGAGTGTGTCATTATCCAGAAGAATGCAGGGCTGCGTGCACACCTCAAGGCCGATCAGCAGTAAGTTCCTGTTGTTTTTCTCTTAAAGGAAGGCTAAAAGGGGAAAATCTGATCTGTGTTAGATATAGTACATCTCATAATGTTCTCTGGAGTCAAGTAAACAATATTCTTTCTGTCGCTAACATCACTCCTGACAATGTCAGTTTGATCAAATATTGATCAGAAATGACCCATCCTCAACCCTGCACCCCAGAGAATTAATAGTTAAGTCCTAGGATTTATTCAGCTTCTTGATTCTCTAGACTCATAAGTCTGACACCCCATGACCCAACCCTAACATGGTTGTTTAAACGATGTGCGTACATAGCAGACATGTAGGGAGGTAGCTGAAAACTAAGAGATGGAAAGAATGAATATGGAATGGTGCGTATATGTAAAATTCAGAATTCAAAACAGAACAAAAAGAGGATCAGAAAAAAATAAACAAATCTACAGACCTGCTTTCTATAGTTTTTAAGTGCACACTGCCAGATTTTCTTGCTTTGAGGCTGCTGGCAGATGGTTATGAATGTGTGCATGGAGAGCAGAACATTGGGTGGAGAAATGTTAGGACTCTGTCCAAGTCTACTAAGACTGCGTGCTTTAGTCAAATGCCATTACATGTTTCAAAAATATCTCAAGAATTATGTATCAGCTTGTACGTACCAAAGAGAGTATGAACAAGGCTTAACAACGTCACCTTTACAGATTTTCCACCTCTCTTATGTTGGTGTTGATAGCCTGGAACTTTTAAGCTTATTTGTGTAAGCTTATTTGTGTAATCATGACACCTTTTGGCTTATGTTCATTGTGTGCAAACGCCAATCTGATCTCAGCTGTCTAAGCTGTTAACCGGCATTCTTCAGCGAGAATAACAGAATGTGTCATTGCTCCCTCAGAGAGCAGAAGTGAAATATGAAAAGTGAAATCTGCCATTGTGTCGACGTGTGAGAATTGATAGGTTTGACGATTAGATCCAGCTGAATTCTCAGACAGCTCAGAGACTTTTGGTTCATGTTTAGCAGGTGAAGTAAGGGCTAGAGAAAGGAGGTTTAGTAGATGGGCTGATGCAAAGAGAGGATGAAACCTTATCAGGATGGAATCTGAACACATAGATGACAGATAGCCCCGAGGTTATGGTTACTGTAGATATGGAATATAGAGGTAATGGTGCCTCTCAGTATATTACAAGAGTGAGAGATTTGGGAGAAAGGGCAATAGCGGTGAGATGATAAAATTTCTGATTCATTGCTACACTGCAATGCTTAGACAAATGCACACTTGTGCACATAAAGCTCTTATATGCTTGCACAAGTCAATGTTCTGATACACAAGTTATTTGTGCATATAGTACATGCTATGTGCTTTCATATGTGTATTCACCCTCATTTGACTTCTTCAGAGCTGATCCATTCTCGAAGCGTGATGCCGTTTGTGGGTTCCAGCGAGGGACAGTGCTTCCAGACAGTCCTATTGGACGAAGAAAGAAGCCGATTACTGCTGGGAGCCAAAGACCAAATCTACCTGCTGGACCCAGACAACATCAATAAACACCCCAAAATGGTAAATACATACACCTTAAAGAGCTCACACCTGCAGACATGCAGAATCAGGTCTCCGTGAAAAGGCATGTAAAGACTTTACACTATGTGTGGTCTGGGGCAAAACATAATTTTTTTTTCCATAGAATAATTTAGAAGAGCATTCACTCACTCTCAGACTGGTTGACAGATTTCTTTCATTTGGAAAAACCAAATGAACCATGACCATGTTGTTTCGCCCAGTCAGTTTAGAACAGTTTATTTATTTTTTTATTATTAATCAGGTTTCTTGTTCTCTTCTTGTTCTTATAATTATAAATATCCCCCCCCCCCCC
>NW_015555724.1:109904-115675 GCF_001515605.1 Sinocyclocheilus anshuiensis
CCCCCTTTTGTCATTTGGTGAATAGAATTATATCAAATGCATGTTTTGTGTGAAACATTGTATGTAAAGTAGATCCTGTATATTTTCTGAAGAAAAATGGTGCTTGGCAGTGCAAACGTTACCGCTATGATCAGTGCGTTACTATTTATTGCCAGAGTGTTGTTCGTAGGTGGTCACTTTACTGGTCCAAGAGCCTATCCCCCAAGTTATTTGATGAATTTTATGTTTTTATGTGTTTGTCTGTCTTTTGTCAAACAGGTGCATGTTTTATTGTGAGAACAAAATTATTTTCCCTTTTTTCCTATAAAACTGTTGACTCGTCAACTGGTAATACTCTTGTACTTAGACAACATAATCTGGGTTAAACTAAGTACAAATCAAAACTGTTTATTCCTTTCTAATCTCACAAAAATGCCTGATAGCAAGGTGTGAGAGTCTCTGTATATGTTTAGGTTATGAATACATTTGTGGTAGTGAGTGTTTAAGTGTGTTTATGTGTGTCTCTGCGTGTCTCTGCCTCAATAGTTCCTCTAGTTCACTTCATACTTTCACTTCAAGAAGTTCTCACAGTTATTTCACTGTCACATCTAGATATTCCCACAGCATCACCCTACAGAGCTCCTGAGCCGACCCTACCACTATCACACCTTTCAGTCATTGTGTCCACAGTGGTCCCATGATCACCCTCACATATGCACACACACACACAAACATTTTTTGTCTTTCTCACATACATGTAAAGACACCCATATGGCAAAAAATATATATTTTCAGATGCATTTCAAAATATACCAAAAATGGCTTATAATATAATTCTAATATAGATTTTGAAATATATTTGCATACATATATTTTTCGTAGGTTTTAGTTCCTTTTTTCATATATTTGTAGATTTTTGTATTATATTTTTTTAATCTAAATTTTTAAATTATCCAATGTGTATTATTTTATAAAATACATTTTTCATTACCCAAAATGTTTTTTCTTTAAAGGGGTGGTTCACTGGGTTTTTTCTAGGCTTGATTGTGTTTATGGGGTGCAGTCTAACATGTGTTAATGCTTCGTTTAAAAAAAAAAAAAACGCATTATTTTTCACATAATTTACCTTTATTCCACACCGCTCTGTCCCTTCTTTGAGAAACAGACTGATCTTTTCCTGTTTTTATGAAGCCCCTCCCTCAGAAATAGGTGATGGGCTCTGATTGGTTAGCTAGCCCAGAGGATCACGCAGAACCTGTGCAAGCACAGCTTTTAATGGTAGGTCGATGTTTTTTGTTTGTTGTTGTCTCATACTTTTAGATGCTGTTGTAAATGCTACTGCTTATGTTAGCTTTTAATATACGGTTTTATCCTGATTAAAGCTTTAATACAGTACAGCAACCGCATGCGCGTCCATGTTTAATGCTTCTCATAGCTATGTGAAAATAAGTGTATAATTGGAACAGTTCAATGAGAGAGAGATGCAGAGCGTGTGCAGAGCAGGGGCTACGCGAGGAGCAGTATTGAGAACTGCTGCTTTTGAACATTGATTTTGAAACCTGTGAATCCTTTAGAATCGTTAGAAGACAGAATCGCGATTCATATATTAATAGGTTTTTACGTGCACCTCTAGTTTTCTCTTCCTCTTCTCTAAAGCAGCGCAGCATGGCCTCGCCCCCTTTGCTGCCTTTTCCCGGGGGCGGGGTTTATCTGGGTTTGTTACGTCACGAACCCGGGAAGTAATTTTGTAGGCATTAAACTACCAGAGTTTTAAAAGACGATATCTCCGTTTGCATTGAACTTTCAGCTTCGTAACTTTGCAGATATTGTTTATGCTCAAACAGCAACATTACACACTAACTAACGTTAAAAAAGTGAAATCGCAGTGAACCACCCCTTTAAGAATGTTGGTGTATTTTTGACCCTTAAAGTGCATTGTGTCATGTATTTTAGCTTTTGAAAATATTTCCCTAACTCATACTTTGTATATCATATATTTAGTATATATTTGAAGTATATGTTTTGGGCAATACATATACTTCAATAATATTTTATACCATTAACAGTATGCAGAGGTGGAGGCAGAGCTCCATCTGCAAAATATTTTGGTCTTCCTGTTGTGTTGACCTTTGTATGCGAGTGTGTGCGCATTTATGTGTTCATGCACTCTTTTTCATGGTGGAGGGTGCCAGATTGAGCCGCTTTGCAGTTGGCATGACAATCTTCAAAGCATCATCATGTAAAGTCGTCTCTCGAGCACGTGTAATTATGGATTGCCTATTACTTGTAGAGACGGCTCTGGTAGGTCAAGGTCAAAGGTCAGGCCTGTGTGTGCTAAGCGCTTAAGCTTTTTATAACATGTGTGCAGAGACAGGGCCAGCAGCCCCTTCATCACTCTTTATCTGTACGTCATCCTCCCTCTTGTGTGCTTAACCCAAAACTCATGTTTGTGCAGTATTTCATGTGTACAGCTTTTCATCTGTTAAATATACAATGGATTGAACTTTGTTTAAAATCCTACTTTGAGTCTCGGCTTGATCTCAGTCTAAATCAAAGTTTTTGTATGGTTTACACTTCATAGCTGAATTACCTTCCTGAAACAATTCCCTGAGAGACAATTGTAAACACTTATGCTGACTATTTAAATTAGAAGGTATTTGTTGCTCGTATTTTACTTGAATTTACTTGCTTTGTGTGTGTGTGTGTGTGTGTGTGTGTGTTTCTCACTTGCAGCTGAGCTGGCCAGCTCCAAGAGACAGGGTGGATATGTGTATACTGGCTGGCAAAAACCCTCTTGTAAGTATCAGTCAGCATATATGTCTGTTGAATGAACATTTCAATACACAGCCTGTCCTCTCTAACTCAAACCTGTCTTTTAAAAGATTGCAGACTTCACTGCATGTATCACACTTTCCACAAAACATAAAGCTGCTCAACTGTTTTCAACATTGATAATAAGAAATGTTTTCTTACCAACCTTTAAACAGTAGTGTATATTACATGACTTGATCCCAAGGTGATTTTTAGTGAATGTATGAAGTCAGTTCCCTCCAGCAACCAGGGTACTTTTTAACAGAATATTGCTTTTTTTCATCTGAAATCTTACAAACTTCTTTTTGTGAAACACTTAAAAAGTATACTTATGATATCTTTCTTGATAAAGACTAATTTGTTAGATATTTTGCTATTTAATGCAATGACATCGATACATTAAATGTGTTATAAATGTCCAAACTGTTTTTGAAGCCACTGCACATGCTCACATTCTCTCTCTTTCTCTTTCTACCTCAGACCGAATGTGCTAATTTCATACGAGTTTTGCACAGCTATAACCGGACACATGTCTACGCCTGTGGCACTGGAGCATTCCACCCCACCTGTGCTTTCTTAGAGGTCAAAGGTCACAAAGAGGCAAGGAATTAAATTATTGACTGTTTCCACACATATTGAGTATATTGAGTTTGTTGAGGTTTTCTGTTTTATTGACGTATTCTTGAAAGAGTTTTAAAGCATTCTTAAGTCATTTCTCCTGTATGGTAAATATTAATGGTGATTGTTTTGTGTAATGATTGCAGGACAGCTGGTTGCACATTCACAGCAACACTGTGGAATCCGGCCGAATGAAATGTCCTTTTGATCCACACCAGCCTTTTGCTTCAGTACTCACAGGTGAGTCTGAATCTAAAAGACACAAACCTGATGTAAAGAGCATTTTACTCTTTGCACGTGATAGGCTTTCACCCAAGAAAAATCTGGTTCCTCTGTACTGTCTGTCATACATTTGTTTTTGGCTTCAAGTTAAACTGACCTTTATGTTTCCAATGGAGGGCTGCAGAGAAATGTCACACCCTGTCAAGAATACCAGCTGTAAACTTTCCAAAGTTTCCTTTTTCTTTTCTTGTGTTCCATTTTTGTAGGTTGTATTGAAGCCTGAATTTTTCCAGCTGAACAAAGTTTGATTAATTACAGCCATTAGTCATCACAGATCCTTCCTTCTTACCAGAAATTGGATTGCTAAAATGTAATCTTCATAAAAAGACCTGAATTAGGAACGTTAAAAAATAAATAGTTTACTCAAAAGTGAAATTTATGTCATCATTTACTCATCCTCATGTCATTCCAAGATTGGCTTGCATGAAACACAAAAAATAATGAGTTAAAAAAAAAATTTATGCAATGAAAACATTTTGTGACAAGCTCCAAAAAAGCCCAAAAATCATAATAAAATCATCCAGCCTTGTGTGCAAAAAGGACTATAATTTAAGTCCAAAGTTTAAGTTAAAATCTAAAGTAAGTATTGCAAATGATATTTTTTACTTTTGGTTGAACTCCTCCTTCAACAGTGTGATTGAGTGTGTTTGTTTATTTACACGGACAGTCTTAAGCAACAGGGAACAACTCTGGGAGAACACAGAGCACGTTCTCCTTGATGTCTTCGAGATTTGCTCCAAACCACATATATTGAGAGATGGGTGAGGTAGGGTGGAGGCCCAAACACCAAAATGATAACTCAGATAGAAATCACTGAGCGATTCTAAAAACATAATCCATAAACCCATTTTAGCTGTCATGGATATTATGGAGAAGGTAATTTATTTATGGAGCATACTGTAATATCTCAGTTGGGCTTGTATATCACACGTGTGAGGAAAAGAGAACAAGAGAATGCTGATGCCGATGACTTAATGGTCAGCTGTACTAAACGTGCCTGCAGCCTGACTGACCACAGCTCAGAGCTTACGCTGAGATTCTCCCTTTCTATGTTTTCAGATCAGTATCTCTATGCTGGCACAACGTCTGATTTCCTGGGCAAGGACAGCACGTTTAGCCGCTCTCTTGGCCCGCCCCCAGATCAGCAGTACATTCGCACAGACATCTCCGAGGACTACTGGATCAACGGTCAGTGCTACCCACCAGTCCGGTTCAATACACTCATACCAGCACTCAGTGAATGACATACAGCCTTTTAGGCACAGCTTACAGAGTTTTTAGGTTTATTTATTTTATTTTTTATTTTTTATTTAATGAATACTGAATAACCGTTGATCTGTTAATGTGGGCAGTCTTATGCTAATGTTTAATGAAGGAATTTTGCAGTGAGGGTTTACTTGTTGCATTTTAGCCATAGGTACTGTATTAATGGGCAGCCTGAATGTAGTTTCCTATTGTGACTATTATATATAGACTACCATTCAAACATTTGGGGTCGGTACGTTTTTAAATTTTTTTTATTTAAGAAATCACTTATGCTCACCTAGGTTGCGTAATGTTATATAATAATACAATAATACAATACAATTTAAAATAACTGTTTTCTATTTAAATGTTTGTTTTTTTAAATGTATTTTATTCCTTTGATGGAAAAGCTGAATTTTTACCAGCCATTACTCCAGTCTTCATTGTCAGATAATCCATCAGAAATAATTTTAATATGCTGATTTGGTGCTCAAGAAACATTTCTTATTATTAGCAGTGTTGAAAACAGTTGTGCTGCTTAATATTTTTGTGGAAACCGTCCCAGGTTACATATGTAACCATGGTTCCCCGAGGGAACGAGACGCTGTGTCGGAAAATGCTAGGGGAACGCCTTCAGCAGCTCTGTGGACGTATGCTTCCAGTGCTCGCACTGGACACATACAATTAAGCCTCTGCTGGTCGGGCTCCCTAAAGGTAGGAGGATAAAAAGCCTGGAGTATGACAGGCCGTGGTGTAGAGGAGGGGACCTTAAGGACATACCCCGCACGGGGGTACAAAAAAGCTTTGGCCAGACCGGGCGAAAAGTCGAGATAGGA
>NW_015555724.1:115691-116753 GCF_001515605.1 Sinocyclocheilus anshuiensis
GGCGGACCGGCAGGAGATCGCCGAGCTAGCTGCTCGAGAGACCCCCGAAGGGGTGGCGAGGCTCTCAGCTCCACTACGTTCCCGGGCGGAAAATACTGAGAGAAACACTCACTGGAGACTGCTGCGCCCTGCAACACTGGCACGGTTGGCAGAACGATTTCCTGAGGGCGCTGAGGAGAGACGGACACCGTGTAATGCGGTGTACCCCACTCTTCCCCAGTAGGGGCCGCCCTCAGCAGTCGTGGGCTTAAGTCTGTCAGGACCGCTTCGTCGAGGGCTTCCTCGACTGAAGCACGACCCTCAGATCGGGCCTCGCCTTAGAAGCCCCCGACTTAGAGCACCGCCGTCCTCGGTACCGCTGCGGGGGAGCTCGAGAGGCAACGCTCTGTTTTTGGACCTCCCTATATGAGGAGCTGGTATTCGGCTGGGGCTGCTCCCGCCCAGCAGCCCCCAGAGCTATAGAACGGCGAGGGAGAAACTGCTGGAATGCCGCCGCCTGTTTACGAGCCTCCTGGTATGTGTCGACGACGGAATTGACGGCGTCGCCGAACAGACCAGAAGGAGCAAGCGGGGCATCCATAAGGCAGACCCTGTCCTTCTCTTTCATATCGGACAGGGTCAACCATAAATGCCTCTCCGCTGCCACCAGAGCTGCCATGGACCGCCCAATAGCACGGGCGGTCTCCTTGGTGGCACGAAGAGCTAAATCAGCGGTTCTCCTTAGTTCTAAGATATCATCTGCTTTAACTTGCTCGCCTTCATCTAGCTCTTTTAGCAGGTCGGCTTGGTACGCCTGTAACACTGACATAGTGTGCAGACACGCACCAGCCTGACCCGCTGCCGAGTACCCCTTGCCCACCAGCGCTGAAGTGGTTCGCAGTGTTTCTCTGCGGGCCACTCAATGTTCAGCTTGGCAACCGCATGAGTAACTACCTCCAATAGCTCCTCATATTGTGGGCATTGAGGGGGCGAATCCTCGATGCTCTTCACATCAACCTCCTCGGAGGAAGATAGGATAAGTGCCGAGCCCGCTCTCCGGGGGGAAGTAGCCGCAGAACGGGC
>NW_015555724.1:116935-139259 GCF_001515605.1 Sinocyclocheilus anshuiensis
CAGCTGCGAACCCCACGAGTGCAGCTGCCGCTCCGCCTCGGCGGAAGCGGGGCCAGCACCGTGAGGAACGCTGGTGAAGGCTCCCTCCTCAAAGAGAGCCTTCCGGGAGCAAAGCAACCGCAGTGGCAACTGCTCACAATGCGGACAGTCAGCCCCCTCGAGAGCCGACGCCGCGTGCTCCTCTCCCAAGCAGACCACGCACAAACTGTGTGTATCCCCGCTCGTGATGTAGCGTGGGCAGGGAGGAACACACAGTCTGTAACGCGGTCTGCTTTTGCCCTTTTTTGTCTTTAGTTTAGACATCTTCTGCTGGAGCTTATACTTTTGAATGCTTGTGCAACTTTTTGGACAGACAACAGTAAATAAGACTCACAGAACATAGATCGTGACCGACACACACAGAGAGCTTTGCTGAATGACAGAAAGCTAACGCCGGCTGCACCTCACGTGCTTTTAAAGCTTCCTGGTCATGACGTCACCCGCCTCTGATGTCTCGCCCATCGATTCGACTGATTACACATATGATTCAGAGCTTGGTATCGCTGAAGGCGTTCCCCTAGCGTTTTCCGATGCAGCTCGAGTTCCCGAAGGGGAACGTAATATAGTATATCTTTATAAGGATTGTTCGAATAAAAAGTTCAAAAGATGAACATTTATTTGAAATAGAAATATTTTGTAACATTATAAATGTATTTACAGTCGCTTTTGATCATTTTAATGCATCCATTCTGAAAAAAAAAAAAATAATTCTTTAAAAATTGTTTTTTTAAATACTTACCCTAAACTTTTGAATGGTAGTGCATATAAAAACAGCTTTTTGGCCACACACAAGCCCACACTCATGCTAACACACATATAAAGCATAAGTGACAGATTGAGAAAAACCAAAACCACAGAAAATAGAAAGGCACATATACTGATACCACAAACTGATTTATTCTCACAGTCTGTGGAAAAGTTAACACGGCATAAAAAGGTTCCACATTTGAGGTGTGTTGCCTGTGTGTCTATGATATATAACTCACATAATTAGGAGAAAAGATCCTTAAATCATAAGAAACGATGAGTTAAATCACCCAGCACAGAAAACTTAAACTGATGGTCAGGTCTGTGTGAGTTGCCAGTGTGTTCAAAATTGCATTTGCTGTTATTAACTCAACTCAGGGCTTTTTGATATGCCCATAAAAGTGTCAAATAGCTCATAAATATTATCTTTGGACTTGCACCTCTTAAATATCTATATAAAAAACTAAATTTGATACAGTATATCTTCTGCTTGAGTAACAGTCCAATCCTTTATAGACATCCTCTGAGTTACCAACTGCTGGCACTTTCATCTTCTCTTTTCTCCTCATCTCTCCCCTCTATCTGGGTCTTAGTCATTTGCAGAGGGTCCAATATAATATAGTCTTTGTCTAGTCATTGAGTTAATGACTGTCTTTCTTCCACCTTTGGTTTCCCTCTGAATGTTAGAGCTCTTTAAACCCACACAGTCTATTTTCCAACCCTAAACACCCATTTAACAGTCTGCTGTGAGTCTAAAAGGAAATGCCTAGCATTTACACTAAACAGTAGGAAACAGTTTTGTCTTTATACTTTGTCAGAAACACAAACAGTGGGTCTTAGCTCTTTTAATAGGCCTCTGCACTTTCTTGTAAGTCTTATAAAGTGATTGGTGGATTAGCATAAGAAATCAATTAAAATTGACCAGCTTTTCTCTCTTTTGTCCCCACAGAGGGCAAATTTATTTCCGCCCATCCCATCGCGGACACCTACAACCCTGATGATGACAAGATTTACTTATTTTTCCGCGAGGCGTCCCGTGATGGGAGCACTACGGACAAGACTGTGCTGTCTCGTGTCGCCCGGATCTGCCGGGTAAGACCTGTCCTCACGCTTCCTGATCAGAGAGGAACTCACCTCATCTATCTTATCCTTCCGTAGCACATAAGATTAAATGTGCTTCCCCTGGGAGGGGAGGCTTCCTGGTACGTTCCCCTTAATGTGATATGCTGAAAGCGGACCAAACCACTGTCGTCAGGCGGGGTAAATCATAGCAGAGGTCTGGCCATGTAATTGCTGCCCAAGTCGTTGTTCATGATGACAGTGGAAGTCCCTTGCGTAGGGAAATACGTGTGCTAAGTGATTCCATTGTGTTAACACATTGTGTTCTGCCCATCCCCTAACAAGAGTTCACTATGAAGGCTGGGGATATTACACAAAACCATCCATAAAAAAAGTCTGAAGTGAAGATCGGGAACAACAGATCAAACATCACACTGACCACAAATGCATAATTTTTATATCCATTAAGGGCACTGTGGGAAATTAACTCTATTTCCAAGGTTGTTCCCTAAAGAAAGTGAGTAATTGATTCCCTTCACAAAGGTCTCTTCCATAAGGCTGTCATCAAAGCACACAGAAGATGGAAGTAATTTTGCCATTTGTGATCCTGGGTGGCGATTACTCACCAAAAACCTTTAAATTTAATATGTTTAGCTACATTTAATCTTGTTTTGAACTTTTAAAACCCTCCATTGCTCTTGTGTTCACATAGATAATCAATGCAATAAACAAATGCCATGTGTTTTAAACAAAAACAGTAGGAAAGACAGCTATAGATTTTCTTATTCTGTTTTTTAATTTATGAAGAAAATAATGTATAGTCTGACTGTACATTATACTGCTTATTAAATATTGTTTTGAGTTATAATTATTGTATTATGTGACAATAAAGAGAAAACATAGTGATAACAACCAAGAGTGACCATGAGTACAAGAGACATAAAACCAGCACTGATACAGGTACAGTACCTTTCAAACATATGGGGTTAGTAAAATTTGTATGTATGTATATATTTATTTTATTTTATTTCATTTTACACTGAAGACTAGAGTAATGGCCGCTGAAAATTCAGCTTTGCATCACAGGAATGAATTACATTTTAAAATAAATATATTTAAATAGAGTTTAAATTGTAATAAGATTTCACAATATTACTGTTTTTACTGTATTGTCTATCAAATAAATGCAACCTTGGTGAATATACTGTAGGAGAGTTCTTTCAGAAACGATTTAATAATCTTACCTACCCCAAACTTTAAACGGTAGTTTATACTGTATGTTGTAAACGGTTGTTGTTATGCAACAGTATTTTAATGCAGAATGCTGCAGTTGACCAATCAGAATCAAATATTGTAGAGAGCTCTGTAGTCATTTTAGGTAATTGTCCATGCAAGTCACCTGTCAGCCTGCAATTATAAAAATGCTGTAGACTCATCCTCCAGGGCTGTGTGCTATAAAAATTCCTAGCTCTTTTGCAAAATTCTTAGACTGAAGCGGGCAGGTTTTTATAGCTTTAGGAGTGAGCTGTAAAGCTATCTAAGGCCATATTCCTCACTGGATAACTGGCCTAACACTAGAAAGGGCATCTTTGAAGATTAAAGAATTTGGAAAACGCCACTCCAAAACCTCTTTTAGGTCTTTCCCCCCCTTTTTCTCAAGTGTGTGTGTTATTCAACAGGGATAATGGCAGAGCAGGAATATATTTGCTGCTTTAAGTGGGTGTAGGTGAAATCATTGGAGTCCTTTGATTAAACCCTTCTGGTTATAATGAGGAGATTCATTTAAGTGTTCTCAGCATGTCTTCTCATTCTAAGACCTCTCAGTGCTCTATTGTGCATCTAAAGACAGAAACCCGCTCTTTGTGAATTCACAGAGAAGGTCATTATTTTCCCATTATAAACTACCTCACTCGCTCTTCTCGATTTCTTGAACTCTCTTTCTTTGTCTCTCTTGTGTGCGTGTTTGTGTACCTCTTAAGTCTGTGTGTAACTGAGGGGTTTGCGGTTTTCTGCAGTCTCATGCTTAATTAGATAAGCCGCTATAATCAGAACCAAATGCTGTTTTTTTTTTTCATTTTTATTATAAAGTCTATACAATTTAGGATTTAAATGATAAATGTGCTTTCAGCACGACAGAATTAAGATACTGTATGCCCTTGTGTTTGCATGCAGAATGATGTTGGAGGTTTGAGAAGTCTTACCAACAAGTGGACAACATTCCTCAAAGCAAGACTTGTGTGCTCCATTCCTGGACCAGATGGAGTGGACACACACTTTGATGAGCTACGTAAGTGATGTGTTTTCTGTCCCTGCTCCCTCTCACAAACATATTTCAGTTTTATCATACTTTTTGGAATAAAAAAAATGTTAATTGTGCACTTTTTTATTGTGTGTGTGTGTGTGTGTGTGTTACAGAGGACATCTTTCTCCTCCCTAGAAGAGATGAAAGAAATCCAACGGTGTACGGAGTGTTCACCACCACCAGGTGAGACACAGCTCCTACAAGCGTGCATATCAATATTTCATTGCTTTTGGTCTGGGTACTGTGGCTTGAAATCCATTCTGAAATGTGTAATTGTTGATGTGATATCAAATGAGTTTAAATATATTTTATAGATTAATATAGCAATTTAAAACATTGTAATTTGCATAAAGTTGCCCATTTGTAATGACCTTTCTTTTACTGTGGCATTCAGGTTGTTTAGTTCTTTTTTTTATTTGTATATTTGGACACAGTTCTATCTTTAAAGGATCAGCCGTGTGTGTCTATAACATGGAACACATCCGTGCGGTTTTTAATGGACCGTATGCTCATAAAGAGGGTCCGGACCATCGCTGGGTGGAATTTGAAGGCAGAATCCCCTACCCACGACCAGGCACTGTTAGTAAAACTGTTTCAGTGCTTTTTTTTTTTGTCTCCCTTTCAGTCACTGAGACTTTTAGGAGTTTTTTACATTACCACTAGAGGGAGACATAACACTATATACTGAATACCTAATACTTTACATACCTCAAAATGCTGTTTACACCAGAGGTGCCAAAACTTTTCATTATGAAGGCCACAAATCATAAAAAAAAATGTAATGAATGTGTATTCTCTACATTTCAATGCAAAAATAAAACAAAAAATTTTAAAAAAATATATACAGTATATATATATATATATATATATATATATGTATGCTTGTTTGTAAAATGGCAGTTTTATAAATATCTGAAGGTACACTCTTAACATCAGTCAGTCAAGCATTATAATATGATAATCAATATTATTTAATTTTTTTATTATTATTATTCCTCCCCGCTTTTGTGATAGGGCATGGCTGGCCAACTTCGGCCCGCAGACCCTCGTTTGGGCATCTCTGGTTAACGCAAACACAACATTCATGATTATGCACTTTGTGAGTGCATATTTGTAATTATTTTTTGCTGTAATGTATTCTAAATATATAACTAAATATCTTATTTTTGTTTCATAGTGCCCCAGTCGGACATATGATCCTCATATAAAAACGACTAGAGACTTTCCAGATGAAGTCATCAGTTTTATACGGCTGCACCCGCTAATGTACCACTTTGTGCACCCAATGACGGGCCGACCAATTTTCACTCATATCAATACGGAGTACCGGCTCACTCAGATTGTAGTGGACAGCGTGGCAGCTGAAGATGGACAGTATGCTGTTATGTTCTTGGGCACAGGTAAGAAAAACAACATAAACGTCACTAGTGATTTGTAACAACTAGATATGATGTTGAAGAAAATTAAGAAAATGTGATGCATTTTTATTTTGGTATTTTGAAAAGCTATAATGACCTAGTGAACTGCCTAAAATACATAATTTTGCCCAACATACACTTGTTCTTCATACCTATAATGTCCAGAAATGCAGTAAAGGTTTGATTCACTTTAAGCCCTGTACACTGAAAAAAAAAAAAAAATAGAAATTGCTATTAAATTTCACAAATAATTACAAACAATCTGCATGTAACACATTTAATTAAATGTGAAATTTTGAGGTATAAAAATAGAAATAGTATTTTCTATTAAAACATAATCCAGTAGCCTTTAATTGATTTATAACATTAAAAAAAAAAAAAAAACATTTTTACAGTATATGTGCAGAGTACATAAGCTATTTAATTAGCTTTCATTTTGATCAACCAGCAGATGGCAGTAGAGCTTAAGAGACATAATTGTGTGTGTATGTCTGTACAGATATGGGATCAGTTTTGAAGGTTGTCAGCATCACTCAAGAAAACTGGTACACAGAGGAGATCATCTTAGAGGAGCTACAGGTGTTCAAGGTAAAAGTCGCAAACATTCAAATATGAAACATTTATGGATGAATAAAAAACGACACAATAATAAATACAATAAACAAACACTAGTAAACAAAACACAATAATAAGCAAAAAAGTTCACCTGATAACATAATTGGTGCATTTATTTATCCAGAGTCCCTCACCAATCCTCAACATGGAAATCTCATCAAAGCAGGTAAGAACTGAAGTTTAAACTTGGTTCTAGTTAACTAAATCTTTAGCTTGGAATGAAGAAAGAAAACAAATAATTGTATAAATTATTTAAATGACATTCATCAGCAAGCTGTTTTTGTTTCAGAGGTTCTACAGGACTGTTTGTCATATGTAAGCAACTGCAATGTTCTCAGGCCTTGGTGTCATAATAGACTTTTTTTATAGCCTCCAATGTTTTGTACTGTTTTATCAGAGTCTCACAGATAAGTCTGATTCTTCTGTTTCTTGGCCATTCCTTTCATTTTTCCTTTACACTCCCATTTGTCTAATTATCTCTTATTAGCTTTTGGAGTTCATGGTTAGGTTTGCAGTTCACCCTAAAGCTTTTATCCTCCTTTCTTCTGCACAAAGATAGGACCTTATGGTTACATCAGCAGGCCACTTGGCTAGTTCTTTCCATAATTATTTTTAAGGCCTTTTTTCATTTTAATAGCAGAGGATAATAGAGTACAGATAAGAAATTATATGGAGAATACAGGGGTTAGATGGAAAATTTGTGACATTATCTCATCAACATTTTACTTCTGCCCCTAATTCTCTACGGTGAATGCTACCTCTTGAAATCACTAAATGGTTTCAAATAAGTTCCTGAACAACATTTGCTTTTACAAGGGTGTTATATGGGAAGATCTGCTGTGACTTCGAGACTCATGCTGAGAGAAAAGCAATAGCACCATAACTTTTATGCTGCTTGTTGTTGTGTTCATGGTTTACTTATTTCTCTGAGTCACATGTACACATTCTTCTGTTTAGAGTGTTTTGGACCAATAAGACGAATTATGCTGATTGATAACTCTGTTAAAGAGTTTGCTCCAGTAAGCACTTTTTTTTGTCATTGCACCTGGTTTAGTACTTTGTGTTTGTGTGTGCAGCAGCAGCTGTTTGTTGGAGGAAGCGACGGGTTGGTGCAGGTGTCCCTGCACAGGTGCCATATTTATGGGCAAGGCTGTGCAGAATGCTGCCTGGCTAGAGACCCCTACTGCGCTTGGGATGGCACCCAGTGCTCCAGATACATTCCAGCATCCAAGAGGTAACACACACACACACACACACACACACACACACATGAACCGATAAAGTCATTGTCCCAAACACGAGTCGATGCAAAGCCTTGACATTGATTCACAGAGTCAGCACTTCTGTTTAACGGTCTTCTTATCGACGCACACAAAAAACCGCAAAGCCACATGTGTCCTACGATATCCCTGAGATGTGCACCGTGTGCAGTTTGGTGCTCTGAGGTTTTTGGGATAGCAGAAAGTTAAAAGAGAGAGAGGGCTTTGTGGTGCCCTCTTTCTGACCTACTTCTCCAGGGTGAGTTGTTTCCTGGAGTTCAGCACATAGAAGAAAATTATAAATATTTGATTTTTCCCGTGCCATAGGGTGTAGTGGGACTGGACTGGACAGGCAAATTGATTAAAGTTGCTTTGTTGTTGAGATGATGTATGTGAGCTGTCAGAGAAGTTTTCTTGCCCTTTCTCTCCCAGGCTCTCCAGTCCGCCACTGACGCAAGGAGGCCAGGTCAGTCCTGCAGAGAGAGCGAGCGAGAGATAGGGAGACACACAGAGAGAGGGATTTTAGTTTATTTTGGAGATTATTTGGCTGTCAGATGGCTCTGTTTGAAATTCGCTTTGTGGCTTCATTAAGATTCATATTTTTCTTGCTCTGAAGATTAAACTTTAGATTAGCCAGTTATGTTTTGATGGGTATTGTTCTAATTGCTCTGGCTATTTTGGATTTATAACAGTTGTTCGTGATTTACTCGATAAGGATTTTTAAAAATACTTTTTACACACAATATGGATGAAAAATGAATGGATGCTGAACAATATAAAAATATAAATTTCCCTTAATTTGATCGGCAGCTCTTTAAAAGTTTTGGTTGTTCAAGGAGTCTAAAATGTAATCAAAATGAATCTGAATCCAAAAAAAGGCTTTTCATGTGTTCTTACAGGAGGGCCAGAAGACAAGATATCAAGCATGGAGACCCATCCAGCCATTGTTGGGACACAGAGGATGGTAAGGAGGCATATGAGGGTGTATGTGTGCATATGGAGCATAAAAGCACTAAAAGCTCTGTTTTGTTTTAAGATGCTGCATTGTCCTGTGGGGCTCACCTAATGGATCTCAACACAACCCCTACCCCCCAAAAAAATACCTTTACTTTCTTTCTGATATGCTGATCACTCTCTCTCTCTCTCTCTCTCTCTCTCTCTGTTTGGCAGTGTTAGGGTGGAATGTCGAGGAGAAGGTGTTGTATGGAGTAGAGAGTAACTCCTCTTTTCTTGAGTGTGTTTCACAATCTCAGCAGGCCTTGATCCGCTGGTTTGTACTGAAGACAGGAGCGGACCACCGTCAAGAGGTATAGTCAACATACATCTGTCTCAGTCTGTGCCTTTGTGTGTGTGTATGTGTGTGTGTGTGTGTATTATTCACCCATTTTTCTAGCTATCTCTTGTGTGACAGTTGGTAAGTAGTTAGCTACACTACAAAATTCAATATTTTATAAGTATTTTATATTTATATATTTTATAAGTATTTCACAAAGAATGCAAATGCAAAGAATAAAATGAGTTGGTGAATTTTTTTAGTTGATCAATTAATTGTTTAATTGCATGAACCATATAAACAAAACCAAGTCACTAAAATTAATGGTTGTACCATAAAATGGAGTTTAAAAAGCACTCTAGTACTGTTTTGTTTTGAAGTGTTTTAAATGTCAATTAGCATAAATTTATAAAGTATAGCCTGGGCATATTCCAGCCATGGTTTCTCTTTCATAACAATGTCTTTTGGCATCACAGGCTTTTTATGATTGCACACACTCTAGAAACTGATTTACAGTAACTCTCAACCTCCTGATGCTTAGATAAAATAAATGTTGCATAATTCTGAAGTTCGTCTTACTAAACAATATGTTGTAACAGAGAAAAAGAGAACTGGAACATTTCTGTTGGTAATCTTGAAAATGGCCTGAGTCTCAGAAACTGAGAGAACACAAACAGAGATACAGAACACAGCAGTACCGTCAAGAAGTGACCTTCACTGGTGGATTCATCTCTCTTATTCGATGTTTTACACCTACGCATTTAATCTCATCTCATCTTCACTGCTGTCGATTTGGTGTCATGCACCTGGGTGACATGCATACTAACTGTTTCCCCTTCTTACTTTAGAAACACATACAAATATATCTGTCTTTCAGATATCTCTGTCCCTTTAAACTGCCTGAGGGAGTGTATTTGTGCTATTTTCTAAAACAGATTTTATGCGGCATATGTAAACAGCAGTCCTTTCAAGTGAGTAGTAATGGAGCTATGTGTGTAGTGGAAAGTTCATAGTGCAGATACTGAGGTCATTTTAACCTTGTCTTTATTAGCTGTGATGAATAGACGGGGGCCAAGACCTGACTCTGGAGTGGTAGATCAGCATATCCTTTTATTGATCCATCTCCACAACAATTAATCCCAACAGGAATATGTGTGTGTGTGTGTGTGTGTGTGTGTGTGTGTGTGTGAGAGTGAGAGAGAGAGAGAGAGAGAGAGAGAGTTGAAGATGTATGAGGAGGCATGACAGCAGAAGGTCAAATCACAGCATGTCACAGGCTAGATGCAATTCAAGAAGAAACGTGCTGTTTCCTGCAGTCCCACATCTCAAGTAAACATTAGTTCTGCTATGATGCATTTGTTTTATTTTAGTTTCCCTTCCTGCTTTTCTTCTCCCCCTCTCTTTCTCCTGTCTTTCCCACAGCACAAAACAACTCCCTACCACACAGCTGCCCAAAACACCTGCAACACGCGCACAATCTCACACGTGTGGTGCAATCTTAAAAATATCAGCCCACACTTCACCTCGTAAAAGACAACAATGAATGATAGAAGAGAAAACAGCACTTTTGTGTGTTTGTGTGAAAATGTATCGAATCAGAGTAAACAGATATCTGGTTGTAATAACAGAATGGACCCTTCATATTCCACATAGCAAAATAACTATGGGATGGGAATTATTAAATTAATTGATTCTGGTTCCAATTCGGATTTCAGTTCCTTAACAATTCCATTAAAACAATTAACGTGTTTTTACGTAATTCTTAAAAAATGCACATGCCTAAACTGATTTAGTTGTAAAAAAAAAAAAAATTATAAAATAAAAATAGTTAGCCATATTTGAACCATATTCAACTAATTCTATTTAATTGTTTTCACAATAAACAGGTTTACAGTATGCTGATTCTAAGAAATTAGAATAAATACATTTTGAAAATCCAATTTAAATTAAGTCAATTAGATATAAAGGCCAACATGACAACAGCAAAGTTTTATAGTCTAATATGCATCATATTTTATGATGTTCTAGACATGTCGGTGGAATGATGCTGACATTCTAGAATCATTAACGGAACCAAACAAACGTGTTTTTACATAATTCTTAAAAAATGCACATGCCTAAACTGATTTAGTTGTAAAAAAAAAAAAAATTATAAAATAAAAATAGTTAGCCATATTTGAACCATATTCAACTAATTCTATTTAATTGTTTTCACAATAAACAGGTTTACAGTATGCTGATTCTAAGAAATTAGAATAAATACATTTTGAAAATCCAATTTAAATTAAGTCAATTAGATATAAAGGCCAACATGACAACAGCAAAGTTTTATAGTCTAATATGCATCATATTTTATGATGTTCTAGACATGTCGGTGGAATGATGCTGACATTCTAGAATCATTAACGGAACCAAACATCATCAAAGTTTTGCCAGCATTATTTAAAAATGTAAATAAGAACCTGTTATCGATTCCCAACCCTAAACAAGACTCGCTCCTTCATGCTTTCTGTCCCTCTTTTTCCCTCCATCCCTCTACCCAATTTTCCACACTCTTCACTACCCTCTTTTTACAACTAAATATAATTTCCCATAGGACTGTGGGTCACCGGCAGGCCAGCTCGTATTTGAGATCCTGTGCTGAAGGTCTGTGATCAGAGGCCAGTTTCCTCCTGCCCCCGAGTAAAATCTTCAGCGGGAGTTGCACGCCATGATATACTGCCAAGATACGAAGCACAGACACACGCGTTCACTTACAACACACCCACACAACAGAACATCTCCATGACATACACACGTGTTTCATCTTGGCACTCTTGTGCCCTTAGCCTTTATGTTTTAGTGCCAGCTGTTACAGGTGCTGCAGACAGTGCGAAACCGCCCTATTTGTTTTCATTCCTGACACGTTTCTGCAAGGTATGACTTAAAAGTCATACTCCAAATTTAAAATGCAAATATAAAGAGTTGTTTAGTGCAGTCATGACTATTGCATTTCCTTGCAGCATCCTTTAGATGGCAGAAAGATCAGTATAAGTCAATGCAGCGGTGAGCAGTTTGTGTGTGTTTTACAGAGCTTCAGTATGCTTTGAAGCTTTCTTTCCCTTCTCTCCGTGCTGCACAGCTGTATTGATTTAGTCCACGACAACAGCGTGACTAGCAGGAGAAATCAGCAGGTTCAAAAACACAGATAGCAGGAAAATAAAATGAGAGAGAAAGAATAAGCAGTCAGGAACGGTAAGGAAGGCAGGTGAAGAGATGCAAAACTGATATTGGAGAAAGAAAATATTAGAAAATATTAGCATGACTCAAGATGGCGGAGATGACTGCTTTATGAATAAATTGTTATTTTGAATCAGTTATTTTAAAGGGGTCATATGTTGCTATTTTAAAGATCATTATTTTGTGTATTTGGTGTAACAGAATATGTTGACATGCTTTAATGTTCAAAAAACACATTATTTTTCAAATACTGTACATTATTGTAGGTCCTCTATGCCCCGCCTCTCTCAAACGCGTCGTTTAATAGCCTTTGTGCACAGCCAGCCTTGTACTCTTCGTCGTCCATAAAATGCGGTGCACAAATTCGAACATCTGGGTTATGCTATTCTGTTGTAAATAAATCTTAGCCAATGATTCCTAATTGCATCTACTTCCGGAAGGCCAAATAAAGTGCTTTTGCTTTCGCACTGAAACACACACCGTCTCCCTGACATGGCTGCATCAACACTACTGCTGTTCCTGAAACCACGCCTTCTTTCTTTGCGTGCACATTTGGGTGGCATTATGCTAATATTTCCACATAGTGACGTAGATATGTGGGGGCGTGTTAGAACGAGGTGTTTTAGGTAGGCATGGTTGACTCTTAACTTTTATAAAGAATATCTCTTTGGATTTGAGACTTTAGTCTTTGCAACTTTACAGATCTTCTTTATGCACCAAGAGCTTGTAACACTCCAAAGAGAAAGGAAAACTTGAAATCGCATCATATGACCCCTTTAAATGACCCGGCCAAACTGATTAATTTTAATAAATTGAAATCGAAATCTGTGAACAGATCTTATTTTGCTTGACGACATCAATCTTGAACCTAAATTTATAATAAATATGACCAATGCAATTAAAATAAGCCTGATTTATACAATTGAATAAAAAGTGCAATATCAGTAGTACTACACTATATAACTTTAGCTCACTATCATTTAAAACGAAATATACATGCCTCTTACGGAATAACTTTGCGTGGATGAATGTGGTTCGAGGCACCAGCGTTCAGGTGGATATAGAACATCTTATCTTTTTTTGTTGCTTTTTTTCCAAACATTATTTTGAAAACTTGTCATTTTGAATGATCCTTGGTCAATTCTTCTTGTTTGTTATGACAACAAGCTTTCAGCTTCACGCTACCCACAGCCTGAGCTACTTTTCTCTGTGTAGGAACATGTTACACAGATGGGCAAATAACAGGCAAATAAAATGAAATTTCCTGTGAAATCTGTCCCGACACTTCTAAAATATAAATCAAGCGTAGCATTAGTTCTGGCAGGTCACGTTAGTCAAGCTCGCATCAGCTGACTCTCAGCTGATCCCCATCTACCTATAGGAATACAACACCTATCTAAGCATTCATTATATAAGGTCCCTCAGTATTATCAGTAGTTCCTCTTCAGGAATGAGATGCTGCGTCGGAAAACGCTAGGGGAACGCCTTCTGTGACCACGCTCTGAATCACATGTGAAATCAGTCCAATAGCTGAGCGGGACGTCACGGGCGGGTGACGTCATGACCAGGAAGCTATAAAAGCACGTGCGGCGGAGCCAGCATCAGCTTTCTGTCATTCAGCGAAGCGCTCTATGTGTGTCAGTCATATTTATTGTTGTCTGTCTATTGTGAGAGTAAAGTCTATAAGCAGCTATGTCTAAAGCTCACGTTAAGACAAAGCATGCAAAGGGCGAGTGCAAGCCTGCCGGTGTTCCAGGGCGCAGCGGTCTCCAGCGAGCATATCTCTCAGTTACCGCCCGGCAACGTAGCGGCACAGAGAGGCTCGCGGCCTCTGCAGAGGTCCCCAGAGCAGCTAGTTTGGTTGTCCCCTGTCGGCGTGCAGACGCTTCAAGGCACCGAACTAGCCGTTCTGGGCACACCAGAGATCAGTCTCGAGAGACTGATTCCCTTAGTAGATTATTTAGCAGCATGGAAGCTACTGCCAAATGTGTCTCAATGGGTCTTGTACAAGTTAGCACACCAGATCCTTGTGTGGTCCCAGGACAGACTCGCTGAGAGCAGTGCACATTCCTGGGCATCGCGATATGGAAGCAGACATCCTGTCGAGGCAGGTGCTGAGGCCCGGGGAATGGATGCTTCACCCCGAGGTGGTGAAGCAGATATGGAGTATTTTTGGCCAGGCTCAGGTGGACTTGTTTGCGACTCAGAAGACATCGCAATGTCCCCTCTGGTGCTCTCTGACTCATCCAGCTCCGCTGGGGCTGGATGCCATGGTACAGGCGTGGCCGAGGCTTCGCCTGTACGCCTTTCCCCCGATCGCTCTGCTCCCAGGAGTTCTGGAGAGAGTGCGCCAGGACGGAGTCCGCTTACTGTTAGTAGCCCCGTTCTGGCCGGGCCGAGTATGGTTCTCGGACCTGATCTCCCTTCTCGACGGCTCTCCATGGGAGATTCCCGTCAGGAGGGACCTCCTCTCACAGGCGGAGGGCACGATTTATCACCCCCGCCCGGAGCTGTGGAAATTATGGGTGTGGCCCCTGATGGGGCACAACTAGTAGCTTCTGGTCTCTCAACTGGTTGTTGAGACCATCCTCCAATCCAGAGCTCCCTCCACGAGGAAACTGTATACGTTGAAGTGGAAACTTTTCACTTCCTGGTGTAGAGACCGCCAGCTCAACCCAGCGAACTGCCCAGTCGGTACAGTACTGGAGTTCCTGCAGCCCGTTTCTCTACAGGGTTAACCCACTCCACCCTGAAGGTTTACGTGGCGGCCTACCACGCCCCTCTCGGTGGCATCTCAGTGGGAAGACTGGTTACACGTTTCCTCCGCGGTCCGCTGAGGCTGAGGCCTCTCGTACGATCACGTGTCCCCACGTGGGACCTAGCAGTGGTGCTAGAAGCTCTCTGTAGGCCTCCATTCGAGCCTATCGAAGAGATTTCTGATCGCCATCTTACAATAAAGGCTACCTTTCTTCTGGCAATATCGTCTCTTAAAAGAGTTGGGGATTTACAGGCCCTCTCGGTGGCCCCTTCCTAGCTTGACTTTGCGCCCGGTCTGGCCAAAGCATTTCTGTACCCTCGTGTGGGGTATGTCCCATGGCGATATCTTCTCTTAAGAGAGTTGGGGATTTACAGGCCCTTTCTGTGGCCCCTTCCTATCTTGACTTTGCGCCCGGTCTGGCCAAAGCATTTCTGTACCCTCGTGTGGGGTATGTCCCAAAAGTCCCCTCATCAGCACCACAGCCCATTGTACTTCACGACTTCAGTCCTCCTCCCTTCGGGGAACCAGACCAGCAGAAGCTTAATTGTATGTGTCCAGTGCGAGCACTGGATGCATACGTCCACAGAGCTGCCCTGTGGAGAAGGGCGGCCCAGTTGCTTGTGTGCTACGGTCCCCCTAAGAGAGGTCTTCCAGCAACTAAACAGACCCTCAGTCGGTGGATAGTGGATGCCATCTCCATCTGTTATGAGTCCTCTGATCTCCCCTCGCCGTTAGGGGTCAAGGCTCACTCGACTCGAAGTGTGGCAGCCTCTAATCGCTGCTCTCCCTGCTCTCATCCATGCTAGGCTGCATGAATACGCAGGGAGTTCTTGCCCAGAAGAGAACCATTCCGCCAATCCAAACTGTATGCTAATTGTCAATCATCTTTGACGATAGTGGTCTTGACAGAAATTGTTATTATAGATTTATCATATATGGGTAAATACATGATTTATTATGTTTATTTATTTATTTATTTTTATAGTTTGCACTCTGATTATTTTTTATTTTAAAAAAGTTACATAAAAGCTTTAACTACAAAAATAGCACAAAAATACCACACACAGGGACTTTTTAAATTATGAATCAAGTGAATCAAAGTGAAGAATAATTTTTCGATTCAAATTAATCAGATTTCTAAATATTTTTAGTCTGTATGGTCACAAACGGGTTTGTATGCACTGAACACACAGAGCATTTCCTATGTCAGAGGTCACCAGAAAGATGGACACCTTGGAAAAAGAACACGGCAATAGATCACGCAAACACCTTGAGTTCAAAGTAGACCCCGAAATCACAAGACCAAGGGCATAACACTACTCTGCCCCCTTTTTCTTTCTGTCTCATTAACATTAACATGTGGTCAGCTTGTCTAATTTGTCTAATAAGATTCTAATGATCAATCAGATGGCATAATGTGAGGTCAGCAGGAAGTGGAGCACTGAGGTTAAAGACTGATCTCTGACCTTGAGGGAGTCTCGCTGTGGGCTTCTGGGCAGAATGATTTATGAGAGTAAACCCAACAAGTGACACATAAATTCACCACTTGGCTGGGATTAAGTTGTCATGTGCCCAACAAAGTATTTGTTGATGTGGTTGATTTTTATGAAAGAATCAATAATTGTGTTTTTGTTGCAGATCAAACCGGACGAGCGTGTGCTGATAACCAAGCGAGGTTTGCTGATTCGTTGGCTCCAGCGTAGCGATGCAGGTTTGTACTTCTGCACCTCCCAGGAGCACAGCTTCACCCGTACCCTCCTCCACCTCTCTCTTCACATCCTGGACCGCGGACAGATCCACGCACACCAACCTGCTATACGGGAATCATCAGAAAATCCGTCCATGACTGAACCCCGTCAGCGCTATAAAGACTACTTGCGCATGTTGAGCGGCCCTGTGCGCTCTCTGGATGAGTACTGTGAAACGCTCTGGCACAAAGAGAAGAAGCAAAAACAGAAGGGCAAATGGAAGCACGTTCAAGAGCTCCGCAAGAGCAGGAACCGACGCCACCACTAGAGGCGCCAATGAGGCCTGGATTCGAGTGTGAGGTTAGAAGGGTCGCAATGCCCATGGAGCCTCTGGATGTCGATTAAATGAACTCTAAACCAAATACAAAGACAGAAATGAATCATCTCCAGTCAAGCAAAAAATCTTTCAGAAATATCAGTGAAATTACACATTAGTCTTGTTTTTGTTTTGACCAGTCCCTTAAAAGTGACCCACTGATTCTTTCATTTAAAAATGAACCTTTTCATTCAAAAATACCCACTTGAACACCAGTCATCTTGACTAATCTTGAAAATACTTCAGAATCTGTTCGTTTTGTTAAAGCCCCTTTGGGCAAGGTATGGTATACTAAAATTATATACCTGTTAATCTATAAACTGTGCTCAAAACAAAGATTTTTTTATCTAAAAATGTCTGGATTGGGGCCTTTTTTAAAAACAATGCTTTTTTTAACCTAAAATAAAATTGCATTCATGTTGAATGTATGTAAATATATTATTTGTACATGAGATTGTGCATGCTTTAGGATTATTTACATAGAATTCTCTGTTGAGATTATAGTTTTAACCAATCATTTAAGTTTCACAGAGTAAAATACATTATTTTTGTATTTTTGCAATGTGTCTTACTGTAGGTAATTTGTTTACGGCATATGACATTATTTAAAATGACCATGATGTTGAAATAAACTGTTTTTAATATTACTTAACTGTACAACCAAAAAAGACAATGACTTATTAATTTAAGAAATAGTTTACACAATAGTTCACAATAGTTCTGTCTTCCTGTATCCATGTCGCTCAAACCAAGTATGATTTTTTTTCTTCAAGTGAACACAAAAGGAGATTTAGCAGAACGTCCAGGCTCCTTTTCCATACAATGGCAGTTTATGTCGACCATGGTCTTGTCAAGCTCCAAAAAGAGTGCCATAAATGGAGTCCATATGACTAATTCACTATATTTCAAGTCTTCTGAAGGTATATGATAGTGTAAACGAGTATGTTGTAAGTAGATGACAGTAATATAATCAATTCATTGTCTTCAATTCAGTATATTATGATTTAATATAATGGCAGATTTTTTCTTTCTTTTTTTTTTTGCTATTCTTTTCTATCCACAAAATGCCACAGAAAATTATTTGCTATTACCCCATCAGATAGGATGTAAATAATCTTCAAAACATTGCTTTTTATTTTTAATATTATAGTTTATATCTTGTGATTTTATATTTAAATGAAGATAGAATTTTTATTCCAAGTATATTATTTTTCTCTTACTCATTGTTCCTCAATCCGTGTATCATTTGATCATTCGTTTTTTGATTTAATATTGAAAGTAGAAAAATGAGAAAATGGCTCCTTTTTCGTTTTTTCGTTTTTTTCCAAAAAACGAAAAATGAGAATTCAGCTTAAGTTTTAATATTTCGTTCATGGGTGGAAAAATTAATAAACAGCTTGAATATTCGATATAATTGATATCTCAAAAGCGTGAGCTGCAACGCAAGATTTTCATGAAATATAATAACTTGCCATTTCGGTTTGTTTCTCACCAAACCCTCAGTATACCTTCAGAATGCTTGGAATATACACCACGAGATGCATAGGATTATTTTACGACAGATATGCATTCGCTTCAAAAAAAAAAAAAAACCTAAAGTCACCATTCTCTGCCATTAAATTGGCAAGTGCGATCAGGACATTTTTGTGTTATTAAGTAATAAGCCTTTAGAACAACATTAAGGTGAGTAGTCACTCTAGTTCACACAGTTCCAATAAATTGTGATGGGTTAAATAAACTCAATAAGCAGACAGACACAACTACAGTCAAGCACAGACCAGTATTGAAGTGCACAGGAAATAAGCAGCAGTCATATTTAAAGCAGTTTAAATTAGTATTGAGTACTGATTGATGTTCACTTGGATTTTTTTCCCCATCGAGGGGAAATAACTTAATACTCTGTCATTTATAGTCATATGGTAAAATGTATATTTTTAATTGTGTAACGTTGCATTCAAAATAACTACAAAATGTCATGCCTTTGAAAAATAAAGAGAACAACAGAATGCGCTGCTTTAGCGCGTCTCGGTCTTGAGCATCTTTCTGGCGCATGCCACAAACATGAACCACAGGGAATACTCGTCTTTTAAAAGGCTTCATTTAGATTATTTTACATTAAATGCATCATATAAGTCACTTTGGAATAAATCCTAGTAGGCCTATGTATCATGATAAAAAAAAACGCGACTTTACAGTCTGGAAATGCTTTTGGCTATAGCAAATTATTTCTCGGACCCCCTATCACTTTAAGAACCGCTGGTCTACACAGAAGAAAGACCTGTCTAGACTCTGCCCCTGTTAGTCTGTTTGATGAGAAAAATATGAAATTGATAAAATGGGTTATTAATCCGTACAACTGCAGCAGTGGAGGACTATTATTCTGCTCCAATAGCCATTTAAGGGTTAAACACAAGAGTTCAAGACATGTGATGCAATATAGATTAAACAACCTGACCCCATATCTCAGCCTCATAATCGCATGTTTACACGCACACACTCCAGGCACAGTGATATCTCATATCCCACGACTTCACATCTGAACGAGAGGCACGCAGCACTGCTATTATGATTGATCTGAGAGATTCATCGCTTTCTCCGAGGTCAAGCTGCCTCAGATCAGGTTAGAGAGGGAGTGAACTCTTCACACATACTCTACAATAGAGCATGACCTCAGATAACCTCACCGCCTGAAGCATGTGTGCTTGTGTTTTCAAGGTCAGGGCTCCTCTCCCATCAGGATTTCTCATCTCCTCCATCATTTGGTCAATAGAGCATGCGGTGCCCTGCTGAGGAAGTCAAGGTCAGTAGGTCACAATCGCACACACAAATCCACAAGCACAAACTCTTTACATTTGTTAACATCTTTAAGGGAGAAAATACACAACAGTTTAATCTTTTATAAGCCAAATTAATAATCATTTTACACAAGTAAACAAGTCCTAAATGAACCACATCATGTCAGAAAACCAACACGGGATCCGTCTTTACTCTGGGTTCGACAACAAGGCCTTTCTGTCTGATTCGGGGCACAGCCACAGACGGCAGTGATGACCACATGTGGAGTGCAATGAAGGGGAAATTACTTCATTTCTTCGTTTCTGGACTGATGGGAGAACTCATTTATCAGTGGTAAAGTCTTGAGTAATACTGTTCTCTCTTCCTGTACCTCCCGCTACGGCCAAGACAAGCAGAAAGTGATCTTTTCTCTCCAGAATGCCCTCCTGTAGTGGTAATCGCTGGAGCTCTTTAACCATACAAGTGCATCTATTAACAGAGATGTTCTGATTCGAGCTGAAGCAGGTCAAAGGTGGAGCGGGTTGATGGAACGAGAGAGAAACAGACAGAAAGAGCATGGGAGGTTCAAATCAGATAGATTAGGCTCAGCTGGGTGTTGTCCATATGGATGAGCGTCTTTGCTAATAATTGTATGTTTAAATACTTCTACTTATGAGTTTGGTAAAACTACGATACTTGTAAATTTTGGTTGGAATAAAAAAGTTTCATATTTATTTCTCTTGTTTTGACTTCCTGATAGACTTTTTTCATTTTTTTAATTAATTTCCTATTTTATTTTATTTTATTTTATTTTATTTTACATAAAGTAAAGTAACAGGTGTTTTAACATTCACATACTGCCACAGAGAATGTTTGCAAATTCATCCCGTAAAAGTACTGAGTGATTAACTTTGGTCGGAGCAAGATGATGTACATTTTCGAAAATTCAATTAAAAATATTTATTTTAAATTAATTTTAACTCTACATTTACAAAATGATGACTAAAGAATGTGCATCGGTTGTGTTTTTTGCTTTTTTATGCTTTTATTCAATTTATAAAAGTTCTGTAAATTAAACAATGTGTACAATATTTATACAGTTTAATTGTACAATTAAACTGTATAAATTGCATATACAAAATATTTTACAATTACGATACAATATTAATTGTACAATTAAATTGTAACGTAATTGTAAAACATTTTGTATATGGAACTTAGTTTCATTGCAAAAGAAAAAAAAAACACATTAATTTTAACAATATTACCATTAATACAGACTCTGCAACTATTGTGTCCTACGTGTTTTCTCAATGACGCCCTCAACTCGGAAACTCAGAAAATCCCACTTATAATTATGACTTGCATTCAACTCCTAAATTCAATCTTTCTTACATGATTTGAACGTACTATATGACCTGAAGGCCATAAAAGAGCGAGTCTGACCTGATGGGCAAGAAATTTGGTAGAAATTTGTGTGGTTGCCTAAGTTATTCATGTTCCATTCTAGTCTTTTGGAAGATGTCAAGACTAAATTGGGTCGCAGTTTTGCTACTTGGCTCTGATTTTGCATATTTTACCAATGCTGGCTGCCAACTTATGAAAATAAAGATGTTTTTGCCCAGCTACCATGTGTTGAGTTGGACTGTGATCTGAAATGTTTTATAATCCTCTCCTATCTGTGTTCAGGATGCTTACTGCTCATTTCATCATTACAGCATCATTTTTGTAGACATTAATATGGGCAACTGACAAGTGCAACTGAAGTTATGTGATCCACGACTGTTTGATACAGACCTAAAGCATCATATAGTGATAGAATTAATCGACTAGTCTGAGCAGACACTGCTGTAGGGCAGTCCACTCTTGATCCCAGAAAGTGCACATGTTTGCAGATATGAGTGCAAACATGTACTGACTCAAACTAACTAATGTATCTTACACTCTCCCAGTGGACGCAGGACACACGATGACCGTGTCCTCTACAGTACAAAAACAAAAAGATGATTTATGAGACCTGGAGCGAAACCACAAACCATTTCAAGCAGCATTATCATAACCGTCTAAAGTTGCTTCTGCTCCAGCTGAGATCTGAGTATTTGAGGAATTTTGGGTTCTATCATCTGCATTCAGTGTTTGGGGTTAGGGTTCACGCATTCCTTATGGCAAGCCTGCGTTTTTCCAAAAGCCTGTGGAAAAGTCGGATATAGATAATTATATGATCTTCATGTGGAATGGATGGTCTACGATATTCTGCTTGAATTCAGCGTTTTGCATGTTGAAAACGGAGAAATAAGCGGTGAAACATTGTGTTGGTTTCTTATCTATTATTCTCGGCTCTGTTGTTGAGTTTATAAGAGCGCTTGCTCTTTCGCTCTCTCTTTGTTAACAAAGCTGATGAATATTTCAGACCATGTGTTTGAGAGTTTTTGAAGCTTCATGGTTTATTTAATACCCAGAACAAACTGGAGCACCTATCACAAGAAACGTCTCAGGTTACTTGTGTAACCATGGTTCCCTGAGTAGAGAACGAGACACTGCGTCCTCTAGGGGGCGCTATGGGGAACGCCTCGTCGTCACCCGTGTCTGAAGCATACATTGAAAAAACACCAACTCGTTGGCCGGCGACAGCCATGACGTCGCTACCGGTGCGACTAAAGTATAAATAGGCGCCGGGAGCATCACATCATTCACTTCTTCGTCTTTTGCAGCTTGCGTCCGCAGCATGGCGAGAAAACCTAGAGGACGCAGTGTCTCGTTCCCTACTCAGGGAACCATGGTTCCACAAGTAACCTG
>NW_015555724.1:139307-143721 GCF_001515605.1 Sinocyclocheilus anshuiensis
TCGTGCACAGCCGACGATCGCGAAAGGGAAACCCCCCTTCAAACTCACGGCCAGATCCACCTGCGATCCCCACGAGCTCATTCCCTTCCATGCCTCAGCAGCGGCGGGTCCTGAATTGCGGGAAGCAGACGGCTGCCCCTTTTTCCTCGAAAAGAGAGACAAACGAGAGTGGAGCTTTTTCCCTTGGAAAAACGCTCGCAGTGCACGCCGATTGCCCCCTCGGAGGCATCGCGTGCGTGCTCTTTGCCCAAACAAACAACACATAGATCGTGTGTGTCATCTGATGTCAAATAGCGATGACACGGATGCACACACCTTCTAAATGCTCTGCTAGTGCTCGCCATAATAAATAGAGATAGCTCTTACTTTTTCCTTGGAAATGCACGCTTCAAACAAAACAGTCAATGAAGACGAAGAAGAGAATGATGTGATGCTCCCGGCGCCTATTTATACTTTAGTCACACCGGTAGTGACGTCATGGCTGTCGCCGGCCAACGAGTTGGTGTTTTTTCAATGTATGCTTCAGACATGGGTTACGACGAAGCGTTCCCCATAGCGCCCCCTAGAGGACGCAGTTCGAAGTTCCCATGAAAGGGAACCAGTGAAAAACTAGAGGCCAGTTGTGATTCTTGCTCCTAAATTTAGGTCTTTTTCAAATAATATTAAGTCTATTATCAATCGATGTACACAATCATACTCATCTAAGTAATAAGTATCAATGTAAGGGGATACTAGTGATCAGATGGACATCAAAAAAAAAAAGAAACAACTTTTGATTTGAATCATTTATCTAAAGATAAGCTATAAAAATACATAATGTACAGGTATGTTTGTGTGTGTTGGAATGCAGGAGCTGACAGGATTGACTTCTCAAAACAAATGTCATGGAAAAAAAAGTAGAGGATTGAGATATCAAGAAGGTACAAGGTGTGTTTGGCAGAATATTACAGGGCAATTACGCTGCTCCAGATGTGTACGGCAGCGCTGACAGACAGAAAGACTGAGAGAGCAACTTCCTTTAAGCCAGTGACAAGGGAGGAATATTGATAGTGTCCTGAGGGAAGAAGGGAAGGAGGAATGCATGATGGAGAGAGAAACAGTTATTACCTCTGAGGGGGTAATGACTACCTGTGCTGCTCACACCTGATTTATGCCTGGTATCTCTTCACCTGAGCGCTGCCATGACACGCTGAACACACACACATACACTCACACCTGTGGAGTGATGGCTTCATTCACAGGAAACATTTGTATGTCTGTGTTTAGGCAGCATCTTAATTTTCCATGTACCACCATCTCTGACATTACATCTGGTTTAAGATCAGAACAATATGGGCCTGTAGATACAGAGAATTCCTGTTATTCCACCCTGATAACATTTATAAGACACCCTTAGGGTAAGAAAATTACACTAAAGTAATGCAATAAACATGAACAAAAAATGTATAACCTTGACATAAAAAAGAACATTAAATAAACAATATAATAAAGCACTTAACTGATTACAAAATAATAATAAACAAAACGATTAAATAAAATATTATCACATATGATTTTGGAAAGATCCCTTTACTGTTTTTTTATCATTACCTTATAAGGTGGCTCATATTTTTACTTTATATATATGTGTGTGTATGTGTGTGTGTGTATATATATATATATATATATATATATATATATATATTCCTCATTTAGGCCTACTGTAAATTAATGTACATGCATTTTCTTGTTGATTATGATACGGTATATTTAAAACGTACATTATGGTAAATCTTACTTTTCACTTATATTAATATTTTACAGTAAAATTCAAAAACCTGATTACAGCAAAACAGACCAAAAATAACCAGGTTAACACACACGACACTCAAATTATGCAATAAACATTAACTAAATAACAAAAAAAATGTAACACAAACCACCATAATGCACATAACTAATAACAACAACAATAATAAAAACATTTAAATTAACTATAAACATACAATAATAACTGTTTTTCATCATAAAATGATAAGGTGACCCATATTTTTACTGTAAAATTTACTGTAAAAGTACACATATTTTCTTGTTGAAAATGATATAGATTTAAACTGTAAATTGTATGCCAATTCATACTTTTTACTTCTAAAAACATATATTGAACAAAATTTTACAGTAAAATATATAGGAAATTACATACTGTTCGAAAACCAGACAAAAACATCAACACACAACATTAAAATATGCAATATAATGTAACACAAAACACGTAATGCACATAATAACAATAATAATAATTAAAAAAAATAAAATAAAATCTAATCTCACTTGAAACTTCCAAATACTGTTTTGCATAAATTAAAAGGTGGTCATAGATTAAAATAATTTTAACAATACTGTAAAAGTACATGTATTTTCTCATTGAGTATTTACATTTGAAAAACTTTTTACTTTCAAAAACCAGACATTTTTCAGCATTTTGCAATACAATATAGAGAGAGAAAATGAGTCGCTGTTGAAAAATGTGATTACGGTGGGGGAAAAATACAGTTATAACATTATGAATAGATAAATTAGGTGAGACATTCACATGTGTTTAAAAAGCAAAATCATCAATAAAGAGCAACTAATCTCCCAGTATTGGACTCATAATTAGCTGAATTGATTTAGCTGATGGAGTTTTTTGAGTTCAAGGGTCAGATGGTTGGGGATTGAGTTATAGCTCCTGCATGGACTCATCTGCATTCAGTTCTGCCCCGTCTTGATCATGTGTTATGGGTAAATGTTTGTTGATTTAGGGTCAGTAGGAGCTCTGGGAAAGCTGCTCGTGTCGCTGACATCAAAGATGACGGAGGGTGCCTTTTAGCAGAAACCTGCCGTTGCTGAGCATCGCTATGCAGATGTTTTGAAAGATGAAAGAAAACTCACTTTCGAAGTACGTTTGGAAATAATTATCTATAATATTTAAAGTTTGTAAATGATGTAATATCTGTTGAATGTTGAACAGTACAGTATCTTTGTGACGGATTTGTTTTTGTTTTTGTTTTTTTTAGTTTAACTAATTTACTCACCTAACACATATTTTGAATAACTTGGCAATCAACTCCACTCACAAACCATCAGCCTGACCTTTAACCCTGTGCTCCCATGGTTTGTGGGTAAAAGGTTGTGGCAGGGCACCACAACATTTTCATGGATCACTCAACACAGAGAAACTATGTCATCTGCAATAACACTAACCTGATGTAACCTAAAAAATATATATAAAATCAGACCTTAACCAGACTTCTTTTTTTTTTTTTTTACAAAAATGCCACTTGCACCTAGCAACATTGCTAAGAATAATCCACCCAAAAATCAAAATTCACTGCAAATTTACTCACCCTCAGGTCTATCCAAGATGTAGATGAGTTTGTTTCTTCATCTAAAGAGATTTGGAGAAATTTCACATTACATCACTTGCTCACCAATGGATCCTCTGCAGTGAATGGGTGCCGTCCAAATGAGACGAGAGTCCAAATTATGAGCTATTTGAGAGTCCAAATAGCTCATAAAAACATCACAATTATCCACAAGTAATCCACATGACTCCAGTCCATAATTTAATGTCTTGTGAAGTGAAAAACATTGTTTGTAACAAAACAAATCCATCATTAAGGCATTTTAGCCTGTCTAGTTGACCTGACTCATCCTTAGAATTACATAAGATTATAATTTGATGCAGTTCAGCAAGCATGTTAGGCACAAAAACATAATGAGAAAAATATTACATCGACTACTAACAAGATTTAAAGCTGTGCCGAGTGTATAAACTCTGTCCCAGATTAAACTCTAGGAATGTTAGCTTGTGGAAGACAAGTGCAGTTTGACAGGATTTTGGCAAATTCTCAGAGCTGCGATCTGGAAACCACAACGAACCTCTCAGTGCATGTCAGAGATAATTTCATTCAAATGTCTTGCTATCGTAACCATTCGGTTTCATATGCTGATTGTTTAATACAATCACAATATGATGTGTATTTTTTTGGCCTTGCTAAAGAAAGCTCTCTGAAGCAAATAATAGAGCAGAAGCTTTTGTTGAATGCTGTCAGCCTGGAGAAAAAGAAAGAGAGAAATCCAAAAATGTGTATGACAGAAAAAGACAGTAGGTTTGACAATTGATTTGACTTTAAATGTGGAAATGTGGAATGTGGAAACCTCATTTTAATCAAATACATATATCTTAAAGGGGTCATATTATGCGATTTCAATTTTTCCTTTCTCTTTGGAGTGTTACAAGCTCTTGGTGCATACCGGGGTCATCACATGTGGTTGCTGCTCATTCGTCGGATCCGCCGGGTGCGCCGTTGTCGACCCCGCAGCCTCAGCTCACTCTATCCCGGCCTCAGCTCACTCTATCCCGGCCTCAGCGCACGCTAAGCCGGGGCTTCCG
>NW_015555724.1:143879-152728 GCF_001515605.1 Sinocyclocheilus anshuiensis
GTGGAAAATAATGTGTTTTTTTAACTTTAAACCGCATAAACACATTTCATTACACCAAATACACAAAATAATGTTCTTTTTAGCAGCATCATATGACCCCTTTAAGCTAAAGAAGTACTGAAACACTACACAAAAACACGGCAATTATAAATAGGAAACTGGTTTTCTGTGACAGGTTTAAGAGTGTGATTTAGTAAACAGCAGTAAGTGTGTTCTTGTGCTCTATTGATCACTGATACACTCTCCAATCTCTCACTCACTCACTGTAGGCCAAGGCCAGAGCCAAGACAGAGATCAGATTCACCCTGCACAGGAATTAAAAGCAGTTTCTGAAGAACACCGCAAAACTGGTGTCAGATCATCTTTTACAATATCCCTTACTTCTTCTCTTCATGCAGTCTTCTTCCTTTCACCATCTCTATCTATGTTTGGACGATGGTGAGTGTAGCTGACAATAAATCTTGTCTAAATAAAACAGATTCAGAAGTACTGTCAATGTTTTTCCCTTAATCCTGGTACAACTATTAAGAGACTGTGGCAGTCATTCAATTTACTGTTATCTAATGTAAAGACTTTTATTTTGATATGTTTTCCCACTGGGGAGAATCATGGGTATGGGAATAAAGTTGCTTCCATCTTGCACTTTGAATTTCCTGATTCATTCATATTAATAATCGTATTCATTTGAAGCTGGAAGCCATTTCTATTTCTGGAAATCTACAGAGTTGACCATTTTTAAGTACTTTGTTGCTTATGACCCTCAAACCTGACTTGGGAATGGGTTGATGACTTTAGATTTGAATGTGGAGCAACATTGGTGATCTGAAATGGAAGTAGAGAGGATCTGACACCAAAGCATCATGGGACAATGAGCTGATGTGACATAAAATCAAGGTAAATCTCTTCCTTTGAGGAATTATGTTTTGGTTGATATACAGGCCTCATATGACTAATGATGCAAATATTGTTTATTAGTGTGGCTATCAGGGAAAAATAAGTCTCATTTAAGTAGGGTGTGTCTGGACCATATTAATTTTTTTGTGGATTTGGCATTTTAGGTGGTGTTATTGATATGCAGGACTCTGATATGATGTGTGTTTAATGTTTTAAATATTGTTATTGCTTCTTAGTGTGGCTGTCATCTGGAAAAATGTTTTATTAAAAGTTTTTTTTTTTTTTTAAGTTTAAGTATTTGGCTTTTTTTTTTTTTTGGGAAGTTTGTTTCCATCCCAGAGTTACAAAAAAGATCGATTTAATCTCTTTTTATCTCACAGTTTGACTTTTTATCCAACAATTGTGATTTATTTCTCACAATTTGTTGTTATATCTTACAAAGTAACATTATTTCTTATTTTAAGCTTTATCTCATGATTTTTAATTTTTTTTGCTCTGAGGCTCTTATTTACTCTGATTATGTTTGCTGATATAATCCAGCAGATTTGCGCATGAGGCAGGCATGAATAGTTGCATTCATATTTTGTCAGTGTAATGAAATCAGACAGCACAAGGCAGGCTGATCGCTGGATGTATTGTTAGTCAGCTGATAAGGGTCAAGACTTTTTGTCCAGACGTTTTATCTCTGCAATTATTTTAAGTTCCAAACCCCCGACTCATAAACCTGCACTGTTGAGTCCAGGAAACCAGCCCACTCTATATAAAACACCTCCACACATGTCAGTGCTGTTAGCTGCATTTTAATCACAACTTCTCATTTAATGCACACTGCAGTATTAGTTTTGAGTATCGAAGCTTTAGAAAGGCATGGACATGCGACTTAAATATAGCTCTTTAATGTCATGTTTGTATGTGTGTGTGTCTGTATGCATAGTGCTGTGAAACAAATAATGAGAAGTGGGTGAATTTAATTGAATCTTTTTTTATTTTTTAAATCACTAAAAAACAAAGACCAGTACTGTTCTATTGAGGAAAGCCTGCAAAAGCCCTGAAAAAAAAATGCTAGTTACTTTAAATCCACTGTGTGCTGGAATTTGCATGAATGTTACATAAGAGAATAACCTCAGCTGAGTAAACTAGAGCTAACAATGCCAAAAGAAACACTCAGCATGCATTGTTTAATCAGGTACATAAATGCTACTCGCAGGAAAAACACCTAAATGAGCTGCTTTCATTGTCCTTCAGTCTTAGACAAAGTCCTGCAGCTTTGGTGTGTTTTACTGATTTAATTCAGTAATTTAGTTCATTTGATTTTTAGTACATTAGCCAATTATATTTATAGTGAATTATTAAATAGGTAAATGTTTGTTTTCTTTACAGGCTTTTTTTTATTAAAGTCTCTTATGCTCACCAAGGCTGCATCATTTATTTGATCAAAATAACAGTTTTCTGTTTGAATATATATTCAAATAATCATTTCTGTGATGCAAAGCTGATTCCCCTTCAGGAACTCGAGCTGCGTCGAGATCGCTTCGGGAACGCCCCTGCATGACTGCGTTCTGAAGCACGTGTGAAATCAGTCCAATGGAGCAGCGAGACGTCACGAGCAGGGTGACGTGAGCGCCAGGAAGTATAAAAGCGCATCCGGCAGAGCGCAAGTTAGCTTCTGCTCTTCAGTAGCGCTCTGTGTATGTGTCAGTCTATTTACTGTTGTCTGTCAGTCCACAAGCATTCAAAAGAATATATCAAAGTCTAAACTAATATCTATGGCGAGCAAACGGCATTACAGAAGTTGTGTGCCTCCCTGCCCACACTATCTGGCAGCGGGGGATACACACGATCTGTGTGTTGTTTGTTTAGGAGCGGAGCATGCACGGTCAGCTTTCGAGGAGCTGATTGTCATCACTGCGAGTTACTCTCGCTGCGTATACTAAAAAGGCTATAACTCTTGAACGAAATGAGATATCTTCACTAAACTCGCTGCACATATGTAAGAGCTAAAACTTTGGTCAAATAAAAAAAAAAATTGCATAGCTCTGCCACTTGGTTGCGCTATAATTTTGAAAAAACTATTACTAGGAAACCGTTTGTCCGATCGACTTGAAATTTGGTTTGCAGTGTCAATGACTATAAGTGGCACAAGTGTATATGAGGACATTTGCGCATCTCAAAAAACATGGCCGCCATTGGCCAAACAATTTTAAGCACCTATATGACAGGGTTAACGGAGGTCGATTGGAACGAAACTCGGTGGGCATGTTCGCCACATAGCCCTAAAGGTCTGTAAGAATTTTGAAAGAAATCAGACACTGGGGGGCGAAATTGCGTTTTTCAAGTGCGTAAACGATTGTATATTGCACGATTTTTCACACATCAACACAATATGCATATCATCAAGCACGCAGTGCTGAAACCCTATTGAAATCGTTAGGATTTTTTTTTTTTTTTATTATTATTATTCTCCCCTAAAACTGATCGTGCAGACCAAACCGTAAGGCCTAGAGAGTTGAAACTTGGCCAAATGATAGAGCTCAATTTGGGGAGAACCTATCAAAGTCTCAGCCCAATCAGCCTATAGGGGGCGCTACAGCGATCAAAAACGCGTAAGTACTAATAACGTCTAAACCGCTTGTCATATACTCAAAAATGTTACATTTTTGGAATCCTTCGGTCAAGCCAAATTAAAAACGGTTATTCTGATTTTGGGTCTAGGACGTCTCGTTTTTTCGCAAATTTGATGTAGAGAGTGCACATGACGCAGTTTGAGTGAGAGGAGACATGTTTTAAGTGCGCGCACTCTCTCAGGGCGAGAGCAGCGTCTATCTGAGCGCGCATGGCCGGTTTTGTGCGAGAGCAAAGGAAATCCACGCGCGAGCGGAGAGATTCTCGCTCGCGCATTGTATTAATGTGCTTTCGCGCTACAATAATGCGCTCTCAAGCTACAGTGATCAAAAACGCGTAAGTACTAATAACGCCTAAACCGCTTGTCATATACTCAAAAATTTAACATTTTTGGAATCCTTCGGTCAAGCCAAATTAAAAACGGTTATTCTGATTTTGGGTCTAGGACGTCTCGTTTTTTCGCAAATTTGATGTATGTCCAAAACCTACTTTTGCGAACTAGTCCTAGGTTTTTTGCCCGATCGGAACTAAACCACTGCAGAAATATTCTCTGTAGAGTGAATATCAATAATTATCAAAAAAAGTTGAAATTTCAGCTCACTGTTGCAATGGGGTGCCAAAATGTTCAAAAGTCGAGGACCAATTTTACTAAAAAGGCTATAACTCTTGAACGAAATGAGATATCTTCACTAAACTCAATTACATTAAAAACCTACTTTTGCGAACTAGTCCTAGGTTTCTTGCTCAATCTCGATCAAACCACTGCAACGCAATTCTCTCGACTCTCTAGATCAATAATTATCAAAAAAATGTTGAATTTTGTCCTTCACTTACTTTTAACGGTGTCATTTAGAGAAGGGGCGTGGCCAAACATACCCAAATGCCAATAAAACCTAAACAAAAACTCAAAACTTTACGAAACTTGGTGAAAACATGTGTGCAGTGACTCTTAATAAGCAAGCAAAGTTGAATGAATATTGGACCATAGGTGGCGCTATAACAGTAAAAAAAGTCTCAAAAAACACAATATTACAATTATAACAGAATTAAATTGTACACAAAAAGTTCATATATTCACACATACACTAAATCTTCATATCATAAGATAGATCTCCTCAAGAACCATTACTGTCAATCAAATCGTTCATTAAATATTCTCAATTATGTTAAAAAACTACTTTTGCGAACTAGTCCTAGGTTTTTTGCTCAATCTCGATCAAACCACTGCAGTAATATTCTCTGAAATATTCAAGATTATTTAAAAAAGCTACTTTTGCAAACTAGTCCAAGGTTTTTCGCCCGATCAGAACCAAACCAGTGCAGAAATACTCTATGGACAGTGTTTATCAATAATTATCAAAAAAAGGTTGAACTTTCAACTCACGGTCGCAAAGGGACGCCGAAACGTTCGAAGGGGCTGGGACAATTTTACTAAAATGGCTTTAACTCTTGAACGGAATGAGATATCTTCACCAAACTTGATACACATGTGTAGGAGCACAATCTTTGGTAATATAAAAAAAATTGCGCAGCTTTGCCACTTGGTGGCGCTATAAGAAGGAAAAAAACGAAAAACAGCTATAACTACGCAACCGTTGGTCCGATCGACTTGATAATTGATATGCAGTGTCTTTGTCCAAAGTGGCACAAGTCTCTATGAGGACATTCACGTATCTAAAAAAACATGGACGCCATTGGCCAAAGAAATTTAAGCACCTATTATACAAGGTTAACGGAGGTCGATTGGAACGAAACTCAGTGGGCATGTTCGACTTATGGCCCTAAAGGTCTGTACGAATTTTGAAAGAAATCGGCCACTGGGGGGCGAAATTGCGTTTTTCAAGTGCGTAAACGATTGTATATTGCACGATTTTTCACACATCAACACAATATGCATATAATTTGATAGATCTCCTCATAACGAGCAACTTTGCCTCAAGAACCATTACTGTCAATCAAATCGTTCATTAAACATTCTCAATTATGTTGAAAAACTACTTTTGCAAACTAGTCCTAGGTTTTTCGCTCAATCTCGATCAAACCACTGCAATAATATTCTCTGGACTCTCTAGATAAATTATTATCAAAAAAAATTCTCTGGACTCTCTAGATCAATAATCATCAAAAAAATGTTGAATTTTGTTTTTTGTTTACCTTTAACGGTGCAATTTAGAAAAGGCAGTGGTCAAATATACCCCAAAACCTATAAAACCTAAACGAAAACTCCAAACTTTACGAAACTTGGTGAAATGATGCATAATTTCATTCTAAACAAGCATGTAAAATTTAAGAGCGATTGGGCAAAAAAAATAACACTATAATAGTTATAAAGGTTAAAAACACAGTGTTGTATGAGAAATTGCAATTATAACCACTAGATGGCAGCGTAAGACCACTAATGGGCTCATTAAATGCACTGAAACAGTACTGTTCATAGGTTAGCTTATGGATTCATGCTAAGACATTATAAAATCACTGTTATAACATTTAAAATCACATTGAGTCAAAGTTTAACATTTTGTTCATTCAGACATATCAGCTCTTACAATTATGCCAGATTAAAATAACAGTGAAACCTGAAAATAACATATACACTCTTAAAAAGAAAAGACTTGCAATAAGTATTGTCACCTATCATTTATCTCAAATAACTATATCTGCAACAAAATGTGTGTGCATGTATGTCTGTGTATGTGTGTGTCTGTTTGTGTGTAAGCATGCTTATTGAGTATTAATATAATAGTTTAACCATTTAATTTTTGTGTGTGTATGTCTGTGAGCCTTTTCTCCATTTTGGATGTGTTTTACTGTCAGCCATACATCCAGGTTAGCCTAGACCCTAAAATATACCACCTTAAATGCCTTAATGTGCTTGAACCCCGGTAATTGCTGCTTGCAGCTATATTTATTATTATTATTATTATTATTATTTATGTAAAAACAGTTGTGTTTTTGTGGAAACCAGGATAATTTTTACAAAGTTCAAAACAACAGCAATGATTTAAAATTGCTGTTTTTTTTTTTCGAAGTAGCAACAGTTTTTTTGTAAAATACTACCTTAACTCTTGGTCAGTTTATTCCATCGTTATTGAATAAAAGCACTGATTTCTTAAAAAAAAAACTAAGAAAAAAACATCTATTTGCATTTAATAAAAATATGAAGTTTGGTAAAAGTGCACAATAGGGGCACTAGAGAGTAGCCTTGCGAATGATAAAATTGACAAATGAGACAAACTATGACTTTGTGGACTTCACAAAGGTTGTGAGACCACAAGTCCATAGTCCATATCAAGTGTGCCATTTGGGACAGGGACTTAAAACTTACTGTAGTGTATCTCTGACAAATATAGTGTACTGAAGCAAGAGAAGAGGTTATTTGATTGATTTGGGGCTTGTTTCATTCCTCACACTGGGTAATTTTGATGAACTTGGTGGCCTCATTACACTCCAGTGTTATAGTCAGTAAGCAATGATTCTGATGACTGTGGAGATGGTAGAGACATCTCATCTCCGAGGAGCTCTCTAATCACTGATTTATCACCGCTAATGAATGTCTGAGAGCGAACAGATGTTTTCATTTCCATTAACGCACCTGAAATGGCACCATAACAACCATTTGCTGAGTGAGTGTTGAGAAAACCTTCACTGGGACAAATATGAGCCTAAGCAGACTGATAGATATATTACTTTTAGTGGTTTCCATACTTTTAAACAATAACACATTCAACTAAGGGTGTTTATTCCACTCCGAGTGCCAACAAGTAAAATATAATTAAATAAGGGAAATAAAATTGTGGTTTTTGATAGCAACTTCGTCCACAACACAGGTGGGAGAGCGTTTTTGGGAAACTGGTTAGATTGTGAGAAGAAGTGAAAGTGATTGATGAGAGCTGTACGCATGCCACCTTTCTCTCTCTCTCTCTGGCTGGTTTATTGGTGGGCCGCTTTATTTGCGGTAATCTGAAGCAGATGGCAGTTTGTTTGAAGTCCCTGCAGATGGTCATCACCGCTCCGCTCTTCAGCACCTGAGCCGTGAGGGATCCAGACGCCACACAGAGGCCTAACCTGCCAGAAGAGTTAAATAACCATCGTGCAAAATGACCAAAATAACTTATTCTGAAGGATGAGTCAAAACCACGAGTGCTAATCAGGTCTAGAAAGTGTGTCAGCTGTGATTAAAGATCTAACTGTGCTGTATAACCAACATTTTGTGTTTAATATAATCAGGAGTTGCTATTCTAACTAAATGATAGAATATTGGCATAACAGGAATATTGCCATATTAACAGCCATATTAGCATAACAGGAAAGCTTGTCCAGACGTATGTTATTTTAGTCCTGCATTAACCTGCATTTTTCCTGGAACATCTCCGTTAAAAACTTATTTTAGTCTTAGAGTATGGTAAATTTGTGTCTGGAATTGACCTACAATATTAGGTTGTTTAAAACAAACATGTCCTCATTGACACAGCATGTGCAGAGCGCTATGCATTCTGGGACTGAAGCCAAACGCAGCCCTTCCAGTCGAGCAATGCAGATCCAAAGGATATTTAAAGGCCATATGCTGGATAAATTGAAAAATGGACATTCAGAAAGGCAAAAAACATTGAATGTGAGCAAAGTTTTCATCATAGTTAAAGGTTATCAAACCCATCTTCTGCTTTTGCTTTAATCTGACGGAGGCTAAAGTGTCATTTTTATACTCTAGAAAGCATGAAGGACACAATCACGGGCATGGCAGAGACTTTCCAGTCCACGTCTGTGCCAAATACCTCACAGATGAATGGCATTAAACAGTTTTGTCTGCCCTTCACGGTTACGCTAAGATGCAAAAAACGATTAGTCGGCACAATCGTCATCGCTTTTTTCTTTCACTTGATGTCATATGTCACGGCGTTCTGAGAATATCATATAGATATGTAACTTGTGTGGTTCAGTGGAGCTTGATCCTTGAAACATGACATCTAACGTCTCGTTTCATTGGCTGAGCAGATGATAGGATGTACTTGGCAGGAAATGGCCATTGTGACAAACTCAAAAGTGAATTGCCTTTTTATTGTTAAAGCAGATGTTGTGAGTTGTAAAGGACAGTGAGACTGAAATGGAGAAAAACGTGAAGTTCAACCCCATTGTTCTGCTAAACTTAGAGTACTGTCATTTAAAATTAGTGTTCAGAGGAAAACTTTATCCTTCAGAGGTTGCTCCTTTGTCTCAGTTGGTGGCATGCATTAAGAAAGCGAATGTGGATGGCATAGCTTAGATTATTTGGACTTGATGAGAAATGTTGGAGATTATATATATATATATATATATATATATATATATATATATAT
>NW_015555724.1:152813-162921 GCF_001515605.1 Sinocyclocheilus anshuiensis
TTTTTTTTTTAAAGAGATTTTGTTTTGTGATTTGACTTTCTTAAGGGTGAGAGTGATCCTTCAGCTGGCAACCAACAGGTTTTTTAAAAGGTGCCTTTACACCTGTTGTTTTACTATGTTTATTCAGGTGGTGCCACTCATAAGGTCTGGCAAAAGAGTTGCTCTTTGTCTGGATATATTTGAATATGAATTTGCAATCCATAAAATTGTTATACCGAAATCAATAATCTATCTATTATAAAAATGTATTTTTCCCAGTGAGAACAATATAGAGTTTTGCTTCAGGGTGGTGGTGTTTTTTCCTAACAAATGTTTGCTCTTGTTGAGCAAAACTTTTTTAAATCTTTGTTTTTCTATTAAGCACTTGGAAAATAAAATAAAATACAATACATGCAAATAATTGTTAGGCTATTTGTCACTCTATGTATATTTACTTTATGTAGCTTTCATTAGTGCTGTTTTTCTGTCTTATTTCGATGATACAGTATAACTTATACCAAAATCACTAAAAATGAATATTGTATGGCTTCTGTGGGCTTCTGTATGATTTGAAGCAGTTGTTATTCATTTTGTAATTATGTTTGTTGCCTCTATAAACTTGAAATCACTGTGGTTCTAGGATGCTCTGATATCATTTACTCATAACATTTACAATGTATAACACAAAATTAAAAATCATGAATACTGGTTGCTCTGTTCCTTGCTATTAAAATGAACTGTAATTGGGGACCGAAGCTTTCAAGCTTCAAAATAGACACAAAAGCATGAAAGTATCATAAAAGTGGCTCTTATGTTCATATTGAACTCATATTGAAATCCCATGACTTGCTTTGTTCTGTGAAACATACAAGATGATATTTGGAGAAATGTATTTGAGAGAAATGTGTTTTGTCCATACAATAAAGTCAATGGGCTTTAATTTTTGTTTGGTTCCCATCGTTCTTGAAAATATCTTCTTTTATGTTTCACAGAAGGAAATTTCATTCAGGTTTGGAATAGCATGAGGATGAGTAAATGATAACAGAATGTTTATTTTTGGTTGGAGTATCGCTATACTTTGACTGAAAATCCTGTATGAACCATTTTATGATTCTTTTATTCATCCTTTTTGAAGCTTGAGTCTTAGTTCGTTACAAGTATGCAAAAGAGCAACTAGTACAATTTTTCCAAACATTCTCTTTTGTACAGTGGAGGACAGACATAATGGTGAATAAATGATGACAACATTTTGGGCTGAACTATTCCTTTCCAAACTGAATTTCTGTATTGCTAAGAAACTGTCATAAAGATTTTCCAGTTCATTTGAGGTAGCTGCCTCCACATCTTCCATCTCGCTCTTTCAAGAGGATAATGAGAGGGCTTTGCAGTGGATGCGGTCAGCTTATCAGACTCACACCTGCATCCTGAGTGACATCTGAGCCTGAGTCTGTCCATTAATCAACCCCTGTCACTCTCTGGCTCTCTCTTACACACAAACACACAACAGGGTTGTTTGTCCATCGCATGTCATGTCTGGTCATTGAAAGATGCCATCAACCACTTTATATAAGAGGTGCAGATGGGATACAGGACTTTGCTTTTAAGCATACACATACACATGCTGATAGCTCGAGATAATTGGCTACTGCGGCTCTAGGAGACGTGCTATCATATCATTCACTAGCACACAACACCTACACACACTTAACGCTAATGTACATAGCAATCACACACACACACACACACACACACACACACAGACACTGTGCCTTACAGCTCAGTCAGTAAGTGACTTCACAGCAGGGTTGTAGGTCAAATATTTATTTATTTATATTTTTAGCTTAGTTTTTGATTTTTAGTTTTACATTTTGTGTCTTATGGCTCAGTAAGCCACATTATTATAGTTTCAAATTTTTTTTTTTTTTTTTTAAATCTTCAATTAGAATTTTCAGTTTAACTTATTTATTTATTTTTTATTTGATTACATTTTTTTGGTTAGAGTTTTCTAATGTAAGTTAAGTTTAAGTTTTTATTTTAAATGTGTTTTCTATTTTTTTTTTTATTTTGGGGCTGCCAAAGTTACAGGTATTAAAAAAAACTGACAATGACAATGTTTGACAATGTTTAGTTTCACTTTTTCCTCAGTTCTGCTTTTATAGAAGTTACAGTTTTTATATTTATTTCAGTCAACAAAAACGTTTTTAATTTTAGATTTAGTTTTCATTCATTAATACAACTGCTTCACAAACAGCGTTTTGAAGGTAAGGACACTGTTTTCAGACAGGCTTCCAAGGCACCATAACGTCAAGTCTAATTATCTAAAACAAATTGAAGTGCACTTTAGAGACAGCCAAACAAATATTGAATGCCTATTATGTTTATTTACCACTATAAATGGATTCATAAGTTGAAAACAATGAACATTTATGAATTTATTCACTTTTGCTCCAGATGCTATTTGAATTTTTAGGATTGTGGGATGTAATAAAACACGAAGAATGAGAACAAATCATCTTTGTAGACAGGACATCAGTTGTGTTTGGCTTCAGACAGCCAAATGGAGCCGATCCAATCACTTTCCTGCGTCACATCCCTTTATTCTTTTGAAAACAATTACAGACAAACAGAATTGTGAGATGACACTCTGCACGCGTCACTTTAAAACTATATCAGCCCTGAGGTGAAGTTTTAACCTACTGCAGTATGGATGTCACTTTAGGAATGTTGAGGAGAGACCTTGACCCGACTAATTAACTCGTCCATCTTCAGAGCCTCGCTCAAACTTAGAGATAACTGACGAGAACGTCACTCATACTGTTTACATCCACTAAAAATAAGAGGTCTGACATATATACTCCCACCTCCCGCGTGTCAGTGGAAACAGACACACTGAAGACACAGAGACATTAAAACTACACCGACATGAAGACGTCCAATCAGCAGTCAGTGTGATACTGTCGACACCGTCCTCACACACAAGGCCTTTGGGGTAATGGAGGAGCTTGTGTCCATGTGTTTGCATATTTATAGTGACCTGCGCCTCATGGGATGATCAGGGTGTCTGTGGAGCAGATTTCAGTAGCTTTAGCACTTCCTGGTACATCTTAATTTGATCTTTATTAATGGTTATGATGTTATAGCTATTCACAGACTGTGAAATATAATGCTTTCTCTTCTCATTTACAGCGAGAGCCATATATGGTTACCAAGTCTAGATTGACTTCTGTTTACATAATATATGAGAGCCATATAGAATTTGTTTTCAATATTACATAAAAAAAAAAAAAAATTGGTTAATTTCCAATTTTAAAATTGGTTTAAGATTAACATTAGATGATGGCAAAGACATTCAAAAACATAAAGCTAGGTATTTCATTCATTTATTCATTTATTACCTTTGCCATCACCTAACATTAATCTTAAATTAATCTTTAAAACACTTATAATGTATTAACAAATGCAATTTTTTACAAATCCAAAAAAATTATGAAAAAAAAAAATTATCTTTTTGTACATTATAATGTTTTGATGGCTAAATTCCCTCGTAGCATTTAAAATATTTATTTAGTGTTATTGTTCTATTTTTAATTCAGTTAGACAATTCCACATACTTTTTGGTTACATTTTTTTTATTGGTAAATAATGTATTTTTATTTATTATTTACCTTTGGTATAATCTAACATTAATCTTAAATTAATGTTTAAAACACTAATAATTTAACACTGTTAAATATAATTTTAAGCAAATTTTATATATAACTGATTGATTTTAGTTTTATTTTTTTATGTTTTAATTTATTGGCTAAATTATTTTTTATTGGTAAATATTTGTTTCTTTATTTGTTTGTTTGTTTGCCATGAATGAGGAGTAGTGTGCTATTATTTTCGGGCTTAGAAACCACCAAAAATATCCTAGCAATTAGGATATTATTATTATTGTTGTTGTTGTTGTTGTTGTTGTTGTCACAGAGGAAGTATCTCCTGTCCTAATTCAACCCAGTGTTATTTCATATAACTGATAAAACATTATAGTTTTTTTGTTAATATTTTAAATTAGATTTCACTTTATAGTTTTTTTTTATCTGAATTTTATGTATTTGTTTTATTTTATTACGTTTTAGTCGTTTCAGTAGGCTACTTCAGGTTAAAGTAAACGAAAATAAGGATTATTGCCTTGGCAATTAGCTGAAATTAAATATGTTTAAGGTTTTATTTTATTTTCATATTTTATTTTACTTCAGTTAATATTTTTTTTTTTTTCAAGTAAGAAAATAATTTTCTTTATGTTATGAGTTTTAGTTAACAATAATAACCCTGATTTGACCACAGCACTATGGAGCAGATACGATGAAAGAGCCCTTTACAGTTATTCACACAAGTGTACGTACTCACAGAACAAAAGCTGAATGAAAGCGCTGATCGGTCATTAGCTCCCTAAAAGAACGCTGGGTGTAGTATCAGTAGATCCATGTGAAACCGAATCAGGCACATATGACCGATACAAACTCGTCTAATTTTACAGACCACACGGAGAGCAAGCGTCTCGCTAATGCCACACACGTGTGTCTAACACATTCAGGCGCTCTGAGAAACTAGGCCAGGGTGAGATCCACAGCCTGTCCTGTTCTTGTGTCCGTGCGTCTGGCATTTTTTAGATAGCATATAATAAATAACACGCCAGCTTGTTTGGACGTCCACGATTCACTGGAGAAAAACAAAATCTTGGCAGATCGTTCCCACTACATGATAGAGGACGAGGAAACCGACTAGGGGGAACTCCAGTTGTCTGGAGGCTCACAGTGAAGGGCAATGAGGATATCCAATCCAAACATACCCCGGTTCGGATAAACACCCAGAGCGTTTTTGCTCTTGCCGCCAGAGTTTAACCAGGCCAAAATCAACCCAGCTATCTGAACCGCTCGCCTCTACTTGAACTTCAAACACAAGAATCCAGATCCAGCCCCTTCTGATCGACCACCATTCCTCTAACCTCAAAACATGCAGGTGTCTTCCTCACTCTGCTGTCTTAATGACCTGCGTTACGAGTGAAAACATGTCCTATTGCCATGATGCTATGCGTCATTGGGGGTGAAGTCATTCAGCTGATGCTTTTATCCAAAGCGACTTGCAGCACAATTATTATAGGGACAATTCCCTTGGAACAACCTTAGGTATCCTGTTCAAGGACACTTCAGGTCACAGTCACCCCACGTGGGATTTGAACCTTCAACCTTGCAATTTCCAGCCCTCATCTTTAACTAATCATCAAAGAAAATTTTTAGCCTATCTATCTGTCTATCTGTCTACCTGTCTGTCCGTCCATCCATCCATCCATCCATCTATCTATCTAGTCATATAGTTTTTATTGAAGTACAACAAAATACAGCCTCTGCTAATCTGTTGCATCGCCAGTTGGTCAGTCGAATTAACAAATGCACAATCGATCAAGTCAAGTCAAATGTATTTACATACACATTGTTTCAAAGCAGCTTTACAGAAAAACATGATTTTACTGTAATGTTTATAATATCTGAATATTTTCATAGTCACATTTAACTGTTGAGATTTACATGAGGATAATGTATGTGTGCGAACAAAGTTGTATATAATATTTTTTATAGAGCTGTGTGATAATAGAGGTTTATATTTTTACGATATAATTAATCACGCAGCTTGCTATAGAATATACATTGCTTTATGTGAGTGTACTTTATGTATACAACTAAGTAGGCCTGTCACGATAACAACTTTTTTTTGTGCGATATATTGCCCCAGAAATAATTGCGATAAGCGATATTATTGTCATTTTAAAGACCATTTTATGCCACTGAATATATAATCATAATGTAGCAGCATAATAATGCAAGAAGGCCTACACACTTCCAAATGACAACAAACGTTTTATTTTTAAGAATATTTAGATCATGGAAATTAAGTAGCAAAATATTACATACCTTAAAAAACTTGAATAAATAGTAAATAAACATTTTCTAACAAAAAGTGCAAAGTAACAAGTAGAAAAAAAAATGCACAAAGAACTTGTTTGGAGATTTTTCCATCTACAGATTTTTCTCTGACCTTCTTTTCTCTGTAAATCAAGGGTGCACACTATTGCTAAAAAACAATCACTACTCAGCAGTCAGATGTCTGCATGCACAAAGGCACAGATCTCTAAACAAGACCATATCTGCAGATGAAACTTTTTTTGTAGAAGCATTTTTAAAATTTGAACTAGCACTTCATGACTACACCGTGTTATGTACGAGAAGCTGCAAAAGACACAGGCGCAAGTGGAATGCAAAAAACACGGTGACATTAATTTAAGTAAATATAATGGCCAATATATTGCGTCACCAAAAATGATTGAGGTCATGTACATATATTGCGCGATAAGTCGATATATTGATTATTGCGACAGGCCTACAACTAAGTACTATCAAACTTTTAATATATTGAAGAGCGAAAAAAAAAGACAAAATTTTTTGACGATAGAACAATCAAGCAGTTGAGGTTTGCTATATAGTGTAAGTTACGAGAATGTTTCCAGTGAAGTAATTAAAATGTTATTTGAATTTTGAATGTTCTCTAAACATTCAGAATGTCCAGTATTTTTTTTTTTTTTTAAATGTTTTAAAAATATTCAATTTTATCATTTTGCAAACATGATGGGAATGTTACTTTAATTGTTCTCTGTGTTAAAAAGTGTTGGACAAATGTCTAACTAAAATATTTCAGAAAGAAAAATGTTCCATGAATGATGTATAAATGTTTTTGTGGTAACATTTTGAACATTTTGAGAATCGACCACTTCATCTGGTCTTTAATAAAGACCACTTGTCATCAGTGCAGAATCCAGAATATCCAGAATAAAGTGTTTATCAAGGTGAAAACAGGACAGCTTGACTAAGAAGACATGTATTTATGCTAGCTTTTGTTGATTCACATGTGGAGGTGACTGTACTTATTTCTTGGCTCTTTATTCGTAACAGTGTTGTTTTCTTTTCGTCCTCAAAGGGCTGGATCGGCCCGGCTCATTATTACCTTTAAACATGAAACTTTCTGTAATTTCTTTTGGAAGACCGTGAAGAATAATAACAGATTTGTGGTTTCAGTATAAAGCTGCGTATTTGTCCTGGGATATGGCGCCATTTTACTGCCTGGCCTCAGGAGCACCGAGACCTGGATAAAGTAGCTTGGTATCACGGTGGAAACTTGTTTGCTTGAGAACGACAGTCCCATGTTGGACGGATTCACGTCTCCTTCACGGTTTGTATTTGGTTTTGTCAATTACTGTAGAGTTTTCAATGGTGGCTAGGTATAGGTTTGGTGTTTAGGTTAAAGGCTCTTGGCTGAACTTATGTTGGTGTAGTATGCAAATGCTAAACAGCCTGTGGCTTCCATTATGGTATTTTAGGAAAGGTCATGGAGTAATGGAAATGTTTGGCTTTTGGCCGCAGGTGTACACTGTGTGTGTGTGTATGGCTGACTGTTTCATGATGAGAGATGAAGGTATTGAATAACAGAACTCAGGAGTCTGGCTGGTAATTAATATGGTTTTTGAGCCGACACATCCAGTGTGTCAGCTTGCCAAGAGCCATCTTCAGAAGGGGCATGTACCCATCGAGAGGGGTCAAATATGCCACAGATACCAACATATATTGCCTCAAGCAACAATAATGTGTAATATAAGATCCTGCGGTTATGACAAAGCAACAAAACAAATGCCAGAAAACCAAGAGAAACATTGAGCTTTTCATTTATCAAAACATCTCTAATGTTTTATTCATACAGCATTACAATTACAAGCATGTTTAGTGAGTGTTACTTGGCAAAAAACTTTAACGTTGAGAAGATTCTTCAAATGCAGCTTGAGTACTATTTCTATGGACTTTATTATATGTATGTGTAATAATCATAATATATGTATGCTTACATTAAATCTGTTTATTTTATTCTTAAATTCTCCACAAAATTGTACTTAATAGTTTTTCTTGTATATGGTGGAGTATTGTTATTATAAAATAAAAAAAACATATTTTATTTATTTATTTTAAATTTTTACTTACATTTAAAATTTCACCAAAAGCTATTATGATTAATAATTTGCTTTTGTTTTTTCTTGGCTACTTTTTACAGTTTTTTTCTGAAACCATATAAGATGATATACACTACTGTACTGATGCAATATGAACCAAAATGTTATTGCCGTTATTACTGTATGTATATTTCATGTCATTGTCTATAACAATATTACATATGTCCATTATTATCAGTGCTTATCTGACTAGATGTGTTATTGCTGGCTCTTATTATAGGCAGACTGGTCTTAGTGCCAGTAACCTAAACTAGGTTGTATATTCTCACTAGTGTGACAGAGCTATTCCCATCCCACCAACTCTGAAGATGCACTGTCTGTATGTGAACATGAGCCGGCAGCCAATAGTCTGTCTGCATGATAATATTTCTGACTTTTGGTTTCTTTTGATGCCTTGAGTAACTTTTCCCATTTAAAGGGTTTTAAGGCTGTATATTGGTACATATTTTGACCATTCATATAGGTGCGACTCCTTGATCTTTTTCCCAGAGTGCTTTGATCTGTGAAGCTTCTGGTCTGCAGCTGGTTGGCAGCTCTGTTTTAAGATATTTGTATGTTGTACATTATCTTGGCTGTAGCTATTATAGCATTTCTAAGTTTGGAAAGGTCGTCTCCACTAGATATTTGTATATTTCTATGTGCTGCCAAGGTTCTTTCTTAGTATGGCTTTGGTATTAGTGTTACATAGTGATACTATTGTATGTATGTCTAATGAGCTTAAATAAGTTGAGTTTTGTGCTTGTATCTTTACTGGACATACATTTTTTATAGTTATATTTTGGGCCTTTTGCCTTTTCAAAAACAAAGCCTTTTTTATTACATTTATTGTCTAAATTAGTTATTTTGTGGTGGTTGCTGGGGATGTTCTTTATTTTAATTAATTTCATTTATTTATTTATGCATGCTTTCCTGTAGCTCAAACAGTACAGCAATGCCAAGGTTGTGGGTTCGATTCCCAGGGAGGCAACGAACTGATAAAATGTAATTGTTTACCTTCAATGTAATGTAACTCTCATGCAAATGTGTATGATGTTTATTTTATTTTTCGTTATGCATGGCCATAACCTTTTACCTTTATTTATTTATTTATTTGTTTATTTTTAATAATGCGATTAATGTTTTAACACATTTTAAAGATTTGAAAAATGTACAATTTTAGATTTCACATAGTCAAAATGACCCCAAAATAAAGAATCACCCTATTCTGATGTGCACCACAGGCTTTTGTTTTGCGCTGAGGTTTCTCCTTTCTTATTCTCAAAAGGTTAAGAGCAGTTCTGAATGTTGACGTCTGGCTAAACCCCAGTGAAAAAAGCGTCTCATGGGAGAGAAGGTGGAGACTCTCTGTACTTCGTTCGCATTGGGTTTCAGTGGCCAGGCTCAAGATTTCTCCTCAGGAAACTGGGTCTGATGGACAAAAGTGTAGCCCGTCCCCAGAGATCTGTGTTCCAAAAAGGTTTATATTGTGTTTGCAGCTCCCGCAGGACTGCAGATGTTGGTGGCAGGGCCCAGGCGTGACGGATGAAAACATGCATATGTGCAGGAAGTGAGGAGAATGGTCAATGTCAGGGAAACGTTCTGTCCGAGTGCTTGTGGTTCAAGAGACAGGCACCATTGTGCTGGAGCTCATTTTGGCTTCCCTTAAATGACTGAAACCTATCCGACTGAACAATCCAGATGCTGCAGGAGCAATGTTCTGGAATAGACTTTAACCTGTAGTGTTTATTTAACATACGCCTGGTATGAATGCAGACTAAATGAGCAGCATTATAACAACATTTAATATCAATGACTTCTTCATGAAAGTTAATGGTCTGTAACATTTAATCAGTAAAGGAATAGTTCAGCCAAAAATGAAAATTCTGTCATCATTCACTGACTCACATGTCATTAGAAACCTCTATGCTGCTTATTTTATCCATTGAAAATGCAATTAATTTTTAAATTATGTGACAGTTCATAGTGATCAACACTGACAACAAGGACAATAAACACAATAAAGTTAGTAAATACAATCCATATTAAAAATATTCT
>NW_015555724.1:178190-182409 GCF_001515605.1 Sinocyclocheilus anshuiensis
ACTATTTCTGAAAAAAACAATCACTACTTAGCAGTCAGATGTCCGTATGCACAAAGACACAGACATGTGACATGTGACATGTAAACAAGACCATATCTGCAGATGAAACTTTTTTTGTTGAATCATTTTTTAAATTTGAACTAGCACTTCATGACTACACCGTGTTATGTACGAGAAGCTGCAAAAGACACAGGCGCAAGTGGAATGCAAAAAACACGGTGACATTAATTTAAGTAAATATAATGGCCAATATATTGCGTCACCAAAAATGATTGAGGTCATGTACATATATTGCGCGATAAGTCGATATATTGATTATTGCGACAGGCCTACAACTAAGTACTATCAAACTTTTAATATATTGAAGAGCGAAAAAAAAAGACAAAATTTTTTGACGATAGAACAATCAAGCAGTTGAGGTTTGCTATATAGTGTAAGTTACGAGAATGTTTCCAGTGAAGTAATTAAAATGTTATTTGAATTTTGAATGTTCTCTAAACATTCAGAATGTCCAGTATTTTTTTTTTTTTTTAAATGTTTTAAAAATATTCAATTTTATCATTTTGCAAACATGATGGGAATGTTACTTTAATTGTTCTCTGTGTTAAAAAGTGTTGGACAAATGTCTAACTAAAATATTTCAGAAAGAAAAATGTTCCATGAATGATGTATAAATGTTTTTGTGGTAACATTTTGAGAACATTAATAATCGACCACTTCATCTGGTCTTTAATAAAGACCACTTGTCATCAGTGCAGAATCCAGAATAAAAATGTATCAGTGTTTATCAAGGTGAAAACAGGACAGCTTGACTAAGAAGACATGTATTTATGCTAGCTTTTGTTGATTCACATGTGGAGGTGACTGTACTTATTTCTTGGCTCTTTATTCGTAACAGTGTTGTTTTCTTTTCGTCCTCAAAGGGCTGGATCGGCCCGGCTCATTATTACCTTTAAACATGAAACTTTCTGTAATTTCTTTTGGAAGACCGTGAAGAATAATAACAGATTTGTGGTTTCAGTATAAAGCTGCGTATTTGTCCTGGGATATGGCGCCATTTTACTGCCTGGCCTCAGGAGCACCGAGACCTGGATAAAGTAGCTTGGTATCACGGTGGAAACTTGTTTGCTTGAGAACGACAGTCCCATGTTGGACGGATTCACGTCTCCTTCACGGTTTGTATTTGGTTTTGTCAATTACTGTAGAGTTTTCAATGGTGGCTAGGTATAGGTTTGGTGTTTAGGTTAAAGGCTCTTGGCTGAACGTATGTTGGTGTAGTATGCAAATGCTAAACAGCCTGTGGCTTCCATTATGGTATTTTAGGAAAGGTCATGGAGTAATGGAAATGTTTGGCTTTTGGCCGCAGGTGTACACTGTGTGTGTGTGTATGGCTGACTGTTTCATGATGAGAGATGAAGGTATTGAATAACAGAACTCAGGAGTCTGGCTGGTAATTAATATGGTTTTTGAGCCGACACATCCAGTGTGTCAGCTTGCCAAGAGCCATCTTCAGAAGGGGCATGTACCCATCGAGAGGGGTCAAATATGCCACAGATACCAACATATATTGCCTCAAGCAACAATAATGTGTAATATAAGATCCTGCGGTTATGACAAAGCAACAAAACAAATGCCAGAAAACCAAGAGAAACATTGAGCTTTTCATTTATCAAAACATCTCTAATGTTTTATTCATACAGCATTACAATTACAAGCATGTTTAGTGAGTGTTACTTGGCAAAAAACTTTAACGTTGAGAAGATTCTTCAAATGCAGCTTGAGTACTATTTCTATGGACTTTATTATATGTATGTGTAATAATCATAATATATGTATGCTTACATTAAATCTGTTTATTTTATTCTTAAATTCTCCACAAAATTGTACTTAATAGTTTTTCTTGTATATGGTGGAGTATTGTTATTATAAAATAAAAAAAACATATTTTATTTATTTATTTTAAATTTTTACTTACATTTAAAATTTCACCAAAAGCTATTATGATTAATAATTTGCTTTTGTTTTTTCTTGGCTACTTTTTACAGTTTTTTTCTGAAACCATATAAGATGATATACACTACTGTACTGATGCAATATGAACCAAAATGTTATTGCCGTTATTACTGTATGTATATTTCATGTCATTGTCTATAACAATATTACATATGTCCATTATTATCAGTGCTTATCTGACTAGATGTGTTATTGCTGGCTCTTATTATAGGCAGACTGGTCTTAGTGCCAGTAACCTAAACTAGGTTGTATATTCTCACTAGTGTGACAGAGCTATTCCCATCCCACCAACTCTGAAGATGCACTGTCTGTATGTGAACATGAGCCGGCAGCCAATAGTCTGTCTGCATGATAATATTTCTGACTTTTGGTTTCTTTTGATGCCTTGAGTAACTTTTCCCATTTAAAGGGTTTTAAGGCTGTATATTGGTACATATTTTGACCATTCATATAGGTGCGACTCCTTGATCTTTTTCCCAGAGTGCTTTGATCTGTGAAGCTTCTGGTCTGCAGCTGGTTGGCAGCTCTGTTTTAAGATATTTGTATGTTGTACATTATCTTGGCTGTAGCTATTATAGCATTTCTAAGTTTGGAAAGGTCGTCTCCACTAGATATTTGTATATTTCTATGTGCTGCCAAGGTTCTTTCTTAGTATGGCTTTGGTATTAGTGTTACATAGTGATACTATTGTATGTATGTCTAATGAGCTTAAATAAGTTGAGTTTTGTGCTTGTATCTTTACTGGACATACATTTTTTATAGTTATATTTTGGGCCTTTTGCCTTTTCAAAAACAAAGCCTTTTTTATTACATTTATTGTCTAAATTAGTTATTTTGTGGTGGTTGCTGGGGATGTTCTTTATTTTAATTAATTTCATTTATTTATTTATGCATGCTTTCCTGTAGCTCAAACAGTACAGCAATGCCAAGGTTGTGGGTTCGATTCCCAGGGAGGCAACGAACTGATAAAATGTAATTGTTTACCTTCAATGTAATGTAACTCTCATGCAAATGTGTATGATGTTTATTTTATTTTTCGTTATGCATGGCCATAACCTTTTACCTGTATTTATTTATTTATTTGTTTATTTTTAATAATGCGATTAATGTTTTAACACATTTTAAAGATTTGAAAAATGTACAATTTTAGATTTCACATAGTCAAAATGACCCCAAAATAAAGAATCACCCTATTCTGATGTGCACCACAGGCTTTTGTTTTGCGCTGAGGTTTCTCCTTTCTTATTCTCAAAAGGTTAAGAGCAGTTCTGAATGTTGACGTCTGGCTAAACCCCAGTGAAAAAAGCGTCTCATGGGAGAGAAGGTGGAGACTCTCTGTACTTCGTTCGCATTGGGTTTCAGTGGCCAGGCTCAAGATTTCTCCTCAGGAAACTGGGTCTGATGGACAAAAGTGTAGCCCGTCCCCAGAGATCTGTGTTCCAAAAAGGTTTATATTGTGTTTGCAGCTCCCGCAGGACTGCAGATGTTGGTGGCAGGGCCCAGGCGTGACGGATGAAAACATGCATATGTGCAGGAAGTGAGGAGAATGGTCAATGTCAGGGAAACGTTCTGTCCGAGTGCTTGTGGTTCAAGAGACAGGCACCATTGTGCTGGAGCTCATTTTGGCTTCCCTTAAATGACTGAAACCTATCCGACTGAACAATCCAGATGCTGCAGGAGCAATGTTCTGGAATAGACTTTAACCTGTAGTGTTTATTTAACATACGCCTGGTATGAATGCAGACTAAATGAGCAGCATTATAACTGTTCTCTGTCTTTAAAAGACTGAATAATACACAAAAGTTCTATGCAGTTTTATGGTGCTTTTATACCTATTATTTTAGGTAAAATATGTGTGTTACTGTGTTACTGTACAGCGCAAAAGGTCGTGGGTTCAATTCCCAGGGAACACACATACTGGTAAAAAATGTATAGCCTGAATGTACTGTAAATTGCTTTGGATAAAAGCGTCTGCTAAATGCATAAAATTAAATTAAATTACATTTTTAAACACATGACTTTTATATTTATTTATTGTATTATATGTGCTTGAGAAAGCCAACATACTGGTGTTATATTTAAAGTTGTAAAGGAAGAATATTTTACTATTTTTAATTTTATGCACCAATGTAACTATACACAAATATACAATACATAGTATTACATTTATAATACAGCATTAGATGTCATAGAAATGATTGCAGAA
>NW_015555724.1:182559-184782 GCF_001515605.1 Sinocyclocheilus anshuiensis
TTTAAAATGTAACTTATTCCTGTGATGCAAAGCTGAATTTTCAGCATCATTACTCCAGTCCTCAGTGTCACATGATCCTTCAGAAATCATTCTGATATTGCTGCAAAAGAAATATTTCTTATTATTTTCGATGTTGAAAACAGCTGTGCTTGTGGAAACCATGATACATTACCATTAAAAAATTAAGCTAGGTGAAAGAAAGAAAGAAAGAAAGAAAGAAAGAAAGAAAGAAAGAAAGAAAGAAAGAAAGAAAGAAAGAAAGAAAGAAAGAAAGAAAGAAAGAAAGAAAGAAAGAAAGAAAGAAAGAAAGAAAGAAAGAAAGAAAGAAAGAAAGAAAGAAAGAAAGAAAGAAAGAAAGAAAGAAAGAAAGAAAGAAAGAAAGAAAGAAAGAAAGAAAGAAAGAAAGAAAGAAAGAAAGAAAGAAAGAAAGAAAGAAAGAAAGAAAGAAAAAAAGAAAGAAGGAAAGAAAGAAAGAAAGAAAAATACTTCTATTCAGCAAGGACACAATAAATAATGTTATTAAAAATTATATCTATCTATGACGGTTTCCACAAAAATATGTAGAAGCACATTTTCAACATTGATCATAATTATCAATTGCTATAATTACTAATTGAGCAGCAAATCAGAATATTAGAATGATTTCTGAAAGATCATGTGACGCTGAAGACTGGAGTAATGATGCTGAAAATTCAGCTTTGATCACAGAAATAAATGATATTCCAAAATATATTAAAATACAAAACATCAAAAATACAAAAAATATAATTTTTACTGTATTTTTGATCAAATAAATGCAGCCTTTCTGAGCATAAGAAACTTACATTAAAAACATCTTTAAAAAATCTGGAATATATTTTGACAAATACAAAAGGGGTACAAAAGCTGTCACTAGGGTGGTCTCCTTTCAAAAGGTGCACCTGTGAACCTTATTTACCCCTAAAGACGCATATTAGTACCTCAAAGGTACACATTAGTACTTTTTAAAAAGGCACTGCCCCAGAGATTTCTGAGAGTGTACGTAGCACACTGAAAACATAAGGCTATTATATGGTATATGGTACTGATTTCTGTTCTTTGGATTATTGGAAGTGTCTCCTAATGTTGATCTATGCCATTTCACTAAGCTCATGTAACCCAGAGACTAGAAGTGCTTGCCGTTATGCCCATATAAATCTGTAAATATGTATTTATAAAAGGCTGTGACATCAACATGCATTTAAATGATTGAATAAACATAAAGTTCAGGGATGTTTCTACAAGCTTCAGCTGTAGCTTTTTGGCATTGACACAATATATTTAAAAAATGCAGTACAGTAGTAAAATAAAATCCAGCAGAGCATGCCTACTGCATGTTTTTTACACTATCAAGGTTAGAGTCTCCAGGGCCGACAAATTGAATCTGTTTTCCTGACGCAGCTGAGATGAGTGATGAGTCCCTTGCCTTTTGTAAAGCTGCTGTCTCTTGCGTTCGATCAGACAGTCGCTGATGGGCACGGCTCACATCCGTCACCGCTCAACTTCAGCCTCAGCTGCGTCTGTACTCAACATAAAACAGATGCAATGGCATAAAAGTGAAAATGAGTTGATAAAGAAGCAGCTTTGCCATTTTTTCATCGCCTACAGTGCTCTCTGGGATATTCGACTCTGATTGATTGATCACAATTTTTGCGGTCAAATATTTTTAAATAATTGGCCCTTGTCCTTGAAACTTATTTCTTATGTGCGGTGCTAGTTTTACGTTCACTCACATCACTGTTTGGTCTCTATCATCTCACATAATAAATTTAAATTAACATTTTGTGCCTATATTGTTTATTTATTTGTTAGCTGTGTAATAAGCGAGATGGTGTATACTCAGCCTGTTATTATGACAAAATAACCCCGTTCTGAGTGATACCTCTTTTGACATCAACGCATTAAAGGAATAGTTCAGCCAAAAATGGCAATTCTGTCATTATTCACTGAACTACATTTCATCAGAAACCTGTATGCTGTTTTTTCCCATTTAATTATTATTTTTTTTTTAAGTGACAATAGTGACCAAGGCTGTCAGGTAATAATGAGGACAATTAACACCATAAAGTCAATTAATTTATTTTCTTTTATTTTTATTTCACTGCCATAAACTTTGGCAACTTTGACCTTTATTTTACATTATTATAATGTGATAAAACCATAAATAAAGCATTGTTTAAAAGGTTAAATATAAATAAATATATA
>NW_015555724.1:185115-190214 GCF_001515605.1 Sinocyclocheilus anshuiensis
TATATATATATAAATTTTATTTTATTTTTATTTATTTTTTTTTTTTCTCCAGAATTTAGCCAGATGACATTTCTGAATTTTCAGTTAATAACTACTGAAGTTTCAGTTACACAATAGCTGTTCTCTGTCTTTAAAAGACTGAATAATACACAAAAGTTCTATGCAGTTTTATGGTGCTTTTATACCTATTATTTTAGGTAAAATATGTGTGTTACTGTGTTACTGTACAGCGCAAAAGGTCGTGGGTTCAATTCCCAGGGAACACACATACTGGTAAAAAATGTATAGCCTGAATGTACTGTAAGTCGCTTTGGATAAAAGCGTCTGCTAAATGCATAAATGTAAATGTAAAATATAATAGTAGGTTTGGAATGACATGGGGGCAGGTAAATATTAATTTGAAATTATTTTATGCTTGGATGAACTATTCCTTTAAAATACTAACTATGATTTGCTGATCAGCATTGGATAGTTATTTAGCATTTATTCAAAGATTATTTTTCTGTTTTTGCTGTCTTTTTCCTGCATTTAAACCCACAAACAGCTATAGGACTTGAAACCTCAGAATGATGTATATGTACATCTGTGTGCTTCTGTCTTTACCAGATGAGACAATCAAATGGAATCTCCATTTAAGCCTGACCTGTTCTCACACAGAGATGCATGGGCCACTGGTCAGACTGCCATCTCTGTCTCTTTCTGGGTACGAGTTCAGGTGTCTGTCCTGAGGTTGGTCTTGTGAAACGCTCCCCCGCTGGTTTCCCCACAGAGCGCTAATGACCCGAGAGCTGTTAGAATAACGTTAGTCCAGTTTACCCCCTCTCAAACACACATTGACCTACATGTAATAGTTTTACCACTCCTGCCGCTGATGTTTTCTGCCACTGTTTTTCCTGACGGACAGAGTAACCAGTGTTCCCCTGTCTGTGCAAATCATCACCACAACACCTGCTTGAAAGGCAATTGCTTACACAGTTGTCCGAAGTAGTAGGTTTTATCCTTTCTCTTGTTACTTGATGGGCACTGTATAACAAGCACCTAAGAAAAAGTAGCCTATGTTAATTTCATATTGAACAATGTTCTTAAGGATTTCAAAGTTCCCAGCATGCATTTCAGTTAAAAACTCAACTGATTATGGCCTGAAGTGTGTAGTTTGTTGCATCACTAGCAGTGTAGACGAGGTGAAAGGCAGAAAGACAAACAGAACGAGTGTGTAAAAACAAATCAGCTCACCCCTGCTGTTAACTACTGCCACCTGTGCAATATACCACCACTTTCTCAAGAGAGAAAGAGGAAGAGATATAGTCTTACTCCTCCCTCTTTAAACACCTCACTGATCTAAAAACAATAACAGTTTTTTTTTGTATCCAGGGACAGATTTTCCATCTCCCACGACTCATTCCACTAATTCTCTGTTCAGTTATGAGCTCTAGAGTTCCACTGAACTTTCCTCTTGTTTGTTTCATTGTTGACTCATTTTACACCATGTTTTACATGAATATATTTGTCAGATCAGTAATGATTTTTAGCATCTATTTCTTGATTTTTGGCATCTTTTTAAAGCATCTTTTCCATTATTTTTTGAAAGTGTCAAAAGTTACTCAAAGTTAGATGTATATTTCCAAGAATATTTCTAATATTTCCAAGATGGTAACTGGGCACCACTTAATAAAACATGAAATGTTTAAAAAAAAATAATAAAAAAATCATGCCTAATATTACTTCCTGTTCATTTGTCACATAACATGGCAGATTAAAGGGTTAGTTCACCCAAAAATGAAAATTAGCCCATAAATTACTCACCTTCAAGTCATCTTAGGTGTATATGACTTTCTTCTTTCAGACGAATCCAGTCGGAGCTATATTAAAAATGGTCTTTGATCTTTCAAGCTGTTTCATGGCACTCAGCAGGTGTTGCACGCATCCGTCCAAAAGCAGTTAAATAAAAAGCACCCATCCATAAAAAAAGTGTCTCACACGGCTCCGGGGGGTGAACAAAGGCCTTCTGTAGCGAATCGATGCATTTTTGTAAGACAAAATATATTTAATGTAGCTTGCGCTCACTGTTGTACACTGGAAGCAGTTCTGGGAGCATGACGTATGAATTCAGTGTTGCGCATGCGCCGGTGAGTCTCGTGAAAACCAACGTTTGTTTACAGGATCAAAGGAAGCAAAGTTTCCTTACTTTAGCAAAGGAAAACCAGTCTCCTCTTGGCTTATATCGAAATCCTCCGACATTCTTCTTTACAAATCCTCGTTTTGTACTTCTAATTAATGACCGTTGTTTTGTTTTGATCTCTCCGCTGCGCTTCCGCGTTCGTCACTTCTGAACGGCACATGCGCAAAGCTGACCTCATACGTCATTCCCCCGGAACTGCTTCCGTGTACAACACAACAGTGAGCGCAAGCTACATTAAAGTGATTATTACATTTTGAATATGGATATTTTTCTTACAAAAATGCATCGATTCGCTACAGAAGGCCTTTGTTCACCCCCCGGAGCCGTGTGAGACGGATGGATGGGCGCATTTTATTTAACTGCTTTTGGATGGATGCATGCAACACCCGCTGAGTGGCATGAAACAGCTTGAAAGATCAAAGACCATTTTTAATATAACTCCGACTGGATTCGTCTGAAAGAAGAAAGTCATATACACCTAGGATGACTTGAGGGTGAGTAATTTATGGGCTAATTTTCATTTTTGGGTGAACTAACCCTTTAAGTAAAGTGCATTGAATTTTAACATACAATATGGAGGAAGTATTTGATGTGCATAATATTCTGTTCATCTATTATTATTATTATTATTATAATTATAAATTGAGTACAATAATACAAATGTGTATCCATAATTTTTAATGTCTATCTGACTAATAATAATTGTCATAATCATAATTTATTGTTAGAATTGATTATTGTTATTATTTGTATTTATAACAAAATATTTGTATAATTATTATATTAAATAATGACAATTAATAATAATGATATATTATGGTAATATTTTATTACTTTATGAATAATTTTATTAGGTTTGCCTACTTGTTGGCTATTTTTCCTGATTCTCTGGTTACACTCATTAAAAAAACGTAGTTAAAATTTGATAGAAACAACTTATTTGTCTTCAAACCTAATTTTAAACATTTAAGCAGAAGCCCTTAAATCAAAAGTATTTACTGTATGTATTTTTGTGTTTTTTTGCGACTTTAGAGCCCCCTACAGTCAAGTGAGTGGAACTCACTGTCATAAAAATGTCACTGTTGTAATTACAGTGGATAGCTGTGTACGTGCATTTGTTGCTGCCGTAAAGCAACCCGGCCTTTTCGCGGAATTTCGTATCTGCTTGTCAAACAGACATTTGGGGGGCAAGTGTGAAAGAAACAAAAACCATTCACTTTATTAGACGTCAGTGTACCATCGGAATGATTTTGAAACTAATATTTAAAGGTAAAAAACCTACATACATTTGCTTCATGAAAAACAAAGTCAATCAAGTGTGTCCAAACATTTGACTTATACACACCAGTGGCGCCTTTTTTCGTAAAGCTTAAATTATTAGAGACTGAAAAATGTAGTTAGGTAATTTTCATAACTGTAAATTAGCTGTTTTTAAGCAGTTGTCAGTCTGTTTCCTGATTACTTACTTTTTTTCCATGCATGCAGTTTATTAATGAGGTCAGAAACAGGGAGATGTTCTATTGAGAGACACTTCCTTCTGTTTTGATTTCCTAATGTGACTGATTTACGTCAAATGTCAAATGTACACATATGGTTGATAGTGTTCATGAAGTGATCACATCAGACTCATGATTGTTCACCCTTGCCTTCCTTTCCAGCAAAAGGGTTCATTTTACTGCTGTCACAGCATCACTTTTCATCCTCCCTCTCATTTCCTTTTACTCATCACATGACCTGACTTCCTCTTCCAGGCTGTCCTCGAACGTTTTTTACAATAAACTGTAATTTCCTTTAGTTTTGTAATAGACTGTATAATATCACAAATGCTGAGCAAATGTCATATAAATACTGAATACTTTCAGATGTCCAGCCTGTGTCAGCAGGAGGAACAAGAAAAGACAGCACAGGCCCTCATGCTGTTCCGTAGATAAAAGGTCATCGACTGAAGCCTGATGGTCCGGTACAGGAAGTCCACAGCAGGATACTACCGTAACCCTGGTGACTAATGCTACTGTTGTCATGGCAACATTTAGCCTCTTCCTGTGTTAGGATATCCTGTGACTGAGGTGGAGGGACCGGAGAGAACATATGACAGGTATTCTCTACTGGATCAGTCATTTTTCTGTAGAAGGTACCCTTTTTAAACTTCCCATCAATACTTTTTTTTTGTTGTTGTTTCATTTAAAAGAGTAGTTAACAAAAAAAATATATAAATAAATCTGTCATTATTTACTCTCATGTGATTACAATTACAATACAATTACAAAAGAACATTCTTCCTGATACTGTAATAGTTTTAATGGTGATTTTTGCCCATTTTGGAGCTTGACAGTCTATGGAAGCCGCTTCTGCTACCAACTAAAAAAATTAAAAGGTAATTACGACCTTTTATCTCACAATTCAGACTATTTTTCTAGCATTCTGAGTTCATATCTTTTTTTTCTCCTGAATTGTGAGATATAAACGCAGATTTGCGATATATAAACTGATAATTCTAAGAAGTAAAGTCTGAATTGAAAGATGTACATGTATGTATTCTGAGAATTGCGAGAAAAAAGTTAAAATTGTGAGATAAACAACAACGTGAGAGGCAATAAATAGTCAACATTTTCATTTTTGGGTATATAAGTACTCTTTAAATTTTTTATTTAAAATTTTTTTTAACCTCCTGAGACCCTGCATCCTCATATGAGGACATTATATTTTAGTGAATTTCTCTAAGACTATACATGCCACAGTTTTAGGTCTGGATGTCCTGTACAGAGCACATTCAGGGCTTTTCAGAGATACTAATTGTGATTTTTTAAAAATCTATTGTTTTTGCCTATGCATGTTCATTCATGTATTTTAATTTTTTTAAAGAAATTGAGTCCCGATGTCCTCTACCAAGGACGTAGCATAACTTATGAATGAAATATCT
>NW_015555724.1:190336-192277 GCF_001515605.1 Sinocyclocheilus anshuiensis
TTTTTTTTTTTTTTTTTTTTTTTCTTTTTACTTTTTTTTTAATGCTCTAAACAATATAATGACATCAAAAAATAAAAAAAAATTCCTAAAATGTTTTGCCGGGGCTTAAGAGGTTAAGTAAAACAAAGAATACTGCAAGAAATGCAAATATACAAGAAATTGCCATTTCATTTTTTTGTACTCCAAAATATCACATTTAATTCAGTGTGTTACTTGTCCTTTATTTTTGTGAAATTATTTGTGAAATGTACTAATGATTTCTGAGAGAAAATTGTTTCAAAGATTTCTACACCAGTTTTTTTTTCCTCAGTATATTGACTTGAGAGTATCTCAGTAATACCTGTGTTCAGATTCATGCGTCTTGCATAACGGGTCTTTTCAAACATGTGGTCGTGGAACAGTTGAGTCTTGTTCATCAGATACTATATAGCCACAAGAGCACCTGATCTCCATGCACACATTTACATAAACACACATCACAATGACGGTTCCTTATTAGGCCTATGCTATGTTATTGGACAGTGCAGCCCTGAAGCAGCTCTTATTTCCCATCATTGATTGCCTGACTTCCTGCAATAATAAACAGAGCAATCGTTCCGGATGGAATATAGGAGGATATCGGGGCTTTTTGTTTTCCTTTTCAAATGCTGTTTTTGTGTGATCACTCACATATGGACAGATATCTAGTACAAATATCTAGTGTTCTTATTCCTTTAAAAACTTAAAGGACAACAAAACATTAATTCATCCAGTGATTAAAGGGATAGTCCACCCAAAAATGAACCACATTTATGTCATTCCAAACCTGTATGACTTTCTTCTGTGGAACACAAAAAAAAAAAAGATTTAAAAAATGCCTTTTCCTCTTTCTCCTCAAAAATACATTTTTTTTTCTTTTCTTTTGTGTTTCAAAGAAGAAAGTCATGCAAGTTTGGAATGACATGAGGGTGAGTAAATGATGACAGAATTTGGGTGAGCTTTCCACGAGTCATGATAATTGGCATTGTCACCAAGGGCTGCTGGCTCAGTGAATCATGGAGAGAATGCCATTGCAGGCAAAACTTAAGTTGAAACTGAATTTAAATTCCCAGGCCTGTTGCATGTTTCATAAAGGTTCAAAGTTAAGTTGGAGAAGGACACATATATTTTAGACCGCAGATATGATCCATTAAAAAAAGGAAATGCATTTCCTCACAGGCTGACAGCTCTTTAAAGAAATCCAAATAGAATGACCCCGGGTTATGCTGCGTGTGCATAGAAATGCCCTTCAATTTAGAATCAGGATGGCTTTTATACGGTACGGTGGCCGAGAAGTGCAAAGCAAATCACAATTCTGAAAACAAAATAACAAATTACAAACGCAAATGCAAGTCTAAAAAACAAAATAACAATTCAGAAAGCACAACAACAATGATGGTATTAAAGTAGCTCAGTTTAAATGTATTGTATGAATTGCCCTTACTCTGGAATAAAAAATACGGGGTGTCTATTTACATTTAGTTAAAAGTGGCTGTAAATCATCAGCTCCAGAGGCGCAGTAGGATAAGTGCGTGCCCTTGGTTTTTTGACGCGATGACCCGGGCTCGATCCCGCCTTTTGCCGAACTTTTTTTTCCTCCCTTTTCAAATCTCGTATTAGCAATGGATTCTATTATTATTTCCTTAATTTTTATTGAAAATAAATGCCTTTACGTTGTGATACGAGATTTGAAAAGGGAGAAAAAAAAAGTTCGGCAAAAGGCAGGATCGAACCCGGGTCGATCGCGTCGAAAAGCCAACGACACACGCTTATCCAACTGCGCCACTAGAGCTGATGTTTCAAAGCCACTTTTAACTAAATATAAATATACACTCCGTATTTTTTATTCCAGAGTAAGGGCAATTCATACAATACATTTAAACTGAGCTACTTTAATACCATCTCCGAACTTTCTACCACGAC
>NW_015555724.1:192287-199868 GCF_001515605.1 Sinocyclocheilus anshuiensis
TAGTTGTGCAAAGCTTTTTTTTTTTTTTTTGCCTGTTTACAAGTCAAGGTTACAGGGTCTACCACAGGAATGATCGACGTTTATGGGTTGAAAAAATTGCATATTCACGTTCATTTAGTGTTGCCGCACTAATTCAAATTAATTACGAACATTTGCAATCAGAAAAATAATTTCCTGCCTGTATTTTCATCCTTCATTAGGAGAGCCGAATGAGAGGTCATGTCCTCTTTTGCAGATTTAAATCGATACATAACCCTGAGAGAATTCAGTGTGTGTGTTTGTATGTAGACCACATGTGTGTTTGATTAAACTATACATAAAACTCAGTTCGGTTTTACTTTTATAAATGGCTTCCTGCCAGATGTATTTTTCTAATTTCCAGGAGTAATCTGTTTAATAAAGCTTTAATGATATTCCATAGACTAAGCAATTTTTGCAATAGACTGTTCCACCACTCCACAAAAACGGTGGGGTAGATGATGATGTGTTTGTTTACTGTGGCTAAATGTGGTAACTTCAGTATATTTTTCTTAGTAAACACTTCCTGAAGGAAATCGTTTCGCCCAGCTGCTGTAATGAAAAATGAACAGTCTATTATATGATTTTTTTTTTTGGTGCATATTACATTTTTATAAAGTTCAAATGAGCTTGCATTGATTAAAAAGGATCTGGTCCAACGCTTGGATATTAATCAGCAGCTCAAACTTTTCCACAAGCCTACATGTCAGTAGCCATGCTAATGTGAAAAATAACTTAAGCTTGGGGAAACAATTCCAAACATGCTATTTAAATAACATGGTGTATTTCTGAAAATGCATAAACCTCAGTCATTCATTATTAAACACACAAATATAGTCATTTTAAATAGACAAAATTACAGAATTGCAACACCCATACTGTGAATAACTGCTGTCACACTTTGATTATTTCACCCAAATTAAGAGTTCTGTCATAATTTGCTCACTCTTATATTGTTTAAAATGCATGTGATTTTTCAACACATTTCAACAATTTTGACACAATGCATTTTATTCTGCTATGAAAAACAATATGAGATGTTTGACAGAATGTCAAAAAAAAAGACACCATAAAAGTCTTCTGAAAAGTCTTCATTGTCTTCTGAATACAAATGCTAGCGTTGTGAGACAAACAGGCCACAATTTATTACTTAAAATCTTGTTTTGTGGTGAACTAAAAATGATCTAAGTGTTGCTAAATGTTCCCAAAGAAGACATTTAAATAAATCAAAATTATTATGACTGTCAATATATAAGTTGCATTGGATATACTGGAACACAGTGTGTATTAGTTATGGCATTGAGAAGTGGGCAGTTATTTAGTTCTTCACTTTTGTTCTTCATCCAATGGCAATTTTTAAATAACATAAATTGTATTAACAATGTATAAAAGTCATGTAATTTAAATATGGTCTCTCTTGTACTGATCGTGCTCAAGCAATAAAACACTTTTGTGTTCTGTGTGATAGGAATGCTTAACTTGGATGCCGCTCCGCTCTTGGAACTGAACACTATTCTGAGTAACAGTCCAGATGATGGACCCTGCAATCTTTGGAATATATTTATTGCAAATCTTTAAGGAAACAATGAAAATGGATAAAACACACCCGTATGTACACAGTCAACTGGACGCACTCTGTCTGACTTTCATGCTAATCACTGCATATTTCCTTACGCCCCCCTTCAGCATGCAGACTGGCCTTCCAGACGAGCACTCACCTGCAGAGTCTGGCTAATATCACAGGAATTCCACTCTCTTGCAGGAAGCATCGTAAATAATATCACTGAAGATATCCATTTTAGTAACAAATTAGATTTTTGCCCTGTTATTTAATTCAAGTTGATTTAAATGTGTAAAATTGTACTATCGAATTAACCTAGATTTTGACATTTTCAGATTCATTTCTGGGGCATTGCTAGAGTGTTGTGGGTAGTTGCTAGGTTGTTGCTAAAGTGTTCTGAGTGGTGTCTGGGGAATTTCTAGAATGTTGTGGGTGGTTGCTGAGGTTCTGCATAGTTTCTGGGAAGCTACTAGAGCATTGTGGGTGATTGCTGGGTTTGCTAAGGTTCTGAGTGATTTCTAGGAAATTACTAGAATGTTGTGGATGGTTTCTAGGGGGTTGCTAAAGTGTTCTGAGTGATTTCTGCAGAGTTGATAGAATGTTGGTGGTTTCTAGGGGGTTGCTAAAGTGTTCTGAGTGGTTTCTACAGAGTTGTTGGAATGTTGGTGGTTTCTAGGGGGTTGCTAAGGTTCTGTGGTTCTGAGAGGTTAGAATATTAGAATGCTAGATTGTTGTGGGTGGTTGCTAATGTGTTCTACGTGTGTCCTCTTTTCTCATGCATAAATACACTGAAGGTTTGATATTAATCCCAAGTTCAAGAGCATCTTGACGTCAACATATACTCAGGTGGGGCTAAACCATCATCAACCCTTGAGACCTGCAGCCTTGTGCCCAAATTAGAGCTGTAACTAGGAGGGTCCCCTCATCTTTTGTGTGTGTGTGTGTGTGTGTGTGTGTCTGTGATTGTGTGAAATCGAGAATGGGTGTGGCATATACAACTACCATCAGACACACAATTTCATGGGCTTTACTCTCATCCAGGTTCATGTCTCGGTCTCACAGGATATTGGATGGTGTATCCCAGGTCTCAAGACTTCTCTGCCAACAGCAACTGTGAGTTAAAACCCTTTGTTTTCTCGTAATTTATAATGTTTTTGCTGTTTGTTGGGTTTACATTATGTTCCTTTAGCTTTATTTGTCTTTGTCAGGTTTATTGCCCTGGTATTAAGGCTGTGATGGCTGCAGGTGTTGAACGCACCGAGAACCTCATTTGGTGAATCCTGCTGTTATGAAAGTGGATGAAGCAGGGATATCCTGACACAAGCCCTGCAGGCCGACCGAGCGTGAGTAGACGTGCTCTGAGACCTGCAATAATAGTAAGTTATGCCCATGTGTAATATCATGGCTCAGGTGAAAAAGCAATACGATAGTCACAGTGTTTATACTTTCAGTGAGCAAGAGCATTTTCTATGATTTGACAGACATTAATGTAGAATCCTATAAAAAAAATTAAATTCTAGACATAATTGAGAAACCAGAATTGATCCCAGAAGCTCACGTGAAAGTCAGAATCTGTGAACGTAGCACATACTGTAAAAGTTGTTTTTCGTTTCTAATTGAGAAGAAATGAAGGAAATCTTTCACCAGGGATGCTGAGAATTTTTTTTAATTTCCATAATGCATAAGTAAATGAGTAATAGTTTACAGAAACATTACATTTGTTAACATTAATGCATTTTTTTAATTAACAATGAATAATTTTAATAGCATTTATTAATCTAGGTTAATGTTAATAATGTCAATTTATGAAAAACATTGTTGTTTATTGTTAATTCTTATTTGTGCATTATACATTAACTAACATATGTATAATATATCATTAACTAACAAACTGTATAACATTAGATGGTAAAAATCTATTTATTTCTAACGTGTTTTTAACACATTTTCTTAATCTAGGTTAATGTTAATGTATAAAAGGTAGTTGTTTCATGATAGTTGTTCATAAAGCATTAACTAAAGTTTTATTTATTTATTTATTTATACAACTTAAGAATTAGTATGTATTATGTGGAAATTAACATTAGATTAATGTGGAAGAATTATTTTTCATTGTTAGTTCATTATACCGAATGCATTAGTTAATGTTAACAAACTGAACCATATTATGTTACCAGTATATCCCAAATATATCATTAATTTTTCCATATATTTAATTTAATCATTTGATAGATGCATTTTTATTTTTTGTTCATATATTTTATAGTAATTGTATGTACTTTACCTCTTTAATTGTGTGAAGAAAGTGAAAATAAAAATAAACATACTGCTCTCCATGCATATGTATGAGGCCATCTTTCTTAGATGCTTTCTATATTTCAAGATAATTGCACTATTTATATCACGCCATGTGACTGGAATACAGCAGGACTTTGTTCAGCCATCACGCATATTTAATCGTAATATAAATGCCGTGGTGATTATCTCATTGAGAGATGGTTTTGCTGACAGACAGTGGTTCCATGTGACCATCTTATTCCAGAGGGACTAGTTAAGGGTGAGTGCGCTCACTCGTGCCTGCTGGCTAAATTCTGGGCCATTAGGCAGAAATACATATCTACCAGCTGTTCAGATGTTTGAATATGTGTCACTGCGTGGTTTTAATGTCCACCATCCCCTTTGTGCATTTCTTTTTAATTAAGAGCGAAAGATGGTTGTTAGTAGCACTGTGGAGATATGTCTGACCTTGCTTTCTGAGGGCTTAATGTTGACAAATGTCCCATTCGCCTCTTTCAACACAGTCTGTCTGTAAAGCGCTGCTCTGGCAGATAGCTATCAGGGGATTTGACTGTACCACTTTCAAAGACTTCACAAAGACTTTATAGACTTTATAGGGCTACACAACCATTACTTTACAGAATAGCATAAATGCATTGAATTAAAGTAACACAACTGATTAAATACAGAACAATATCACTGAAGATATCAATATTATCTATAACAAATTTTATTTTTGCCCTATTGTATAATTTAGCATTATTTTAAATATGTAAAACTGTACAGTATAATTAGGCAGTGTGTCCACCAAAGTGTTTTTTCCCGAGGCTAGCATATTTTTTCCAGATGTTTTTAATAGGAGCCATCCTTTTTTTAAAACGCCAACAGTGTGACGAGGCACTGAGCGTCTTTTTCATGCTGAGCACTCATTTTTTTTTCGCATTAGCCGAGCGTTGAAGAATGTTCAAATTTGAGTAAAACACAACGCTTTCATTTACACGTTTTTTGGAGGAGGGGCGGGACAAATACCACACCGACCAACTGCCACATTCTGCTTGGACAACAGCAACAGATGACAAGAAGAAGCACAACAATGAAACAAAATCATTTAAAAAAAAAAGGGCCAGACAAAGTACTTTACATTGTGTCGACAAGTTTGTATTCAGAAATAAACTATCTGCGAAATGTATCATAGCAGCCAAAGCATCTTAACTGAAAAAAAACAAAAACACTGCGCCGCAGAGGCACTCTCAAGCTCTCACAGCTAGGCCTTTTCAGGTGGCTGAAAACGCTTTGTATACACGCCCTTATGCAAAACAGATTAGCTAGCATGTTTCTTAGACATTGCTAGAGGGTTGTGGGTAGTTGCTAGGGTGTGGCTAAGGTGTTCTGGGTTGCTTTTCCCAAAAGCAACTATGGTCTCAAGTTTCGTCAACACCAATAGAATTCAATGGACATTGCAACCATAGTTAGCAAACAATGTTTTTGGGAAACGCACCCCTGAGTGGTTTCTAGGGAGTGTCTAGAATGTTAGGCAGTTCTAGGAAGTTACTAGAACATTGTGGATTTCTTGGGAGTTGCTTGAGCATTGTGAGTGGTTGTTAGCATTATGCATAATTTCTAGGGAACTAATAGACCGTTGTGGGTGGTTCTTAGGGGGCTGCTAAGGTTCTGAGTGTTTTCTGTTTTTTTTTTTAGAATGTTGTGTGTGGTTGATATGGTGTTGCTAAGGCTGTTAGTGGTTTGTAGTGAGTTTCTAGAACATTGTGGGTGTTGTTAGACAAGCATACCTAACTACTAATTGCTCAGATGAGACATTTGCATAAATAACCGTATTAGACATTTGTTGATTTATTGTTTTGCTTCAATGCACAAACATTAAGGGTGGACATAATAAATGTTAGACAGACGTCCTCTGACCGCAGAATTCAGACGCTGTGCTTGTATTTTCCATGTGTAGATTTATAATGCAACATTACACCTTTCATTAGCTGGAGCTGGCTGCTAACATGTGGCCATGAGTGGCTCACATTGGACACAGCTCCAGAGAGCTACATGTAAAACTTGATCGCTTTCTAGGAAGGAGGCAATCAAACCAAAGTAAAAAAAAAAACACGTTACAGAGGTAATCTTGTTTGTGGATTTCAGGGATGGCTGGTTAAGTTTCACATGGCAATATTGATTCATAAAATGTCCGATTACCTACTTTGTACTTGGTCTCTGTGTAATACTCTGCAGCTGTTTAGTTGGTGTTACTTACAGAAGTGTAGACTCGGAGGACTGCAAGTGGGTGGCATTTGGGACGGGTCCTGAGAATTAGCCGTCCAATCAGATTGAAAATGGCAAATTTCAAAAGCTCTTGACATTTTTGTTTTGTGAATGGACATTCAGAAACCATTGTGACAAAGAGTTCAATATGAATGATCTCTTCCTAACTTATTTTTCACTGTTTCTTCCTCAATTTATATCCCCAATTGATATACTGTATCTTTTTTTTCTTCTTAAAAACAGAGCAAGAGAGAGAGAGAGAGAGAGAGAGAGAATTGGCCACGTTGCATACAGTATTGTCTCTTCAAGTTGCTTTAGAATAAATTGGATGGCATAATCTCTGTGAAAATCTTCATCTTGTTAAAATTAGAGCATATTAATAGTCCATAGCTATAACAGTAAAATAAAAAAAGGCTCCAAAAAGCATGTTGTATTTTTCTGTCACTAATCTGTTTCCAGAAGGTTTACTTAAATTAAGTCCCATGAAAGACATATTCATTGCAGTGAATTACAGCGGAATTCAGGGAGCCATTTACAATGTGGCCTTTGCAAGGTTTATTAATATTATTCATGGATGTTGTACGCATGGAGTCACTTAAACTATTCTATGTAATTGTTTCCACTTTTCTTTAATGGCATATGGGTAGTTGCACACATGGGTAATTGATTTGTGACAGGAAAAGACCTCTGGATTGTTGTAGAAAGTATGCTGCCTGTCTCCCCGCTTTGAAACTTCAGAGTTGTGGTACTGAACAGTGAGCTAATGACCACAGTGGTTTCTGTCAGGATAGAGGATTGCTTTGAAATGGTTGCTGACAGCTGACCATTGCATTCCATGTGCTTGAGATTCAGTTCCTAATGAGCCTTGGTGTAAGCTGTCTCATATGAAATTAATTCATTCTTCTAGTCTGCTTTACATTTCTAATATTGCATCTGATTATGTTTCTTGCATTTAATGCTACTGTATCCTTTTTAAAGCGATTTGTGGTTAGGCTATTCAAATAAGGTAATTAGGCTCTTGCATTCACTTATAAATGGTTTTTACATTTAAATGGACATTTATCACAGTGTTTGGATGGCAGAAATGCATTCTGGTTAGGGATTGTTTTAAACAATTAATATATTAAATTATGCAATTAATTAAGCTTAAACTGTTTAATGTGTTCCACTTAAGCTTTGTTTTGAAAACAAGTATGGCCAAGCCACATGATGTGAAGCCATACTTGGCTACACATCACATCACTTTTTTTTTATTAATAGGTATCATCATTTAAAACTGAACAGTGATGTTGTCTAAATATTTGCATACTTAATTCTGATTGGTCTTTTCTGTCTTGCATCTATTTAACAAGCAATACATAAATAAATAATAAATAAGTAAATACAAAAACAAACCCTAAAGCTTAAACTTAACTTTTTTAATTTGTTGTGTGTGCATTTATTCTAGATTTACCTGC
>NW_015555724.1:200174-204155 GCF_001515605.1 Sinocyclocheilus anshuiensis
CTGAACTTGGAAGTTCAGAGTTGTAACTTTTCTTATAAAAGAGCATTTTAAAACATCTTTAATTGGGAACATTTCTATTTCTTTATATTTTTGTGTCAGTTTCGTGAGAGTTTTTCCCAAGCTCAATAAAAGTATTTCCTCTGCAAACGTGTGCCATTAAAAGCACAAGCTTAGCTACTGTAGAGCTTTTAGGTCTTGCTGTATCTACAAGGTCATCTTAAGAGAATGCTCAGGTTTCCATTCTTCCACATTTCCAGTCTGCCTGAACAAATTACTTCCTTTAAAACACTGCCTACCTGCTCGCCCCACGGCTCCTAAACACTCCACCAAACACAGCCGTACTGGTGGGCACAGATATCCTACATGTGGAATCCTAATGACTTGAACCTTAAAGGGGTCATATGATGCTGCTAAAAAGAACATTATTTTGTGTATTTGGTGTAATGAAATGTGTTTATGCGGTTTAAAGTAAAAAAAATACATTATTTTCCACCTACTGTGCATCATTGTTTCTCCTCTAGGCCTCGCCTTTTGGAAACGCGTCGATTTTTACAAAGCTCATCGGTCTGAAAAAGCGAGGTGTGCTGTGATTGGCCAGCTATCCAGTGAGAGAAAGGAAAAATTGAAATCGCATCATTTGACCCCTTTAAAGCACATCAAGCAACATTATTTTTTATTATTTAATTTTTTTAGATTTTGTGACAGGATTAGCTCTTTTTTAGCATTTTAATAAGGCTGACACTTAAAATACCAGCCCTAAAAGCTTTTAAATTACTATGAGATGACCTAGAAAGATTTTAGTAATGGATATAAGGGTATTAAACTGAAATGAAAGGGGTCTCACAGCAGTCTTCTTTAGAATTTTCAGTAATTTTTATACCTTTTGACAGTTTATTTTTACTTGTGGGTTTGTATTGTATTTTGTCACATGTAATTGCAGTATGTCATGTACCCGATATGTATAAAACATAAAGTAACTGACAACATGTCAATGGCATAGTATTAATGTACGTTTAAAGAGTTAGAAATGTAGTTAAATTTGTGATGCATATATTTCCATAAATGCTATAAAGGGATACACTATATATTTAAATATTATTTATATCAGCCGATATAGAATATGCAATTGTTCATCATGCTCATTTCTCCTGATTTTAAATTTTGATTAATTTTGCCACCATTAAACACTCACTTTAAAGGTAATCTTTAAAAACAATCTTTGAAATCTTAAAATAAGTAAGCACTGTTAATAATTACTTTATTTTTCATACTTTATATTATTATGTAATAATTGTGTTTTATGTAGCGTTTTGTATTTTTGGTCACAAATTCATTTAATCAGAATAGTATAGATATATAATATTGTTCATTTAGCATATAATTTTGATATCTGTGCATCCCTAATACTGAATCCATATATGATTATATATATATTGACTGTTTAGAGTTAAGAGCATTTGGGGCAAAATTTGTAAGCTATTGGTGTTATTTTCCTCAATTTTATTGGTTGAAATTGTGTTAATGTTCTCCATATAGATTCAAGTAAAATATAACATGTGTAAACGCAAAAAAGACCCCCAAACACATTCCTTTATGCATGCATCCATCTCTATCTCTTCCTCTCGTCTTTTCTCATTCATTCTCCCCCTCTGTGTCTGAGTGATATAGCACATGCATTGCACGGTTCTCTTGCTGTTATATTACCCTGCAGGTAGCCCCCGTTCCGACCCTGCTTTGTTTGCAAACTGTGTGCGAGTATCAGATTCCTCTTTGACAGGATGCAGTGAGCTTGGAGAGGCCGGCTGGTTCCGGCGATGTGTGGCCCACCTCCATGGGTCCTCACGTCTGGACAGATCAGGTCAGCTGGGGCTGAATGCCTTCCAAAGCCTGTGTCAAAGCTGCGTTCTGGCTCTGTGTGTCTGCCATCACCCTGAATGACCTCCAGTCTCCTCCTTTTGGTCTCTGCACCTGATCCGGAGATGTTAGTTGAGCTACTACAAAACAGCTTGTCAGCATTTCTTCCTCCAGCTATGGTGGAATCGATCACTTTTGCATCTGCTCAGCCATGAACAAACTGAGAGAGGGATATTAATTAGGTTTTGGCTTAAAAAAGATTTGCTCACTTAAGCCACTCATATATTTTCAAAAAATATATAGACACTTTGTGATCGTCAGGTTCCAAAAGTGAGTTTTTGAAGCAAATGCCATAGAAGTAAGTACCATTTTTGGTTCTCCAATTAACTTTTCAGTAAAAAGTTCATGAAAGAACCATTTTATGTGAAGAAAGAAAGAAGTGTGGATAACTTTTTAATGATCTGAAGAACCTCTTAAAAATGAAGGTTCTTTACTGGCATTGATGTTTCTGCAAAGAAACCATTGCACAAAAGATTATTTTTAGTGGAAAAAGGTTGTTAAAGCGAAAGTCTTCAGTTGAACTGACTTCACTATTAGAAATCACTATTAGACCTTTAAAGTAATCGACTAGAATGCTCAATAAAAGTGAACGGAGGTCTTACGGGTTTAGAACGACATGAGGGTGAGTAATTAATGACAGAATTTACATTTTTGGGTGAACTAACCCTTTAAATATCCAAAAACTTTTAAATATCCAAAAAACTTTTTGGGGCCACCATGCAAAACCTTTTAAAATTCAAAATACGAATTGCTGGATTCACTTAATTGTCAATTCAGATAAGATATAGGGTTATCAGCAGAGTACAAGGCTCTTAAAAGAGTTGTCATTTTGGAGGAAGTGGTTACAGACATGTTCAACATTCAAAGTTAGCTCAAGGTTTTTCAAAAACAAAAGGAAATATATCTTAATTAAGCAAACCATGAGTTCATTATGAACACTTCATTACCTAAATGCAGAATATATTGGGGAGACAAATTAAGATAACAGAGCCGAATGGCTAATTAAGATAACAGTAATGAATGTACAATTGAATTTAGATAAGAACAATTGAATCATCAAACACTCGTTAGAGTGCTACTGTCATCAAGAACTATTGTAAATCTGCTCTGTTTGGGTTTGACACAGACAACACGAGTTAATTTGCTCTTTCCTTCTCTCTCTCTCTCTCTCTCTCTCTCTCTCTCTCTCTCTGCTTACTGAAGAAATGATTTCATTCCAATATATTTCAAGTCTTCCAACTTCATTGCATTAAAGTAGATGAGATTAGTTGTGCTTGTCATGCAGAAGTTGCCATCATGTGTTATAGGTAATTTGCAGGGCATTGCTAAGTGGTTGCAAAAGTGTACTTTTCAGGCATTACTACACTAAAGCATTAAAAATATAGGTTCCAAAAGAGTTTTTTGCTTCGATGCTATAGAACCATTTCAGAGAACATTTCAGTAAACAGTTCTTAAAATAACTATTTTACATTTACATTACAAAAGAACATTTTAATAATCTAAAGAACAGTTTTCCAGTTTTCCACTTTAAAGAACCTTTTGTGCAATGGAAAGTTTCCATGGATGTTAACGTTCTGCATGGATCCATTGATGCCAGTAAAGATCCTACCTAAGAGTAAGCATCAATGGTTTAATATTCATGGAACCTTTCCATTGCACAAAAAGTTCTTAGTGGAAACATTTCTTCAGATTATTTAAAGGGGTCATATGATGCCATTTCAATTTTTCCTTTCTCTTTGGAGTGTTACAAGCTCTTGGTGCATAAAGAAGATCTGTAAAGTTGCAAAGACTAAAGTCTCAAATCCAAAGAGATATTCTTTATAAAAGTTAAGAGTCAGCCACACCTACCTAAAACGGCTCGTTCTAACACGCCCCCACATATCTACCTCACTATGTGGGAAGATTTGCATAACGCCGCCCAAATGTTCACGCAAAGAAAGAAGGCGTAACTTTTATTCTCACTGTAGTATTGTTGACGCTGCAGCCATGTCGTGAAGACGCTGTGTGCTTCGTTGTGAAAGCGAAACTACTTTGTTTGGTCTTCCAAAAGAGGACAATATCCGCTTC